>NW_005356905.1:1641539-1676391 GCF_000412655.1 Myotis brandtii | reverse complement strand
GGGGGATGTTGGACTGCTGGTTTCGGTCCAATCCCCGCAGGCCAGGCCTCTAGTATGCATATAAGATCTTTGGTTAATCTCTTCCCGCCTCCGCTCCTCTTCCCCCCTTCCCTCTAAGATTCATCAGTCTGTTCCATGTTTCCATGCCTGTGCATTGAGCGTCTGCCCACTGGTGATCAGTGCACATCATAACTACTGGTCAAATGGTCAAATGAATGGTTGCTTAGGCTTGTATATATAGAGATTTTGATTAGATTTTGAACTTAAAGGGGCATGAGTAGAGACCTACATGTCTTTCTCAATTTTAAAGAAACATTCCTCTCTGGAATAACATGAAATGATAGTGTCTCTCAGAGAGGAACCATCTCTTCAGAGTCTCTACAGTTCTCACGGGAAGATTTGTAGCAAACACGGTTTTTATTTCCTCTCTGGTGTAGTGCATATGCTGCAATAATAATGGGTGTTTTTCCCTTTTATTATCTGGCTCACATAGTAATGATTAGTAAAACAGGGGGGAAGGCAGGGGTGCACATCCAGAGAAGAAAAGAATGTGCAAAAGAAAACAGAAAAAAGTCAGAATTAAAGTGAAATTCTGTACTCGTATCATTACTCAGACATCGTACATGGTCCCAGGACACAGTGTAGGCATTCGTAGATACCTAAGGACTGTATATCTGGCTTCAAGGACCTGCCATTGTAGAGAAGATTTACGAAGGAGGAAGGGCCAGAAAAATGTGCACCAAACATGCCCACCACACTTTGCACAAACATTCAGTGGCCCATTACCCTTCCCTTGATCCTCCTTCCTTTATTCCATCTTAAATCCATTCCAAGTCATTAAACTCTGATGTACTAAAGTAATTATGGCATATGCATTATTTTCTCTTATTTTTGTTTTCCCCTTTTATTTTTAACTTACTTTATTTTTGTTCTAATATTATTTTGCCTTGTATATAATATATCTTTGCATTTTAAATCCCATTCAAAACAAGGATTGTTATAATTAAAAAGTAATAACACTAAGTTAATTGCTTATCTTTGAAAACTGATTAGTGTGACTGACTACCAAAATAAGATAGAAAAAAACCTTTCCTTTAGAGTAAGAGTAGACTCACATAAATTTTAACTTCCAATGGGCACTGTTTTTTTCTTATATATCATCTTGATGGATCAATATTGCATTATAGGCAGTGATTTTTATCTTGAAGTTTAAACTCAAGGCTATTCTTAGTGTCGGGTATTTGTAGGGATATATATACTGTTTGGAGAGAGTGCACATGCATTTGTTTGAGCATCCATGAAAGAGGGAGGATGGCTGTTACTAAATACACCACCCTCCTGGCAGATGGAGGACTTGTCTATAAGGTTACCTTGTCTAATAAAACATTCTTATAGAAGCATAGATATCATATATGCAAGGGATTATTAAAATAAGGACAAATATATTATGAAGCATCAATAACATCTGTTCATTAAAAGCCATTCTAAGTTAGGTACAGGAAACCGAGCAAGAATAAAAAAATGTTGACTTTTTCATTTAATAGTCTGACCAGTGAAAAAAATTGTAGACAGTTATACATAACAGTTGCTCTCAATATGATGCCCCAAAACCAATACTTAAAGACAGCAGCATTGCCTGGTAGGCACAGACATACAAAATCAACACTTTCTAAAACTTGAACACCTAAGGCTACTGCAATGCTCCCCTTATCTTCTATGGATGTGCTTCCACTATGTCAAGGTTGATGCTATGAAATATGTCTTCAGCTTCTTGGCTAATGCAAGGAATTACGCACAGTAAATTATTGCTACTGTCACACAAGAGAAGGCAGTAGGTGGTTAGAAATAAGAAATGTTCCTCGAAAAGTTCCCAAGTCTCAGTTGTAGATGAAGAATTTGAAAGAGGGCACAAAAATATCTTTTTATTTATCTAATTATTATTTTATAAACAATTTGTAAGTAAGGAAGATAAGTCAGATAAAAGTCAATTCTTTAAGTCACCAGTGGGAAAAAATAATAAAACTTTGAGTCCAATCTGACTTTTTCTTCAACAAACTGCTATGGCAGGTTTTTTTTTTATCATTTGTTGTACTTGAGTTATTTAGGGCTGTATTCTAAATGTCCCTCCCTTTTCTCAACAACCTTAGCTAATGCTTGGATTATCTTGTTCAAAAGAGTGACTTCTTATATTACATGGGTCTCCTTTTTTAAGTCCAAGGGATTTTCACTGTAATCATCATAATCACATGTAAGTGATGTGCTCTGCCTCCGTGGTCCCCTTCAGCTTGAGAACATCGATTCCTCACTTCAGCAACATGGCTAATCTCCCTTGATCCATGACAGCATATGGATCAGGCCACACAAAAAGAATGATGTTTAATAATTTGTGTCAAGAGTTTGTGCCTGTTGGCTTCTGTATTATGCATCCATTTAATTTAATCTTCTGTGAATTGCCTTTAATGCAATACATATATTCATTTCCACTGTTTATAACTATACTTAGACTGGGCTGTTTAAAACTTATAACAGTTAATTTCTTCTCAGCTCCCTGAAAAAGCCATTCTATTTTTACAAAAATACTTTTTGCAAACTTAAATTTAGCCATAAAAGTTAATCTTGTGCTAAGATGCCATTCAGAGTTTTATACTGAGGCCAGCTTTCCCCTGCCTTCCATAGAAGCCATGTGGATGGTTCACTAGCTGTACCCACATGATGGAAAGAGATATGGAAAGGACCTCAGCAGCACCATCCAGACCAGGAAGGTTAGGGTCAGGTGACTAGGTTGTCAAGTTAGACAAGGGCCGGTGGGCGCAGCACAACGAGTCATCTATTTGTCTAGAAATAGCAAGATAATGATCAGAAAGGACGAGATGAATCCAGAGGAGAAAAGACTGGAGGGACACAAGCATTATTAGCTGTGACTAGAACGGGCTGAGCCTCCGGGTAGGAGTTAAGCTGGTCTAGTTTTCAGGGTTAGAATAGTGGCCTGAGAGGTGTTTCTAAAAGTAATGGATCCTCCTCTAAATATATATCATATGTCTTTGGAAGAATGATGAGCTGGTGAATAAGTTTAGAATCTGAGAGAAATGGGGAAATTACCAAGAAATATTGGCTGTCATGTTGTGTGCTAAGCGCCACCATGGGTGTTTACCATTACTGTATTATACAATTTTGTTTGCCTCTATCATAACACTGTTGTCATTGTCTTTCTCACATATGGTGCCTACTTTAGCTCTGAATCATGGTACATAAAAGGTGCTCAATAAATGTTAAATTAAATATACTCATTTTACAGTGGAGGAAACTGGGGACAAAAGAATGGGGAACAGTTGTATTTCCTTCTGTCTGTATCTGAGAGGATGTATTGTTAAGCTCCTTATTGTGAAAGGAAGAATTGGGGGAAATGTGGAATGTTTGTCAGATTTGGGGAGATGGATAAACAGAGAAGCATTTTTAGATATATAAAGACTTTGATATAAAGGTGTGGATTATGTTTTCTTCATATCCCAGATTATGAGACGGAATTTTAGAGAAGCAATTCTCCTAAATCCTTCTTGTGACAGAGACCGACTCCCACATTATTTCCCTCTCCTCCATGGCACACAGCTAGACCAGATGTCCCATTCTCCCTTGCCTACTTAGGTAAGTTTTGGTCAATGGAATGTGGCAGAAAGTCACCTACACCACTCTCAGCTGGGCCCACAGAGCCTCCCACCTGACCCTTCTCTTCCTCTTTTTCCCCATCTGCTGGTTGGATGTTGAAACCCAGGACAACCTGGGGAAGATCACATTGAAGATGGCAGAATTTCCATGGGCCTGATGCACAGAACATAGTCCACCCCCTGTCACTGTTGAGATTTTGAAAACAAGAAATTAATTACTATTGAGTCAAACATGGAGATTTCAGATTCTATTTGTCACAGCAGTCAGTACATTTTAACAAATCCATTCCTCCACCATGGCTTCCACCTACTTTGCTCTAATATCTATACCATAGACACATAGTTCTATTATTGGCATGAATAAATATGGCTCTTTCATTTTGAAGAAAGTTCAGAAGTTGGAGCAGATCATTTTGCCTTGGAAAGAAACTGACCTTTGACTGAATCCTATAATAATCCAGAGACCCCTGGACAAGGCAAACTATTAAAAGGACAGCATTTTTGAATGAAATAAGCATATTGAACATTATTTTGAAAACAGCAATATTTTAGATTGTTGTCCAGTTTTCTTTTACCAAATGCACCTTGAAATGGGCTGTATTCTCAAAAGAATGAAGATATCCCAATCAACAGCAATCACAGAGAGGATCAAGGTTGGCAACTTCTGGGCATGAAGTTAAGTTTGAACTTTCCAAGCCTAGGGTTAGCACTGTTGATAATTTCAGGATCTGTGTTACAAATTGTTCCAATCTATTTTCTCTGGCTAATTCTTTTCTTCCCCAAGTTTATTGAGGTATAGTTCACAGATAAAATTGTAAGTTATTAAAGTGTACCTTGTAGTGATTTGACATACATAGCTCTCTGGCCAATTCTTGACTTATATAAGACCCTAAACACTAAACATTGCCTCTTTTCTTCTCTGTTTAGTAGAAAACTCCAGAATTAGGGGCACACTTTAATTGGCCTGGACTCTGGCTGCTGAAAACCACAAGATTAAAACTGCAGTGGTAATAGCCCATCACTGACCTAAAGGGATACTATTTCCTTGGAACTATGACCACACACTACTTCAGTATTCAGGGCAGAGAACAAACGTGGGCAGACAGATCAATAAAGAGGCTCTGGAGCCAGGCCAGCCAAGGTGTGAATTATTTCTCTGCCATATATTACTTGTGAACCTTGGGCAGGTTACGAAGTCTGTTTCCTCAATGCCCAAATGGGAAAAATGTCTACCTTGTTGGCTGCTGTCTGTGAAAACAAAATAATGTATTAAAGTACCTAATGCAGTGCCCAATCTCTGATTATTCAATATTTAATCATTTAAATACCAATTAAGTAAGTATTTAGATAACTGCCCAATATTTACTTATTTAAATATTAATAATACTTAATTATTAGAAATAAAGGTAATAAAATATGATGAATTCTGAATTCTACAAATTAATTTTATTTACAATGATGATCTTTCCCATTAAAGCTCAGGAGTTAAACCTTCTAGGAACACTGTCCACCCTACAAGGCTTGGGATGGTCTGCACCTGCCTCCCTCTGCACCTCATCATCACCCTACACCCCAGCCTTCCTCTGCTCATCAGTGTGCTGTGTTCTCTCTCACCAGGAAGATTTCACACCTACTGTCCCTGCTCCCTTCTTCAATCCCCAGCTCTGGCCACATTCCCTCTCACTTTTCAGTCCCAACTCAAGCCTCCTCTGGTCCTCCATCTCCAGTCTGTGTGCTCTCACCGACTGCTCGTTTTCTTTGCATCACTTTTCTTAGTGAGCAGTTTACACACTCATTTGTACCTTTATTTGGCTATGCCCATCTTGCTCACCAGACATTGAATCCATAAGAAGGGCATGAAAGTTATTACTAATTAGCTACTAAGCTAATTAGTAATTTGTGGCTTGTTTTTTTTTTTACATGGTATAACACTTTGTATTGTGTTTTTCAAATGAACATAATTGTTGGTCCTGAAATAAATAATTAAAAATACATTTTGTGATGTGGATTTTTTTTTTGAACTCAGAACTCATTATACAGCCCTTCTTCATCTTCACTTGAAATGTAAACACATGGCAGTTACTTAACAGACAACTTCCCCAATCGTTTTTTTTCTTTTAATCTTTATTGTTGAAAATATTACATAGGTCTGCCTTCCCCCACCCCTATTAACCTCTTCCAGCCTGCTCCCATCCTCCCCTCCCTACCCTGACCCTCATCACCACATTGTCTGTGTCCATGAGTTATGCATATATGCATACAAGTTCATTGGTTGATCTCTTCCCACCCACCCTCCCCTGCCTTCCCTCTTAGGTTCAACAGTCTGTTCATGCTTCTATGACTCTGGGTCTATTTTCCCCAGTAGTTTTAGTGACATGACAAAGAGTCCAGTAACCAGTGCAGACCACAGGAGGCATTTCCTGTAGGCACAATAGACTGAATGAACTATCCTAGCTGAAATTTGGTCATGACATTGGAACAACACATCTGACCCTAAGAAAGCCTAGGGAATTATTTTTCTAGTGTAGCCATCGGCTTGATTTTTAGATGCCTTTCCTTTATGAAACCCCATTCCATTTACTTTGCTCCTGTATTTCTTCCTATGATTGAACAAAGAAAAATTAAGGACAGCAATAAAAACAAATTTTCAAATACCAAATATGTTTATAGCGTAGAGAAAATCATGACAAAGCTCAGATAATTCACTGCTTTGCATCTGCAGTGTGCACATGAGTGAGCCAAATGTTGTTTAGCTTTTTCTTGGTTCTTTCTCAATAATGGGTCAGATAAATCACTGTCCGATTGCCTATTAAGTCCTTGAGATTGCATTGGGAATGACTGGCAGTAAGAGCCCCCAATTCAGACTCACTTGTGTGCAAACAATAAACATTGTTTACCATTTTCATATTTATGTCGATGATTATATGATAGTTAACGGCTAAAAAATACTTAGGACTAAGCGGCATCTTGTCTACAGAAAAAAATTTTTTTGACAAAATATTTTCTCCATTTCCACTTGATTATGTTACTCCACAGCAAGGCAATAATGTGAGATATGCAACAATCCCCAGAGCCATTTATAGCTTTGCTATCAATTACAAAATAATAAGCTAGAAAATACAAACATGCTGAATATTAAGGAAAAACAATATCTTTATTTGGTTCAAATATTATATTTCTCAGTGCATATTTCAGAATCTCTAGATGAACCCAGCGTAGGGCACAGATTTTTCCTGTGCCTGATTTCCTCCTCCTTCATTTAAATAATACTGGTGATTACCAACATTTACATCACTTATGAGGGCTTTGCTCATGCATTCTCTCATTTGATTTGGTATTGTGCTTTAAAAAAAATGATGATGGAAATGATTTCCAAGACATGTAAAATAACTTGTCTGATGTTCAGTTAAATGGCCAAATACAGCCTGAACTCATATCCTTCACACCTAAATCTGTACTTTTAGGTAAGGATACTTCTGTTTGGCAAATGGAAGCTTCAGTGTATGTCTTTCTTGGTTTTTCAAATTTATGTATTTTTGCATTGATTGATGAATTATTTTCTTGGTCATTTACCCATTGGCCCATCAGCTTCTGTAAGTGTGGTGTCTTGAATTCTACAGTGTATTTGATCTTTTGCATGCTAGCAGTTTTACTAAGCTCCATGAAGAAAATAAAGAAGAAGAGAGAGTGTTAACCCAAAAGGAACTTAGCTATAAAGCAAACTCTATGCAGGTATGTGCTGGTGGGGTTGAAAGAGAAGCTTTCCTGTAAAAGATGAGACTTAAGTTCTATCTTGAAAGAAATGATGGACTTACACTATCAGGGAGAAAGCAGAAGGGCATCCCAGGTGGTGAAGACTGCACGAAGCATCTCTAGGAAACATTTTAATGGCTGTAGTGAGTAATTAATGTGGTTATTCCCTAGTATGTCTGCACACTTTGCATTTTAAGTGATAATTTATCATTTTAAGTAGTGCCTGATTCTCACGAGTGTTAGTTAAAAATTATTCCATAAAGGTTCTATTAATTAAAAATTATCCAACTTTCATTATAATATAATCTTGAAGTCTGTTAGGGTCTCTTGGGGTACACCCAAGTACTGTGTACCACAAACCAATAGATTTTGGTGAGGTTCAATTTGGCGAGGTTCTGGATAAGGGCAATGAATTGTCAGAAGAGGATTTTACTCCTGTAGATTTTTAGAGGCAGAAATGTGGCTGTTGTTTCCCTGTTAAAAATCATTGCTTTCCGGATGACGCACAAAGGTACTCATAACCCTTTACATGTGAATTTCAACTTTCTGGCCTCTTGTGAGCAGAATCTAATAATATTTTGGGCAAGGCAGTGTCCATATGGAACAGGCACAGAGACAGGATGGGTTCCGCAGTCAGAGTGCACACGTGGAGGGGCAGTGGGAGGCTCCGGGATGTGTTTGAGAAAGCAGAAAATGGGCCTTTGTGAGCCCCTCACTGACTCATCACTCCCAGGGTGGCCCTCTACAGCAGCGCTCCAAGGACACATAGCAGAGGGAGGTAGCACACTATGGAGAGGTGGCAGCCAGAATGAGAGAGGAGGTGAGAGAGGAGGAAGCTGTAAGGCTGGTGGTAGAAGAGATTGTAAGAGAAGGGGCAAGAGCTCCCATGAGGGTGGGTGGGAGAAGGATGATGGAGCCAGGCCCACTATGGAGGTCAAGCCAGCACGAGCTCCTTCAGCAGCTCTGTCTCAGGCCTGGACTGGAGGCTACCAGTCTAAATGTTGTGGACCGAGAGTTGAGAGGGAGGCAAAGCAGGCCTGGACTGGAGGCTACCAGTCTAAATGTTGTGGGGGAGGCAAACTTGCTGCAACCCAGATAACTTAGGAGTGACCATCAGCCTGAAAGACCAAGAGAGCAGGTGGCAGTCATCAAAGGTAGGTGTTTTATCAATCGCTCAGATACCACATCCTTACTTCCAGCCTAGTTTTTTGTTGTTAATTCTCACCTGAGGATATTTTTCCATTGATTTTTAGAGAGAGTGGAAGGGAGGGGGAGACACACACACAGAGAAACCTCAATGTAAGAGAGCTACATTAATTGGTTGCCTCCTGCACACACCTCAACCAAGGGTGGAACCTGCAACCAAGGTACATGTTCTTGACCTGAATCGAACCTGGGACCCTTCAGTCTGAAGGTTAGAGAGAGTGGAAGGGAGGGGGAGACACACACACACAGAGAAACCTCAATGTAAGAGAGCCACATCAATTGGTTGCCTCCCGCATACACCTCGACCAAGGATGGAACCTGCAACCAAGGTACATGCTCTTGACCTGAATCGAACCTGGGACCCTTCAGTCTGAAGGTTGACGCTCTATCCACTGAGCCAAACCAGTTAGGGCCCAGCCTAGTTTTTAATGAACACCTTGGGCCTCCACTTTGACAAGTAATTTGATCATCCTTCAACATACTATTTATTCACTATTTGTTCATAATTTATTTAGTTAAGGAGAGGAGGAATGATTTTCCCTTAATAAAAGTGTTATGTATGGAATGAAAGATTGTTGTGACCTGAAGTAACCACCATTTTAAATCATTGGATTTCCCTTTACTTCCACAGCTTTTCCATCATACATACCTGAGAAGTGTTTGGCATCCACAGCCTGTAACAATGGCCAAGTGTACATGGTTGTGGATACTAAGATTGATACTAGAAAACAGCCCTATTAAGTTCCCAAATTTTCATGGACTCTGACAGCTGACATCAGGGGCTGTTAGGTAGCCAGTCGAGTTGGTAATCTACTCCGAACATAGATATTGCTGTGTTCACATAGAAAACTTATTTAACAGAGGGTGGAGTGTTCAGGTAAAGACTTTTATTTTGGTTTCCACATTTCATTTGAGTATTCTCTCTTCTTCCCTAGGAGCAAAACCAAATGGCATTTTTTGGGTTAAGGAGTCATGTGTGGAAATGTGTCGGATTTATTGCCATGGTGATCCATCTTATTTCCACTGTAGGCAGGTGCTCTAGGCAGCTGTCCAGCACCCCTGCTCTTGACTCAGCTCAGGGTATGGGGTATTCTGAGGCTGGCATGGTCCCTGAAACCAACTGTCCCCAAAAATGTGGGAAGATAACTCTGGAGAGGAGATTTCAACAGAAATAAGTGTGTGTGTGTGTGTGTGTGTGTGTGTGTGTGTGTGAGAGCGCGTGTGTGAGTGTTTGCTTGGTGTGTGTCTGTGTGTGTGTCTCTGTGTGTGTGTGTGTTTGTGAGAGCGTGTGTGAGTGTTTGCTTGCAAGTGCACTCATGTGCATGCTGAAGGGCAGGGTGCAAGAAGAAACACATTTAAACCAGGAGTGGGTGAAAGAAAGGAGACAAAGACTTGAGTAACAGTCGAGTCTCTGCTGCCAGCAGCTCTTCTCTCTCTGCCATCACTAATGGGGAGATCAAGATCTGGCCTTTGTTTCTTTCTGAGGGCAATAGGGTCACTACTGGCATCTTGATGGCCTTATATTCTCTTTCCCTCTCCTTGAAGGTGACTGGTAGTTAAAACATCACTGGTCTGGATTGCTATATCCTCAGCAAGGCTATTTTACACTGCTGATCTGCCTAAGAATGCAAATGAGCACATTTAAATATCAAGTTCCCAACAATTTTGTTTTGTTCTAAGCTCAAAATAAAGCTACCCAGGTGTTCTTTTATAAATAGGACTGCATGCATTTAAAGAAACCTTTGCATTATTCATTGTAACAAAAGAATCGGAGTTCCTTCTCTAGATATAACTAATTTTAATACTTTTTAAAAGTAATAAACTACTGAAGGTAAGTAGCACACCACTAAACATTTTCTTTAACAGATGCATCAAATTTGACTGGGAAACCATTTTGTTAGATGAAAAATTATTCTGAAACGCACTAAAAATTATCTGTCATTGCTTTTTGTCCATGATGACTTTATATCATCATAAATTGTTTTTAATTCAAGCCTTTGGCAAACAATTTAAATGAGATTTGCAACACAACAGTTCTAATCTCATGGTTGAAATATTAAAACTTCATGCATGAAAGATTTATCCTTTTAATAAGATCGACCACACTGGACATCACTCATCCTCCCCAATTAAAACCCACTTAATTCATAAACAATTTATTTAAAAATCTGCCTACTCCAAATGCACATTAGTATAATAGATTTTCTGCCCCTTTTAAGATGGACAACAACTGGCCATACCTAAACTTGGGCTCTTCTTGCACTGTCAAAAGTCTTTATTGATAGATAGTTGACACTTTAAGTAAAAAACAAAACTTCTAAAAGTATTATGTACTAATCACACCAAAGAGCATGCAGTAATGAACAGTTTAATTCAGTGGAAATTTCCTATGTTAAATCCGTAAGTGCTCACAGCCAAGATAATTTGTTTGGTCACTCATTTGTTTATTAACCTCACACTGACACAGAACTATCTGGTGAGGGAATCCCTTTAAGTGCCCTCCTAGTTCTGCACATGTAAGGCAAGTGATACTGTTCACGGGAAAAGTGTAAGTGGACACTTATTGGCCTTCATAGGACTCCTGGAGGAGTATTTGTAGGTATTTGGGTCCACTGAGTTAGAATTGGATGGTTAAGCAGAACCTGACTCTAGACATAGAAATCTTGGCAAGATAAAGTCTTACCATGTTTGATAGGGGAACTGGCTTCAAGGCTTTCCTGACCTGACAATGATGCATCAAAATTTGATGTAGGCTCTTGAAAAGGATTATATGAAGCTCTCAGATATACCAAGGAGGGAGAGGAGACTTTTCACTGTTTGGTGAAGTCAACACTATGAAACCAATTTGTTCTAAGCATGTGGAGGAATATCTGCTGAGGGTGTAGGCAGGTCACACATATGCACCATTGAGGTATATACCAGCCATGCCCACCTCGTGCAGCAGGTGAACATTTCTACAGGGTGCAGCGTGGACTGGATCTCAGTGGACACTTGGCAAACATCGAATTAACTGAGGAAGGAGATAATGCATGCAGGTGCATGCTGAGACTGGAATCAGTGCCTTTTAAGAAACAGAAGCTGAATAAGAAGAGGCCGATATTCCTGCAATAGGAAATGCTAAGCTGGAAATAATCCCCCAAGCACAGAATGCCCATGTTGACCAGATTATTGGGGGATTCAGAAATCAAGAACAGAGTCAGAAATCAAGCACCAAGAGGCAATTCTTTCTTTCCTGTGCAACTGGGCTGCAAGAACCATTGGAGCATCTATCACATTGTATTTGTTTGTAGTTGTGACTCTTAAATGAACAAGCCACTTGAGAGCAAGGATTAGTGTCTGATTTTACTTGGCAGGCCCCACTGGCTAGAGGAGTGATGGCAGGTAGAGTGTTGACACTATGGATGGATAGGTGGGTGAATGGATGGATGGGTGGATGGATGGGAGGAAAAGTAAATAAATGAATGTGTGCAAGAGTGAATGAGTGATCACATTGTTGTGAAATGTTCTTAAAATGCTGCATCACACACACACACACACACACATTTATACACATATGCTGCCGTACATTGATTCCCCCCATTTTAATCAGATACTAGTGTTTTGAAAGACAAAAAACAAGTTTGAAATGGATTCCCTATAATTTTTTATTTTAAAGCCTAAGCTTTATGAACTAAATTTCAAAGAGAGAGAGAGAGAGAGAGAGAGAGAGAGAGATGGAGGAGGAACCTATCAGTAAAAAGCAACATAAAAGATGAGTCAGCAGCTACAATGAAAGTACCTTATTTGAAACCTGATTTTTAAAAATGAGCCATAAAAATTATGATACTTGTGAGACAACTGGAAGTTTCAGCACTAATATGATATTTGAGAATACTGAGGATGTATTTCTTTTTTCAGGTGTGATCATGGTAGAGTTTAAGAAAAACAGAATCCTTATCTTTTAGAGATACATACTGAAACATTTATGGGTGAAATATTATATCTGGGAATTTACTTCAAATTAATACAGAAGGGGCAAGGTGGTTAGGGATGGGGATGTGGCAGAACTGGCTGTTTAGTGGTCATTGGGGCTGGGTGATGGGTACATGGAGATTCCTTATGCTACTTATCTATTTTTGTATATGTTTGAAGCTCTCCTTGATAAATAATTAAGAAATAAAAAACTAAAGTGATATTAAGATCTGGAAAAGTGGTAGAGCAGACACTGTGATAATTTAAGTTAACCAAATTAGGCACACTTCTAAATTCTTCATTCATCTAATCTATTGCTACTGTTACATGCATATTCGCAGTGAAACAGATGCCTGGTGAAGAAGACATTTATTTTTACCTTAAACGTCATGGAAATAAAGCAAACCTGTAAAACATTCTCTTTCCTACTTGTCATGTAAATCACTTTATATAGGACATCTTAAGACCCAAACCCGGTGCTTTAAAAGAACTCTACGTTACTTGCAAACCTTGGCATAAATTCTCTTGATATGTTTAACTAAGATTTACTAAAATAAAACCTCAGGCCCATTTCTTCTGACAAAGGTATGTGCTAATATTCTTATCATTTGTTCAGCTTTCTCCTGAGGGTTTTGCCATCTTTATTCTGTATGCTTGTATTTACGTTGTAATTGAAAAGTTTCCAGAATATCTATTTTACAGGCTTTAATTCCCACATGGTCTTGTACAACTATCTGCCTAAAAAATCCTGACACCATGCATAAATATATGTCTAATTACACGTTTGAACTTAATGAAATGAATATACTTCTGTCCTCCGATCACAGGGTACATTTTTAAACATTTTAATTGGCTATTATTTTTCCAAGTAAACTTATTGCAGTTTGAGTTTGAATTAAATTGGAATGTATGTGTGAATAAAATTCTTATATTTCTTATTTGAAACCTATAATTGTATATATTTCTAATAATAGATTAGCAATTATATTTGTAGCTATGACTATTTCCTACATAAATTATGTGTATATTTATGTAAACATATCATGGTAAAATCTATAATATAGAACTGGGTAGGATACACCAATTCAGAAGAAAACCCTATGTTGTTGATTTATTTCAGGTTCATGATCTGATCTTCAGTATTTCTAAATCTGTGTTAGAATTCTGTTCCATCAGTATTTTACTATTATTTCTGTAAAGCAGCAGTACTTAGGGTGGGTTTTCAAATGTAAATGCTGATAGGGGCCAGGCAGGTAACAAAAAGGAGTGAAGCCAGGTAGGTGGAATCACCTGGAGGTATCTGCCCTGTCTCAAGGGGCCAACATTCCCTCCCTCTGATCTTCAGTATATCTAAATCTGTGTTAGAATTCTGTTCCAACAGTATTTTACTATTATTTCTGTAAAGCAGCAGTATTTAGGGTGGGTTTCAAAAGTAAATGCTGACAGGGGCCAGGCAGGTAACAAAAATGAGTGAAGCCAGGTAGGTGGAATCACCTGGAGGTATCTGCCCTGTCTCAAGGGGCTAGCATTCCCTCCCTCTAGTTGGTTGTACTTTGTGGGCAATGTGTTTCCAGATATATATATATATTTCCTTTAGAGAGGTCGAGACCCACAGGTTGAGAACCGCTGCTCTAGTTGGTTGTACCTTGTGGGCATAGTGTTTCCAGATATTTTTTTTTTCCTTTAGAAGAGCCATAAATCTAAATTTTTATGTTAAATCTCCTGATTTTAAAATGTGGGTGAAAAAAGTCATGCCTGCTGTTTGCATGGAGCAAACACTGATCTAGAATAAACAGCACCTGATTGCTATTCTAGACTTCCCACAATAACTAAGAAGGTGGAGAAATAGACACTTCCTTCCCATGAAAGCAGGAGGGTAAATTGGAACAACCTTTATGGAGAGCGATTTGACAATATGCTAAAAAATTGTTAATATACCCTTTTTTTTTTGCTCAACAATTATACTTCTATAAATATACTCTCAGGAGAAAAACACAGATGTTAAATGACATATGTTTAAAATCACAGAGGTTTCATATAAGGTTGCTCATCTCACATTACTTATGGTAGTAAATACTGAAAAACAAAATGCCTAACAATATCAAATTGGTTAAGTAAATTATGTAATCACTTCTATAATTAGATAAGCACAAATATGCATTATTTTAAATGAAAGGAAATGAGCTGTATGCGGATGGCATCTTTTAAAACATCATATAGAGTGTCTAGGTCTAATTCATTGGGGTGGAGAGTTATTTGAAAACTGTCTGTGGTACATGACTCAAGAAAGTACCAGTAAACCAGGAGATAGAAGAAATCAGGAGGATTCATGAGTCCAATGGAAGGCACACGAGAAGACAAACATGGTTATAAGCAGAACATCCAGTTTTAGGCTAAACTAATCTCATCTAGGCTTGATAGGGTACACAGTGGAAGACAGGACTTAACTGATTTGGGCCAGTCCAAAGCTCATGATCTTCTCTGTGGCTGTAATGATGGACCACATCATCAAGTCAGATCTGGCTTTTTGAGCAGTCAGATCTTTATTGCCCAATGCTTCACCCCATAGAGTCCCATACACCAACCTGCCTGCAGCTCCATGGATACATTAGACTCTTTCTTGTCTCAGTTGTGACAGCCCATGGCCCTAGAACACTCCTGTCCTACCCTTTTGCATTAACTGCTATTCATGCTTTCAGATGCAGTTCAGGTATCGACTCTCCATCAGTCCTCAGCTGGGTTTGGTTCTCTTCTTCTGTGCTTATTGCTGTCTTACTACTCGCGCCTTCTTTTGTAATTATCTGTTTATATGTCTGTCGTTGCACTGTCTTCCCCCACTGAACTGGAATGTTTTTGAAGAGGGAGTTGAGTCATCTTCATATTTGTATGCGGCAATAGCACAGTATCTGATACCCAACATAAGCAAACAGCTTCATACTTTCCCATCCTAATCTATGTGAAACTATACCACCTGCTGTTGTGCCAGGTCCCATCTGCACAACTGCAAGTGGTGGCCCTGGACCCTAGTGGTTTTCAACTTCATGTATATGTTTGTCTTTCTTACATGACTGGCAATGCCTTGAGGGCCTGCTCTGTGCCTTCCCAGAGAGTAATTCCTGAAACTTATTGCCCAGAGTATTATCTTTGCAACCTCAAGGCTCATAGCTTTTCATTTTTAATGAAATATATCTTTATCATATGAACTCAAAAAATTTTTTAAAATATATTTTATCGATTTTTTACAGAGAGGAAAGGAGAGGGATAGAGAGTTAGAAACATCGATGAGAGAGAAACATTGATCAGCTGCCTCCTGCACACTCCCTACTGGGGATGTGCCCGCAACCAAGGTACATGCCCTTGACCAGAATCAAACCTGGGACCCTTGAGTCCGCAGGCTGATGCTCTATCCTAGCCATGGGCAAACTACGGCCGGCCCGTTTGAAATGAATAAAACTAAAAAAAAAAAAAAGACTGTACCCTTTTATGTAATGATGTTTACTTTGAATTTATATTAGTTCACACAAACACTCCATCCATGCTTTTGTTCCGACCCTCCGGTCCAGTTTAAGAACCCATTGTGGCCCTCGAGTCAAAAAGTTTGCCCACCCCTGCGCCACTGAGCCAAACCGGTTAGGGCTAAACTCAAACATTTTTAAACCTGGGGCACAAAGGTCTTCATAATTTTACTTTTAAAAAAAGAAAGGAGCTATTAACAGAAATATGCTGTTGTTTCCCCAAAAAAAACATTTTTTTAGTATTTATTTATGAAAAGCAAGTCTTCTGTGACCTTTTGTTTTTCTAAATAATTTGGAGATGAGTGTAGCAATTCAGAAAATGACAATGAATCCCTGTTGGGATCTCTTCAACTTTTTATTTTGGGATCTTTTGGCTACTTAGGGCAAATTGGCATTTTAAAAAGTCAAGTAATGAAGTATTGTATGTTTTATTTCTACTTGAGCCTCAAAATAACCTTATTATTGTCATTTTACAAGTGAGGAAAGTGTAGCTAAGTAAATTTATAATGACTTGTCCAAGTCATGCATTTAATTGGATACTTCTAAGCACAAATCCTCTCCTATTTACACATATGAACTCTTTCTTCAATTGTTTCTCCTCTTTTATTTAAAACGAACTAACATGGCTTTGTCAAAAGAATTTGCATCTACATTTTCTTCACCTCATCTTTAGGTTGAGATTCAATCACAAGCCTTTAAACCTAGCTTACTTCTGCTAAATTGGTAATGTTTTGTTTTATTAAATATTGCCTTTTTAGTTCTAAGACATAGGTGAACAATGTTAATATTATAGAGTTTAATTTCTTAAGTGGAAGTTACATATTACATAAATTGAAAAGAAGTATTTCCCCAAGTTAAACAAATAGAAAGCTTTCCTAATCTTGGCTTAGACATGCAGATTTCTACGTAAGGTTTACTTGGGTCTCTTGGAAAATCTAATCTGAAATTGACCTCAATATGATTTAATGAGAATGGATTTTTACCATTACTAATGCATTTTTGTTTGATTTTCTTATGGATATGGAAGACAGAAATTGTTGGAGGACTATAGAAAGATGCTTCAAGTCCAAAGCAGAAAATATTGACTGGCTCCCACCCTCACCCTCCCTACATTTCTATCTGCTTTTAGATTCTAAAAGGTTATAGCCATCTAGGTATTTTATACTGACCACTTGGAGGGAGTTTCTTCAATGGTTAGAAAAATCTGATAACCCACACTTTCAAAAACCCACATCAGTTTCATGCCAGCTTTCTAAAATTAATAGAGCATCTCAGAATTATTTTTTTGCCATGGATATAAATCTAAAATTTGTCATTGTTGTAATTTCCTCCAAGTGATTTTAAAGAAAACCATCTTTAATAGCCCAAACATCTTTCATTATGAAATATTTCAGGAGTGCATAAAAGCACAGAGAATAATAAAAGGAAAACCTAGGTATCCACTGCCCCGCATGAGTACTCAAAACAAACGTAGCCCTGCCAGCATTTTCAGGAGTGCATAAAAGCACAGAGAATAATAAAAGGGAAACCTAGGTATCCACTGCCCCGCAAGAGTACTCAAACGTAGCCCTGCCAGCACCCTCCCCAGGCCCCTTTCCGCCTCCAGAAGCAACTGTTGCCTGAATTTGGTGTCTCACTTCCATGTATGTGTTTTTACTTTTATTACATATGGACATATCTAAAATATCATTTGATATTATTTTAATGTTCTTAAATAACATAAAAATTGTCTCAATGTTTATATATCCTTCTGCAACTTGTTTCTGCTCAAAAAAATGATTTTGAAAATGATCCAATTATTGCATATAGCTCCAGTTCCCTCATTTTTGTCGTTGTATAGAATTACATTGTACAAATAGACCGCAATTTATTTGTCCATTTCCATTGTGATGTACACTTAGATTAATTCATTTTTTTTGTAATTACTAACAATGCCCCATTGAACGTTTGCTCACAGTTGTGTAGTTACAAATGGGAAAGTGCCCTGACATAGCTGCACCTAAGTCTTTTTTTCGATCTCTTCTACAAGTTACGTTCCAGTTTTCAATTTTCTTTTTTAAAAATTGGCTACGTTTGCTGAATATGTACCTTCACTGAATGTCAATCAATTGTTTTGGGAAACAGGCAGTTATGGTGTGGGATACACACACACACATATACATATGCATGCATAACACACATGTACAAATGGGTTAAAACACTATTTAAACTGCTTATTTAGAAAAAGTTAAGTTGGTTAGATAATTAAATTAGAAGTTTTTAAAGTGTCAGATGAGGCATTTTGATAGGTTACACACATCAATCAGCAATGACATCTTATAATAATGAAAACATTTGTAAACTTCCATTCTTAAAATGCTCTCTCCATATCAAATTTACTTGGACATTTTTTTATTCATGATCCAAATATCACCTTCTTTGAAGGTGTGTATCTATATTTTAAAGTTTCTGCAGAGGAACAGGGTTCTGAGAGTTTTCCTCCCAGAAAAGGCCAGAGATGTCAAAACACTTATCTTTTTGTAAAGAAAAAAAATTGCCAACTTAGCTTTAAATTTACCAACCTTTTTTACTAAACTTTTGTGTGATAAAAAGACTTTGTGATCATTGCTCATCTCAGCATTGAGTATAATAAAATTCTCCTTTTTTCTGAAAATATGATCCATAAAACCACTTAATCAGGCATATTTAGACTAAAATTTCCCACAGTCTGCTGGAACCATGGAAGAGTGTGAGCACCCCAACACTTCTTATTTTGGGGAACATCCTCCTACCCTCAGAACACCTCCTGTTTCTACACCTAAGTGAGGCCATCAGCATCAGTTTGCATATTGCATATTAGTAAAGCTCAGTATAAGAAATAAACAGAAATGGAATTTTGTATCCCAACTCTGGCCCCAAATAGATTATCTTGCCCAACCTCAGTAGTGACACGTGTCCTTTTGTACATCCCTGGCTCACGTGATGAGCAGCATTTGGACAGCCTGAAGGGATGGCTTCTCTGAGTGGAGGCTTAGTCTGGAATGAGGGGTGTGTTGGGAGAGTTGTGGGAGAAACAACAATAAACTAAAGGGGAAGAAGGAGGGACAGGAGTTTGGAGACTACTAAAATAATCCAGGCAAAAGATGGTAGGGGATTAAAACAGGGTTACAGTGTAGGAGGTGCTGAGATGTGGTCAAATTCTTGATATGTCTTAGAGATAGATGATAAGAGGATTTCTTGAAGTCTATATATATGAGACCGGCGACTGAATGGCAGAACGACCAGAACAACCGGTCGACCAGTTGCTATGATGCGCCCTGACCACCTGGGGGCAGACGCTCAATGCAGGAGCTGCCCTCTGGTGGTCATTGTGCTCCCACAGTGGGAGGGCCACTTGGCTGACTGGGATGAGCGGCACTCCCACAGCAGGCTGATCCCTACAGGCCACGCCTCCCACCAGTGCATGAATCCATGCACTGGGTCTCTAGTATTGGATATAAAGATACATAGATCATGCCTGGCCAGCATGGCTCAGTGGTAGATCATCCACCTATGAACCAGGAGGTTTAATTCCCAGTCAAGGCATATGCCTAGGTTGCAGGCTCAATCCCCAGTAGGGAGCATGCAGGAGGCAGCCGATCAATGATTCTCTCTCATCATTGATGTTTCTATCTCTCCCTCTCCCTCTCCCTTCCTCTCTGAAATCAATAAAAACATATTTTTTTAAAAAAGATACATAAATTTGATATGAGGAGAAGAGTCAAGGAGGATAAACACAATGTTTTTGGCCTAAGCAATGGGAAGAACAGAGTTGCCACTAACCACTTGGGAGAGACCACTTACGAAGCAGTTTTGGGGTAGGAGTGAGAAGATCTGTCTGGACATGCCAAGACTGAGGCAGCAGTTACACATCCTAATGAAGATACTAAGTGGGCAGTTGGATACCCAACCCTGCAGTTCAGGGGAAAGGTGCAACATATTAGGTGTATTTGAAGCCAGGAAGCAGGTTAAAATTCCAGTTGTATTTAGAAGCAATGAACAAATAGTCTTCAATAAAAATAGTGTTTAGTGAAAAATACTCTATCTGTATCCTTTTTATAATAGAAGATCAGCAACTGCAGAAGCCCAGAGAAGTCAATGAGAAAAGAGAGCCACAGCTTCCTTGCACATCCTCCTCGACAATGCAGTGTTGGCTGTGGCACTCATTCCCAACGGCAGACATGTCCGTGTGGCCATGCTGACCGCTCGGGGAAGGACGATCTCAATATGCTAATCAACTGTGTATACACTGAACTGAGGTCTTGTTACAAATTCCTTATAAATTACTTTGTGAACAAATATGTAATTCCTTTCAGGGGTTTATTTGAACTAGCTGAATGCATCATAGTGACTAATTCCACAAGCCTAGTAGCTATGAAAATGTGTCAGCAAACAAGAGTTTCATTTTATCATCAATTAATATACTTTTTGCCTAAAATAAATGGAAAGGCCTTTCTGATATGCACATTTGTAGTTTTCCATGATGGTGGTGGTTTTCTGGTCCCTTGTGTTCTGGGCCTGCCCGCTGGGGAAGCCGGTTTGCCTGTGGAAGGTGGTGCTTGAGCTGGAAAAATGGGCTGCTTCCCAGAATGTCCATAAGTTAACTTCGCTTTGAAATCATGATGGCGTCTTTTTGCCTAACGGCTGGGTTCATTTCCCATCTTGCACCTGAATACTACTGAGCTCACCCAATTTGTCTTAATGGGATGTCTTAATAGTTTGTCAAATAGACACACTATTACATGAGACCAATCCTTCATCATGCTCTGAGTGGGGATTTGGAACATTGCAAAGTTGGTGACAAGAACTGTTAGGATTAGGGCCTTAAAATGTGGGCAGAGGGAGGGCAATCAGGCTTGCCCCCCCTCGTTGATGCATTTCTGCAGCTTTTCCAGTGGGTGGTACACAGTCTCACCTCACCGACCATCAGCATCTGCTATGGAAACATGCTATCTGCCCTGCCCTGTCTGGAGAGCACTATTTAGAGCAATTTGGAGCCCCTGTCTCGCTTCAATCAAGCCATTGCAGACTGTCTCCACGGCACCGCTTCTTTCCCTGACTCTGAGTGGCAGCTGGGCTGGTGGGAGCCATGGTGAGGGCGAAACAGCTGGTTACAGTCCTGGTTCTCTCATTCAATTAGTTTGCTGGGGAAAGTCACTTAATCTAAGTCTCCCCTTGCCCTCCAACTGGAATTATGCCACTTGGAAGGTAAAATGAAATAAGAAATGTGAAAATCCTTCTTGTGTGAAATGTTAATATAAATGTTTAAGAAACCTGTGACTCAAACAGAAAAATGTTGGAATTGAGCTTATCAGGTTTAAAAGAAATAATGAAAGATTTCAGGCATATGAAAAGATGTTAAGAATGATATAGCAAACATCTGTGTACACCTCCTCACCCAGCTTGAAAAGAAAACAATATATGTCTGTTCACTCCCTCCGTCAAAACTCCTTTTCCCTCCCTGAGTACGAGTAACTACAATTGAGAATTTGCAGTTTATTCATTAAACGTACTTTAAAAATGCAATTACATGTATAAATGCTCTAAATGATATGTATTCTTGAATATTTTAAATAAATATTTTTGTATGATTCTACAATTTACTTTTTGTGCAATAATATACATTTTTGAGTATTATCTACTTTGATACATGCAAATGTCTCATCCATTTATGATTAAATCCACAGGTATGACTAAATCATGATTTATACATTCCATTTTTTTCTATTACAAACAACACTTAGTGACCAGCATGTACACACCTCCCTGTAGGCAAGTGTGAGAGGGGCTCTAGGGCATTTAGGCAGTGGCTTGGTTGCCCTGGGCTGGGCTGTGGGATAGATACCACATTTAGAAGCTTGATTTTTATTGCCAACATGTTCTCCAAAGTGGTTGTATGTTTGCAATACCACTTTGCTACCACCTGCAGCAATGTTTAGATGCCCCACATTTTCATTAACATTTGGTATTGTCAGAATTTTGAATTGTTGCCAGCCTAATGGGTATGAAATGCTATCCCATTATAGTTTTAATTTCCCTGATTAGTGAGATTAACATCTTTTATGTTTACTAGCTCTCCAGACTTCCCTTCCCAGTCATTTCTCTTTTACCCTCCCTTCCTCTTTGCTTTCTTCCTTCTTGCTCTGTCTCTAGTCATTTCTCTATATATTTTGTTGTTGGTTTGTAAGAGTTCTTTCTATATTCTGAACACAAATTCTTTGTTGGTTAAGTCTGTTATTTGTATTTTCACTTGAAATTTTTTTCAACTATAGGTGACATACAACATTATATTAGTTTCAGGTGTAAAACATAGTGATTAGACATTTGTGTACCTTACAAAGTGATCACCTTGGTAAGTCTAAATGGTGTCTTTTGATGCATAGAATTAAAATTTTTAACACAGTCAAATTTATTATTTTTTCCTATGTAGGTTGAGCTTTATGTGTGTGTGTGTTGTGTTTAAGAAATTCTACTCTAGCTCTAGTTCATAAATACATCCAACAACATTTTCTGTATAAAAGAATGAAAAGCTTTTGGTTTTCATGCTTCAGTTTTTAATTCTTCTATCACTGACTTTGTGCGTATAAGAGAGAAGGGTATATTTTCTTTTCCTTACAGAAAATCAATAGTTTCAGCACCAGACATGAGAGTCCTCCCTTTCTCTTGATTTGCAACGCAGGCTTTGTCAAAGGCCATGCCCACATACACATCCCGGTCTGCTTTTGTTTAGTCAATCTATTCATCTAGCTTTGTATCAAAACCACGCTGTTATAACTATGGCTTAATAATAAGTTTTGATTTCAGATATGGCATGTCCTTCAACATTGCTCTTCATAGTTATCTTAGCTAATGTGTTTTCTTTTCTATCTAAAATTTCAAGCCATCTTGCCAAGTTGTTTGGAAAAATCGTATTGAGATTTCCATTGGATTGCACTAAATGTATAGATTGATTTAGTTAGATAGGCTGCTAACACAAGCTCAAACATAGCGATTCATGTATTCAATCGTTCTGAGTGTTTACTTTGTGCCGCCCCTGCACTCTGAAGGTATGTAAGCAACTTCATGATCTGGGCCTGGCTTGTCCTGTCATCCTTGCCCCTACATCCCACCGGCTCGCTGTGCCCCAGCCCTCAGGAACCTCTTCCCTGGGAGCAAGTGCATCACACTCTCCTCTGTCCTCTGCTTTTTCCAGATGCTCTTCCCTCCGCGTGGCACATTCCTTGCTCCCTCCTCACTCCCCTACCTCCTATTTGCTTGTAGTCTTACTTCTTCAAGAAGACTTCCTTGCCTGCTTAAGTGTGGGTTAGATGCTCTGCTCTGGACATCCTTAGCATCTCCCATGCCTACCCTGTCATGAGCTTCCTCACATGGGATGGAAACTCCCTATGTTCCAATGGGCTGTCAGCCCAAGGAGGACAGGGATCATTGTATGTTGTTCATGGAAGTCTCTCCAGAACTGATGGATTCCCAGCACTGGGCACCTGGTTGGTGCTCAATAAAAAAATATTTCTCCCAGTGTATGAATATTGAATCTGTCCTAGAAGCAAATCCCTGTGGCAGGCAATGTGGGGCATACAAAAATTTAACAAGCCTTCAGGGAGAGACCTGTAAGTATAAATTATAACACAAATATACATTATAAAATGTGAGAATTACATTATAAAATGTAGGCATTACTGGATTAAAGATAAGCATATAAAGTCTAGGGTGTTAAGCTGGCTTCGCAGACTTATTACAATCACTTTTCTATTGAATGTATGTAGTGTTATTATAATTTCTGATGTTTTAAGTTATTTTAGGTGTAAATATGCTTTAAGATTCCATTGATAATTTCAGCAACCACCACAATCTGTTAAAATTACAGAAATTTCCAATTCCATGGTAGGTAGGAATTGGTTCTGGCTTCAGATGTGAGATAGGCTAGCGGCGAAGAATTTTGGCAAAACAATTTCTGGTTAGCCTTCTTACGTTATTTCTTCATGACAATTCTAACCTTTAGTATGGAACTTCATATTTTTTTAAACATGATTTGAAAACAATGAAAGTGGCAATTTCATCTTTTCATTGCCTGAATCTGGGCCCTTATTATTTTCTCTCCAGATTATTGCTATGCTGCTCCCTTCTGTCTCCTCTGTCCATTGTCCTCATGACCCCAAAGTTGAGAGTTGCAAACACAAATCTGTGTTGTGCTTTTCCTTAACAGCCTGTAATGAATGGCTAGTGGCTAAAGGGTCAAGTCCAAACTTTTGATTCAGCACATAAGGTCCTTCTGTTTTTGTATCAACTTATCTCTCCTTCCCCAAATCCCACTTCTTATCATATTTTTTGCTTTTACAATCCTCTCCCTATTTAGACTGTGAGTTCTTCAAAGATGGGAACCCTGTGCTGTTTCTTTTTGTATCTGTGTTGCCTGGCACCTAGCGGTTACTAAGTAACTGTTAGGAGAATTACTTTTATGTGACTTGGGAGGTTTCTCTAAATCTGAATGATTGTTGGTATCATAAAGTTGAGAATGTCATGTTTATGTTTTTAAAATATTTTTATTGATTTCAGAGAGGAAGGGAGAGGGAGATAGAAATATCAGTGATGAGAGAGAATCATTGATCAGCTGCCTCCTGCATGCCCTCTACTGGGGATGGAGCCTGCAACTCAGGATGTGCCCGGACAGGGAATTGAACTGTGATCTCCTGGTTCATAGATCGACATTCAACTACTGAGCAACACTGGCCAGGTGAGAATGTCATATTTCTTAACTGAATGTTGAAAAGGTATAATTGGTGTTATTTGGTCAAAAGGAAGTTTATTTAGTAAAATTCTTGTTTTCTTTTTTTTACTGAGAGCCATGCAGCCACTCATGTGACTAACACTCTGAATATTATATGAAAGGGTTGGGCTGGGGCTGAGCCAGAAGGACTGAGTCCAGGAAGCCAGGGAGATCCCCTCGTGGCTTCCACAGTCACATTCCTGATGTGACGATTAGTGGTGTCTGAAGTTTTATGATATTGCCAGAGGAATATGTACATGCATTGGATAAATAGCATCTGTAAATGTCAAAGCAAAATGCCCTTGCCTGGTTTGAAATTTACATAATTATGTCACCAAGTCTTTGCTATTCTTCACCATGCATAGTAAGACTGATGAAAGGAAAACAAAAGCTATTCCATAGATGCAAACTCGGGGGAGGCCAACATTTCATACTGCCTCATCTATCTGGAACTTGGCCAAGGAGGAAGGAACAAGCAAAGAAGAAGTCTAAGAGCTGTCAATAAAGACATGTCACCATGTCTCCTAACAAAGGGAGGGACCTCCAAAGAGCACTAAGCCCAGGAGAGCCACCTATCAATAAGGGATGCTATTCACTTATTCTCAA
Organism: Myotis brandtii; assembly: GCF_000412655.1. Classification (NCBI taxonomy): domain Eukaryota; kingdom Metazoa; phylum Chordata; class Mammalia; order Chiroptera; family Vespertilionidae; genus Myotis; species Myotis brandtii. Next base: position 1,650,916 of record NW_005356905.1, on the reverse strand, counting down.
ATCTTAACTAATGTCAAGGAGGAGCGCTTTACCTCCAACACTTCTCCATGTTGCCATGGAGCAATGGAATTGCCCATTCCTTGGGAGAAAAAGCATGCGGGAACACTTCTAGTGCTCCCCAGGGCAGAAGGCATAACTCATCTGATTGATGAGTGTAGAGAAGGAACGGACCATGCTCCACTTACCCTTCTAGAGTTTCTTTTCCTTTTATTTTTTAAATATGAAGTAAGTCAGATGGAAATAGACAAGAACCATATGATTTTACTCATATGCGGGTTATAAAACAGAAAGCAGTAAATGAATGTTAAAAATAGTTTCTTTTCTGACAGTCAGCCTATCTGCTTGTGTGTCCTGCCCTTCCACGTGTAAGCCCACAGGGGCTGGTCTTCCTAGGCGTGGGGACCCTGTGATTGTCTAAATACACTGTACCTGGGCAAGTCCATCTAATTCAGAGGTTAGAAAGGCCATCAAGGCCACACATTTCAGGTGCAAGCACTTGCCCAGACCTCGTCCCTAATAGAGCTGATTTTGGCACTGTATTCTGCTTCCTGTAACTCAATTGGTTAGAAATTTGGGAGGACAACATGAGATGTCATTTATGGTCCCTCACTCCACTCCCTTTCCCAACACTATAGTCACCCATTAGGCCCATTCATATGTAAACAAGATGAAAGATAGTGTTCAGAAGTCTCCCCTCCACCTCTCTGCCTTCACACAGTGCAACATTATAGACAAACCTAAATTTTACATCTCATCCATTCCCCCTCTCCCCAGAAGTAACCAGTATCACTAGGTGGGTATGTCTTCATCCCATGCAAATTTGACATAAGGTTAGTGGTTGGCTAGAAGACTCTCCCCCCCACCGTGCACCCCCCCCACACACACCCTTTTTGTAATTATATGTTAACTCAATTGTTAAATCTGTTTTCTCAAATTCACATTGACTGGCTTTCTACAAACTGAACATTTTCTTTATCAAATTTGTTAGTGGAAATAATTAGTGGAAGGGACAGTGACCTCACTTATCATGATGGATTGCTGAAGTTTGAAAAGGATTAATTATCATGAGACCTAACTCAAAACTTGCTGTGTGACTATGAATAAGTCAGATTCTCATTGAGTTTCCTCATCTGTAGAGTGAGCAGCCCTCTATCCATCACACCAGTTTACAGGGTTTGTGTGAGATCCAAATAATCATGCATATGAAATGCTTTAAAAAACAGTAAGTGCTACACTGATGTGACTAGTTTTTTCAAATGAATTGATATAATAACCAGGAAAAACAGAAAGCAGGGAGTATACCAAATATATTTGAGTTTTAACTTAAATATGGATTCCTAATATTTTCCTAATGACTTCAGAAATATCACAATCTGATGGGGCTTTGAAAGGAAAAGTTACTGGGCAAGCAGAAGGGAGCCTGCCATACCCTCAGTAATAGAATTAAATGCAGTAGAAATGACCAAATTCTTTAGAGCAGACCATAGTATTTTCCAAGCTGGGAAAATAGATGTGCCTGATTTATGCACTGTGATGATCTATCACTCAGACACTGAATGTCTCTGTCAGAAACTTCCAAATTGCTTTGAAGAAAAGCTATTTCATATGTGGTGTGAGTAATTCGGGAGAGGAAAGAGGAATGCGGACAGAACTTGAACACCTTTTCAGATGTCTAGAAATTAAATAGTCAGTCATAAAGATATTAATAGGATGGGAATAAGATTAGGGCCTGGGTTAGAGAAGCCATATGGCCATGCTGAACTGTACAAGCTTCCCAAGGCCACAAGACTCATAGGTAACTTTATCCTAAAAAAGTAGATAATAATGATTCCAACCTCAATTGTAAGAGTGTGAAACTGTACAGGTAATTTGCAATATTGGTTATTTGGTGAACATGCAATATACTGTGTCTTTTGCCTCCAAAGAAGCCGGTAAAATAAGGCTGCACCTTGCAGTTGATGACATTAAGGATCAAAGAAATACGGTATGTATTTACACCATAATTTATTTAGCCATACTGTCGCTATATTTAGTAATTTGCAATTATTGCTAGCACAAATAGAACTTGTTTTGATCATATTTTTACTTAAATATTTTTTGGTAACTGATTATTTTCTTTAGGCAAAATGTGACTTAGACTTTAGGAAAGAGGATTTTGAAGATATATAGGTAGGAACACAACATTGTCCCTTTTCCCCAATGTTAAAGGATGAACATTCTTGAATTTCCATATAAAGAATCCATCACAGCTGCCTCTTCCCCTACTGAGCTCTGTGGGTTATTGCTTTAGGAAGGAGAAACCAGAGGCCATTCTATTTCCTTTCACTCTGATATTTATCTGAGTAAAATGATTAGATTATCTTAGTTAATCTTCATAACCTTTTCTTTCTTTTGCAACCTGAAGCAATTTTCTCTCATAGTACAAGGAATTATTGGTTATTCTTTTGCAGCTTTTTCATATTCATGGATCAAACTGCTGCCCTTTGAACAAGACAATTATTTCCTAAAAAATAGAAATGAGTTTACTTCCCCTATGATTCTGAAGCAATTATATAAACAAAATTTTAGAATGCAAGTGAGAATAACAGAATAGAAAGAGCTGTTGGCAGAGTTAATTGGCTGATGTTCTTATGTAGATCTAATTTGGGATGTCAATTGAATTTCTGAAAATCATTGCTTATTTCCTTTGAGAATTATTTATGGCTCTGTATAATCTGAATATATAATACATAGTTTGTTCACTTTTGCATTATAGCTTGATTGAAAAAAACTATTTTATCAGGGACAGATAAAATATTTTGAATCAGTTTTCTACCCATCCAGTATTTGTTTAGAGAAAATAAACAGATGTAAAACGAGCATGTAATAAATTGTCAGATTTATCACGGTTCTATTATTTCCTGACATTGGAGAGCCAATAGTGGTGTAGTGGGAAGAGTACTTCTGGGATATGAGCTTTGTTTCGGGTTTTGCCACTTGTTTGTTGAGACCTTGACAAATTCAACTAACCTTTCTAGTCCTCAATTGTAAACACAGAAAACAATGTAATTGATAATAGCAGTTCCCCTTCCTTCCTTCCTTTTCTTCTCTCCCTCTCCTGACTCCTTTCTTCCTTCCTTCCCATCTTCTTGGTCTTTATCTTCCTCTTCTTCATAGTCTTCTTTTAGAAGACAGTATACAGGCTTTGAAATGAGACAAATATTGTTCGATGTCTTAATTCTGCTATGTGATGACACTGGCAGTTTACTATCCTCTCTGGGGCCCAATACCTCTGTTGTAACATGGTAACAATACATACTTGCAGGGTGATTTTGAAGATTGAGTGAGATAGCCTATGTAAGCAACTGATATGACATAGGCACATATTAGACCCTCAATATATGTTAACCATTACCTCATAATATGGCTGTGGAAGAGCATGAATAGAACATTTGTAAAGTCCTTTCTCTATATACAGAGCAGTGTAAACTTGAAATGTGGAAGGAGTTAACCCCTGGCTCATCTTGATACACCTGACCCTCTCCAATGTGTGGAGCCTGGAGCTCAGCCCTGATGCTCCTCTCTTTCTGCCAGTCAGAACTTGCAAAACATCTACTTCTAAATTACTACTAATTTTAGTAAGTTTATAAACTTATAAGTTAAATGGGACTTCTTATTACTAAATGATTCCTTTGATATTGAAATTCAAGCCAGGATCTTATTTGGTTACGTTGAGAAATAACTTAAAAATCAGATTCTAAACTTCTTGGTGTAGAGCCATACCCACTTACTGAACCCACTCTCCTTCCCTTCTTGCCATCTCTCTGTGTAACTGGTCATTTTGCAGTTTATCTTACAGCTAAAAATCTAAAATGTACGTTTCCTTGCTCTACCCCACAATACCCAAACATCCCTCCTTTAGAGACTGCAGTATAAATTTTAGACAGAATTCATTTCCTCCCTATTAACAGAGACTCTTTTTTATATCCACAACTTGGTAAACCTTAAAAGAACATTAATTCAATCTTAGGTTCATCATTTCTCCAGTGTTTATATTTTTGTGTGCATGCACTTGTACATTTATCTTGGTACTGACAAGTTGTAAGCACATAATAAATAATTGGATAAATGATTGAATGAAGTTGAACAAAGTGTATAAGTGTGTGTGTGTGTGTGTGTGTGTGTGTGCGCACACTCTATTTGGTAACACATCTAGCTATAAGAGCTCATTTAATTACTCTTGTTTCTGTTTTATATTCCGGATATTTCTTCTTTGTACATCAACTCATGGTACTCACAGATGTTGGTTATTATATAAAAGTAACAACTGTGCATACTGTTTTATTTTTAAATATATTTTTATTGATTTCAGAAAGGAAAGAGAGGGAGAGAGAGAGAGAGAAGCATCAATGATGAGAGAGAATCATTGATCAGCTGCCTCCTGCATGCCCCCTACTGGCGATCGAGCCTGCAACCCGGGCATGTGCCCTGACCAGGAATCGAACCCTGACCTCCTGGTTCATAGGTTGATGCTCAACCACTGAGCCATGCCAGCCAGGAAATACTGTTTTATTTTTAAACCTGAAGAAGGTAAGAACCAAGATGTTTTTAAACATTACCCCAAAAATACATGAAATAATTCTCATTGTAAAATATTCAAATTATAAAAATTATCTTAGCAAAATGCTAAAGGTCCTCCTTATACTCAATCCTTACGCTCCCCCATCCATATGCATTGTTAGGCTACCACCTTTTTTATCTTGGCACTCTTTCTACTACCTCTGTACACATTGATTATCTTTTTTTAGTGGGAACAGGATAATCTGAAGTGTGGCTGTCTTGTAGTTTATTTGATCCCTTCACTTATGATAAATACTAGAGGCCCGGTGCACAAAATTTGTGCAGGGTGGATTCCCTTGGCTTTGCTGGCAATCAGGGTCAATCGGGGCCCTCTTGCCCAGTTCCAATCGGGGCCGATTGGGCTGGCTTCCTGGCTGGGGAAGGACCATGGGAGGGCTCCAGGTGTGTCTGGCCCTCTAGCCCAGTCCCGATTGGCCGGACCCCAGAAGGAAGCTAACCTATTGGTCAGAGTGTCTGGTGGTCAGACACTCTGGTGGTCAGTGTGCGTCATAGCCATTGGCCGAGCGGGCGACCGATCAACTGATCAGTTGGACACTTAGCATATTATGCTTTTATTATATAGATTCATAATAAACTGATGAACAAAAATAGGTCCAGAGACACAGTCATTCCCAGTCATTCTGCTGTTAGGGTCAGTTTGCATATTATCCTTTTATTATATAGGATTTAGATTTTTTCCTAATTTTTGGCTGCTATAAGCTATACTGCAGTGCTGGATGTTCATTGTCCATATGTGCAAGCATTTCAGTAGGACAGATTCCTAGGCACGGATGCTGGGTCAGAGAGCATACATACTTGTAATGTTGATACATGCTGCCACATTGCTTTCCCCCAAGGCTTAGCTAATTCTTGTCATTTTTTTTCAGAGTCCAGAACAAGTCACGCCTGGATAAATTCAGTGAGTGAGTGTCCCTTTTATTATATAGGATTTAGATTTTTTCCTAATTTTTGGCTGCTATAAGCTATACTGCAGTGCTGGATGTTCATTGTCCATATGTGCAAGCATTTCAGTAGGACAGATTCCAAGGCACGGATGCTGGGTCAGAGAGTGTGTGTGTGTGTGTGTGTGTGTGTGTGATTTGCAATGAGTTAGCACAGGATATTGGCCCTTTATATCAAACTTATATTTAAAAATATCCTTAAACAAAAAATGTTTCTAATTCAGATGTCTATTTTTATAAGAATATGAGTTCATAGAGCTAGAAGGAGTGGACATGAGCAGAAGGAAAGGGTAGGGCAAACATTTTACTATTCATTAAGACATGAGTATCAATACCTCATTCTTAGACAAAATTTAAAAAGAATATACTCTAAAAGTAATACACAAATAAAATGAAACTTGGGAAGGACTTTTATATCACTCAATCAAAATATAAAATTAATCAGAGTTATGGCTTGCATTTTATCACTGCATACAGAGGAGCAAGAGCAATTAAAACTTTACATTAGCTCAACACTTACAAATTTGGGCAAGAAGCATGTACTGAAAAGGGGCCCTAGAGAACCATGGAGGCTTAGAATTATCTTCTTAGTCAACGTGCATCTGTTATCTTGGGAACTCCAGAAAATGTGGCAAAGCTCTCACAGCGAGGCTGAGCACTTTAATAAGATCTACTTTATTTAAAAATAAATCCAAAGCACATGCAGAACTGGACCTGGTGACAAACGTTTATTCTCTTCACGGTGTTTTTAATTTTCCTGTGGCACTGCACCATTGTCTCTGGACCCCCACTTGATGGCTTCAAGGGGCAGCTTAATTCTTGCCAAATGTACGCAATAGGATGCCTATTTTCCATGGGGCTGCTACAGCCTTCTTGCTGTGCACTTTCTGCTCAGATATCTAGTCTCCTCATACCTGCCAGGGCTTGCCCCTAGAAAGCCATTTGCCTTGTCAACTCTGCCCTCCTCAGACTCTCCCTCCTTTATTCCCACATCCCACTCTCTCCATTAATTTGAGTCAACACTCACTGACACCTGCTCTGTGCTCAGCTCCCCACGTCATGCCAGGTCCTTGGAAGCAAGAAGAAAGCCCAATTCCTACTCCCAGGAAAACTTCAACTTAGTGACATTTTCTAGAGTTAATTTTGTAAACTTATTTAAGATCAAGTGTTATGGAAGATAAAGTATAATCAAGAAGTCACTTATTACATATAACACCCATAATTTAATAGGGACTTTAAAAGATGAAAGAATATAAAAACTTAAGCCACTGGATCGATCAAGGCCAGTAGAGTACACTTTTGATTTTCCCTTATATTGAGAGCCACTTTCATAAAGAGCAGGTGACTCCACCTCCCTTTGAGATCCTTTCTACCAAACAAGAACAGACACTTTTCCTAGGTGGGCTTCTATCACTCAGACCTGTTCAGGATGTTGACATTTATTTTCTGTACTGACGGCGCCAATCTTGGTTTTATGTATTTGATTTATCTTCCCTTCGCAGACAGAGAATTCATAGCAATACCCATGGCCTGTGTGAAGTTAGGCCAAACTTATTTGAATAGGATTTATATTTCAGTCAAGTACTCCCCTCTTCACATTGAAGACAGCAGCTCCAACCATGAAATGCAGGGCTTGTCACACTGCCTGCTGTGCTCTGCCCAGCAGGATTTCCATACATTGCAATACAGATCCCTGGGATGAGTCTAGGCTGGTATTGGGAATGTCTACAAATTATCTTGGGGAGGCAGACCGCCAGCATGGACCATGGGGACAGAGCTCCTGAGAGAAGTGTGTCAGCTGAACACCCGGGGCCGTGGTAAACCTCAGAAAAACAAAAATGACTAAAACAAAACAAACCAATCACCATAGATATGAACTGCTTTTCTCAGTTGCAGACCCACATTCCCATTTCCTGTGAGTAAAATAAGGGAAGCAAACAGTACCTTACTCCACGTGTAACAATATTCGTGTAACAATATTGCTCTGTACACTTAGAAATTTAAGAGGGAAGATCTCATGTTATTAGTTCTCAGCACACACACATACCAACAACAATAATAAAATTAAAACAGGAAGATAGTCTGAATCACAGTTACTAGAACTTTCAGTGCAAAGTCATCTCTGGAAGCAACCCACACAGACCTCTGCTTTGCTAGTAGTGCCACCAGCTCATTCTCACTGGCACACTCTTCAGGAGTCCAGACCACTATGGCAGATGATGTTGGCTGCTAAACAATATCTACTTCCCCCCTACTTCCTTCCTACTGGATCCCAATTTCATTTGGGACAACAATATGTCCAATTAAATATTCCCTCCAGACTCCCTTGCAGCTAAAGGTGGCTAAATAACCCATCTTTGGCCTCTGAGACACAAGTAGAAGTTGCTGTGCCACTAACCCCTTCTTCCTTCCAAAAATGTGTTTGCACAGGAGCCATGAAGAAAAAGGCTACACACTGAGAAAGAAAAAGCAGGTGGGTAGAAGGAGCCTGTACCCCTAATGGTTAGAGTGGCTGAACCAGCTCCAGATTGCCTTTCCTGAGTCTTCTCTGTTGTGACATAAGTAATTCCTCTCGTGTTTAGTCAAATTTCTGATACTGCAGAAAGCAGGTCACTGAAGGGCATTTTCCTGAGGCAATGCTTTCTTTGTGTTTCTGAGACTTCAAAAGTAAAGAAAACTTTAAATTCCAAAGTTCATGGTACATAGACCAGGCATTCCTGGGAAGTAATAACTATCAAAGGTTTCTGTAGGCTGCAATGAGGACTGGGGGAAAGAGCTTACTGGTCCATCTTCCAGAGAGAATAAATGGTAATGATGAGGTGAAGCTCATATCTGTATAGTGCTACATAGATTATAGAATATTTTACAAAAACAATGCATCTACCATTTATCAAGTCCCTACGACGCATTGAGAACTTTATCGAAATTAACTCAAAATCCAAATGGCAACTCTGCAATGGAGGTATATGGTGACCGTTTTATAAATAAGGAGACAAAAAGAGAGTAACTTGCTCAAAATCACAGAGCTAATAAGTGGAAGAGCTGGGATTCAAATCCTCCATTGGACTTCAAGACCCATGTTCTCTCAGCAGTGTAGCCCATAAGTACTAGTATGTTACTTTATTTTCTCCTCATAACAAGTCCATATGGTAATTATATTTTCCATTTTACCTAAGAGAAGGTAACTGCCCAGAGAAGTTTAGTTACAGGCCCAAAATCTCACAATTAATCACTTTAGCTTCCAAAAGCACCACACTTTCTATTCCACCAAAATGTAGCTCCTCAGAGATTTCTGGAACATTCCTCCTAACCCCCACTAATATGTATTACTAGTAAGTACTTACTAGGTACCTGGTACTAAGTGTGTTATTCTTATTTTATGATTGAGGAAACTGGCCTTCAGAGATTAAGTAATTATTCAAAGTCACCCAACGGAGTAAGAGTGTGACTGGGGATCTGCACCCAGGTGGCTGGCTCCTCAGACTTTCTCATCATCTCCATGCCTCTCAGATACTATCAAGCCATTCTCAGGTAATGGGGATGGGGAGAAAGCATAGTTACCCAGAAAGTGTGAGGGAGTAGGGGACAAAGAATTCCCTGAAATTTCCTTGGAACCAAAAGTCAAATTTGAGAACTCTGTTTCTGTTTGGCTGAGAAGGAAGTCTGGGATTTGTTCCATAAGGTTATCTTATCTAATAAAAGAGAAACATGCAAATTGACCATACATCCACTACACTCACAAGCCATGCCCACAAGCCAATCAGAGTGACTATATGCAAATTAACCCAACCAAGATGGCGGCCGGCAGCCACAGAG
>NW_005356905.1:1639864-1640855 GCF_000412655.1 Myotis brandtii | reverse complement strand
TAACAGCAGAACAACTGGGAATGACTGGTCACTATGACACACACTGACCACCAGGGGGAAGATGCTCAATGCAGGAGCTGCCCCCTGGTGGTGAGTGCACTCCCACAGGGGGAGCTCTGTTCAGCCACAAGCCAGGCTGATGGCTGCCAGTACAGCGGTGGTGGTGGGAGCCTCTCCTGCCTCCTCAGCAGCACTAAGGATGTCCGACTGCAGCTTAGTCCTGCTCCCCGTTGGCAAGTGGACATCCCCTGAAGGATCCCGGGCTGCCAGAGGGATGTCTGACTGCCAGCTTAGGCCCAATCCTCCAGGGTGCAGGCCTAAGCCAGCAGGTGGACATCCCCTGAGGGGTCCCAGACTGCAAGAGGGCACAGGCCCGGCTGAGGGACCCCCCCGAGTGCACAAATTTTTGTGCACCAGGCCTCTAGTACATATATATATAAACAGCCAAGCAACCAGAATGAGGGAACAACTGGAATGACTGGAATGGCCGGTAGCTATAATGCACACTGCATCGCCAACTGGCCTGATTGGGGGGTGGGGGGTCGGCTGGCAACCCCTGCCCGCAATGGGAACCCTGCCCGCAATGGGCACCCATCGGGGTGGGCCAGCTGGACCCCATCCATGCATCAATTCATGCACTGATGGCTGGCTCCTCAGACTTTCTCATCATCTCCATGCCTATCAGATACTATCAAGACATTCTCAGGTAATGGGGATGGGGAGAAAACATAGTTACCCAGAAAGCGTGAGGGAGTAGGGGACAAAGAATTCCCTGAAATTTCCTTGGAACCAAAAGTCAAATTTGAGAACTCTGTTTCTGTTTGGCTGAGAAGGAAGTCTGGGATTTGTTCCATAAGGTTATCTTATCTAATAAAAGAGAAACATGCAAATTGACCATACATCCACTACACTCACAAGCCATGCCCACAAGCCAATCAGAGTGACTATATGCAAATTAACCCAACCAAGATGGCGGCCGGCAGCCACAGAG
>NW_005356905.1:1636661-1638809 GCF_000412655.1 Myotis brandtii | reverse complement strand
GGGGCGGTGCCCCAACTCCCCAATCGGCCCTGCTCTGAGCCCGACCAGGGGCTGCACCTAGGGATTGGGCCTGCCCTCTGCCACCCGGGAGCAGGCCTAAGCCAGCAGGTCATTATCTCCCGAGGGGTCCCAGACTGCGAGAGGGCACAGGCCGGGCTGAGGGACCCCCCCTTTTCCCCCGAGTGCACAAATTTTTGTGCACTGGGCCTCTAGTATATATATAAAAGACAGACCTGAGAAATTGTGATCTGTGATGTGACCTGGATGTAAAATGTCCATTTACTTTTTAAAAACCAAAAGAGAAAGGAGAACCCAACACACTGAAAAACTCAATGTTATTATCCTGAATAGCCCAGCTTGGAAATTAATGAGTTGTAGGAATCAAAAGTCATTTTGCTTTGGCTCAGGCAGAAAACACTGATGGAATTCTGTGCCAATACATTGTAAAGCTTTGTAATTGTTCCCCTAAATGGTCAATAGTTTTAATTTGTACATAATACATGATTTTAATCAGCCAAGGCAACTTTATGCAGGGTTTTTTCCCCCACAGATTCTGCAACATGACCAATATTTAAGTAGAGCCTTTCATCTGATTTTTCAAAGATAAATGCCTGCATATAAGAAAACAGAAACTGTTGTTTGGGTATATCAACAAAATATAGATGGGGTCCCTTCTTACCATATGATGGCATACCCACTCGGTTCTGATTCTGAGTCAGAAAAACTTCTTGCATCTGTTGACCATTTCCATTTATGCCCCTGAGATTGTTGTCTGCATTTAGAAGACCCTGACTACCATGAGAATTGAACTCTGGCCATCATCATCGATGCCACAGTAGGTCTAAACACACTAATTGCCTCCTTAACTGAATTTTCACTTTTCAGGTAGTTTTAATTATATAGTCTACAGGTAAAAACTAGAATATGTACACTAATAAAAGAGAAAGATGCAAATTGACCATACCTTCATGATGCCCACCAGCCAATCAGGAGTGAGTATGCAAATTAACTCAACAAAGATGGCGGGTTAATTTGCATACGCAGGCACCGAGTGGCTGGGGGCAGGGCGGGATGCTTGCGTTGTCGCCAAGGTGATGACACAGGCATTCTGCACCGCCCCAGCCACTCAGGGCCTCTGGGCAGCGTGGGAAGGCAGAAAGGCAGCTCCGGGCCAGAGCAAAGGCAGAAAGGCGCTCCGGCCAAGAGCGAAGGCAGTGCCGGCAGCCAGGAGACAGAAGGCCCATTCTTGCACGAATCTTTGTGCATCGGACCTCTAGTACTTTTAATAAAATCATAATAAATATTTCACTTGTATTAAATGTTTAAGAAATGAGCTAGTTAGTTGAATGATTTGTCAACTAACATACAACATGCACGAATCATAATTTTCAACTACTCAGAATACAACATAAACCTCTATGAGTATGCCTGCTAACATTTAATGTAATTTGGTGATTGACTCTGGTCCCCCTCCACCCCACCTCCATTTTTAAATGCAAGTGATGCCTCTTTGGAACTGTCTTAGTTCACAGTATTCTCTGTAAGTACAATTCAAAGTACAATTCTTTTTTAACGTTATTTTGTGGGCTTTGGGGGACCATTACAGACCAGCTGAAAATACTTTTGTTGTTTTAATTCACTGCACAACAAAGTGACTCTACATTTGGATGTTTTTGACTCCTCTGCCCACATCATGATGGGGTTTTGCTGTACTCAGTAACAGTAATGGTTACTATTTATTGAGCAACTACAATGTGACAGAACATTACAAACATACACTGAGTGGCCAGATTATTATGACCATCTGATGTTTGTAGGCAAATTAGCCGTACACTGCATCATATGGGATATGGAAGCCGAAGGCCTGTTCGAACACCTTTGCTGTCTGTAGTTACCAAGATAAAATGTCTCCAATTTGCACAGGAACACAAGGATTGGACAGTCAAGCATTGGAAAAAATTCATGTGGTCCGATGAATCACGTTTCCAGTTGCATCATGCAGATGGCAGAGTGAGAATTTGGTGGGAACAGCATGAAAGCATGCACCTCACATGCATGAGTACAACTCTTCAAGCTGGGAGGGCAGTGTTATGGTTTGGGGCATGTTTTCCTGGCATTATTTGGGCCCTTTAATTTATGTGGAACAAC
>NW_005356905.1:1622284-1636437 GCF_000412655.1 Myotis brandtii | reverse complement strand
GGACAGTGCTATTCATCAGGCATGGTGTCAGATTCCTCGCATCACCTTTCAACATCTCGTGGAGTCAATGCCAAGAAGAATCGCCGCAGTATTGAAGGCAAAAGGTGACCCAACAAAGTACTGATGGGGTGGACATAATAATCTGGCCTCTCAGTGTATTTGTTTGTATATACTTACATACATATCTAACATAAACATATATGTTTGTATATGTATGTTTACCGGAATTTATTTACATATATAAATCCATATACTAGTACAGCCACATGTACCCAGTACATCAAGACTGTTATTGATTCAGAAGATTTGGAAAACATTATCAACTTTATCACAAATTTCACTTCCAATTAATTCCAAACAATGTGCTTATTTAGTGAAAGTAGAATATAAGAAGCTAAAAAAAATAATTTATATTTTATAAGCTTTCTGAAAACTTCCGACTGTGCTTATTTTTCCCATTGCTTTTTGCAGATTAAACTGCCTTACATCTAGATCCAGTTAAGTAAACAAAGTCATTATGTCAAGCAATCCTTTGTCTTTCAGTTAGAAATCACAAAAGCAGCATCTTTGCTGGGAAGGGAAAATAAGAACAGTTTGAGTGCCCATAAAAGTCATTCCTAAATTTGAATTAGTTTAGGAAAAGAATTTCCCCCAAACAGCTGCTTGGTTAATGGTTAATGAAAAACTGTGGGAGCTATGTCAGCGATCCCCAAATTGCAGCTAAACTAATTGCTTGGGAGGCTGCTTTGAAGACAGATACAATATATTGGTTACATTTCATGGAAAATTACAAATGGTGTAAGAGTCCTGACCTGCTCCTCCTTAAATCAAGACAAGGCCGACCCAACCATTAAGCCCCCCCTTCCCTTTTTCCCCTTTCCATCGCCCACTGCCCCTGATCTCACTGCCTGACCATTTGTGCATTTGTCACTCAATAAAAATGCAGTACTTGCTGTTGGGCACTGTCAGAGATGTGCCTGCAGCCCTTTCCATTGACAGTGACTCCTGCCCTGAGGCAGGGGCTGGAGGCTGGCAGAGGCTACTTGGTCTCCATGTTGACCATACATGAATCACTCTCCCACCTTAAATTCTCTTGCATTTCAGAGGTAGGGGATGGGACTGGCATTTGGCTATTTATGTCTCTCTCCTTAATCCTTAGCAGCAAAAGCATACATGTACTAGAAAAAAAAACATTCACAATGTAAACTATTTCTATTACTGGCTAAGAAATACATATTTATGTAAACTAGTTAATGAGAAATACATTTGCCATAATTTTCAAGTGCCTTATAATGAGTACCTGTAGGTCGGGGTACTCAACAGGATGATTAAATCGTGAGCCACATTCAGCCGGTCTCTCTTGACTCCTGCTGCATCTCACGGAATCATTCAAGGCTTCTGTAGCTTGATGTTAGGAGATTCTCACTCAGGGAAGCCCCAGAATTTAATCCTAAACTCTGTATAGTTTAGAATAATTGTTCTCTCTTTTGAAAAGGTATTTCTGTCTTCTTCTTGAAGGAAGGGCATGGGCAGTAAATATAGGTAGGCGCAATCTTTTATCTAAGTGGGCAGAACAGAGCTGATGGCTTCCCAAAAAGCACAGTAGCATTGAGAGGGGTAATACTGACAGCAGTGCTTAACTCTCTTGTCTCCAACATTCCTTCCTCAAAGAATGTTTCTGTAATAACATCAAGATGGAATGTAATTTATGTAACGACTCATGCATAATGCTTGACACCAGCAGGAACCCAATAAGTATTAGTTTCTTAATCTTTTTTTGTTTGCTTGCTTGTTTTTTTGTTACTCCTCATGGGAGGATACATTTTCCTTTATAGAGAAAGTGGAAAGGGCCAGGGATTGAATCTGCAACCCAGGTAGGTGCCCTTGATTGGGAATCCAAACCACAACCCTTAGGTGCATGGGCTGATGCTTTAACCACTGGGACCATCAGCCAGGGCAATTTCCTAATCTGTTATGGATCCTTCCACCTCCCATCCAAGTATGTACCTGTGTACACACACACACACACACACACACACACACACACACACACACACACGGTCAAAAACTCAGTCCTCACTCATTCACGGCATGCTGGATGCTATTCTGCTCTTTTACAAATCATCCTACCCCAACCTCCAGTTTATATTGTCTCACTCGGTCTGATTTTCTCAAATTCCCTGGAGGGATTAATGGGGAGGACACCTTGTGCTTTCCTAATAGGCTATTAGGTTAAAAGGGAGAAAAAGGCATTATCTTTTTCTGTGATACAAAATAAACAAGTAATGTTAAGTGTAGTAATTGCTGTTTTCTCAAATCACAGCATGCAGCCAAGTGCTTATAGAAGGCACAGGCATGAATTACATGGTACTTTCTTCCCAGCTTGACTTGCTGCAGAATCAAAATAAGAGAAGCAACCCAGTCCCACCAAAGTGGCAGCTACTCACTCCTGCCTCTCAGAGTGCACTTGTAAAAGAACAGGCTGATGATGGGGTTGCCAGAATCGTATCTAATAATAGACAAACAGGGTAATTGACCGAACCTTCGTACCTTCGCTATACCTCCCATTGGCTAATCAGCGTGATATGCAAATTAACCGCCAACAAAGATGGCGGTTAATTTGCATACGTAGGCTCCAAGCAGTGGAGCGAAGACTGAAGGTGAGTCGTAGCTGCAAAGACGGAAGACGGAAGGTGGCTCTGGCCGGAGCTAAGGCGTGGGTCCCGGGTGCCGGAGGAAAACCGGTGCTGGCAGCCAGGAGAAGGGAAGACCTATTGCACGAATCTCTTCATGCAACAGGCCTCTAGTAGTAAATAAAATACAGAGCTCTCAGTTAAATTTGCATTTCAGATCAATAATAAATGTATATGTATATGTTTACATGGATATTTATGTTTATATTTATATCAGTATATACCTTGCATACGTAGGCTCCAAGCAGTGGAGCGAAGACTGAAGGTGAGTCGTAGCTGCAAAGACGGAAGACGGAAGGTGGCTCTGGCCGGAGCTAAGGCGTGGGTCCCGGGTGCCGGAGGAAAACCGGTGCTGGCAGCCAGGAGAAGGGAAGACCTATTGCACGAATCTCTTCATGCAACAGGCCTCTAGTAGTAAATAAAATACAGAGCTCTCAGTTAAATTTGCATTTCAAATCAATAATAAATATATATGTATATGTTTATATGGATATTTATGTTTATATTTATATCAGTATATAGGAAGTATTGCATGGGGCATACTTATACTAAGAAAATTGTTCTTTATCTGAATCTCCAATTTAACTGGGCATCTTGTTTTTATCTGTTAAACTTGGCTACTGAATATACAAGAACCAGATTACTAGGCTCACTCTGTTTTAGTGATATTTTAAGAGCTCTGGACAATATAACTGAAAAGATTTTTTAAAAGGAAATGATTTATATGGAGGAGGCTCTCACATAAGAACCACCTGCAGGGCTTCTTAAAATACATTTAGTTGGCACCTCAGCTACAGAATTTCTGATGCAGGAGATCTGGATGGGGCCTTAGACTCTGCATTTCTAATAAGATCCCAAGTCATGCTGATGCTGCTGGCCATTGTAGATATCAAGGTGAACTTTGCCCAGGTCATCATGGGCAAACAATCTTACAGAATAAAAGAGCTTGGACCACAAAACCCACTGTATCAGGTACAGTTTGAATCTGATTCATGGCTGTTTGGGATGATTTTTCTCTCCCACACACATAGTTGTTGAGTCTTATCCTCCCTAGCTTTTCCTCTAAGGAAATGATTTATATGGAGGAGGCTCTCACATAAGAATCACCTGCAGGGCTTCTTAAAACACATTTTGTTGGCACCTCAGCTACAGAATTTCTGATGCAGGAGGTCTGGGTGGGACCTTAGACTCTGCATTTCTAATAAGATCCCAAGTCATGCTGATGCTGCTGGCCATTGTAGATATCAAGGTGAACTTTGCCCAGGTCATCATGGGCAAACAATCTTACAGAATAAAAGAGCTTGGACCACAAAACCCACTGTATCAGGTACAGTTTGAATCTGATTCATGGCTGTTTGGGATGATTTTTCTCTCCCACACACATAGTTGTTGAGTCTTATCCTCCCTAGCTTTTCCTCTAACCAAAAATACCAGCCTTTTTTTGGTAGGCATTTGTTTTAATAACTAGAAAATGGCAAGTTATTTCAAGCAATCTTCAATGAATAGAGAAACTAACTTTCAAATTATGTCCATCATTTTTATCTGTCATTTTCTGCTTTATAGATCCTGTCACAGCCAGGCCAGGACTGCTGGAGCCTAGTCTTCCTTCTCTCACTAAGCAGACTTCATCCTGGAGCCAGTTGATTAACTTCCCTGGGCCTAGGTGTTCTTATCTGTAACATGTAGGTGGAGAGTTGAACTGACATTCAGGGAAACCCCTCTTTGAAGTTATGGCTCATATGTCTAAATATCCAGGGTAAAATGATTGAATCAAACACGAACTAGCCAACCAGTTGCCTACCATTATGAAAAATAAATGACTTGATTATTTGAAAGCTAAGCAACTTATCTAACCATATACAGACTCAGTCTGATCACAGGGGAATGAATGGACATCCTTCTCGGAATATTGCAACATATTTGACATAAGGGTGACCACAAAGGCTATTCTGCATCCTGAACAGATACTCCTGCTGTCTTAGTCTTCTTGTAGATGCTCAACAACTGTGCCCATGGCACCTGAGAAATTCAGCATTTAGAATTTTTGAACTTTATCAAACAATGGGGGTGGGTGGGTTCTGAGTAAAAAAAGTAATACATGAGCCCTGTTGGCATGGCTCAGTGGTTGAATGTTGACCTATGAATCCAAGAGGTCATGGTTTGCTTGCTGGTCAGGGTACATACTCAGGTTGTGACCTTGATCCCCAGTGGGGGCCATGCAGGAGGCAGCCAATCAATGATTTTTCTCTCATCATTTATCTCTCTCTCTCTCTCTCTCTCTCTCTCCCTCTCTAAAATTATATATATATTTTAAAAAGTAATGCATGAGAAAATTTAGAAAATTCAGAAAAATATAAAAGGAAACATACAGGGTGAGGCAAAAGGAGGTTTAGAGTTGTGAGTATGCAAAAGACAGAGTTTATTCTTATATTATTATCTACTAGAGGCCTGGTGCATGAAATTCATGCATGGGGGTGTGTGTCCCTCAGCCCAGACTGAACCTCTCCAATCTGTGTGTGTCCCTCAGCCCAGACTGAACCCTCTCCAATCTGGGACCCCTTGAGGGATGTCCGACTGCCCGTTTAGGCCCGATCCAAGTGGGATCGGCCTAAATGGGCAGTCGGACATCCCTCTCACAATCCAGGACTTCTGGCTCCCAACTGCTCACCTGCCTGCCTGCCTGATTGCTCCTAAACACTTCCCTGCCAGCCTGATAAATACCTAACTGCTCCCCTGCCGGCCTGACTGCCCCTAACTTCCCTCCCCAGCCACCCTGGTCCCCCCCAACTGCCCTCCCCTGCATACCTGGTCCCCCCCAACTGCCCTCCCCTGCCGGCCATCTTGTGTCCACATGGGAGCAGCCATCTTGTGTGTTGGAGTGATGGTCAATTTGCATATTACTCTTTTATTAGATAGGATTATCTATAGCATTATTTTCTATACCAACAACTGTAAACCTACTTTTGCCTCACCCTGTACTAATCATTAGTAATTCCACTCTCTAGAACTAATGACTATTAAAACTATAACATTAAATTCTAGTCTGTATTTTCAACTTTTTCTGATGTTAGCATAACACAATATATACAATTTGGCAATCTGTTTTTCTAGATTAATACACTATTAATATGTGTGGATCTCTCTATGCTTTAAAATCCTTTAAAATTGCTGGATAATAATCCACTTTATACAGTTACCATAATTTATGGCAATTACTTTATTTTGAGACTTTAGAAAATGTCCATTTTTTCATAAAGAGGTCTAGTTTTTGTTTTGCTTTGTTCTGGTTTTGATGGTGTAGCCTATATCATAGTGCACATTGATAGTTTAAATGAAAATTTAAACTACTGAATCTGCTCTTGTCAAATCTTGCTGTTATAAGGGAATCTTCAGCTGAAGAATTTAAGACCTTACAGAAGAAAAATAGGCCTGGGGTATGAAGATTAAAGGCACTATAAACATTGAGGACAACAAGTCAAGTCTGTATTTCAAGATCATACCAATGGCATGCTGCATGCCGTAAACTGATGCTAGTGAGAACAATATGACCAGTTTTGATTTACCAGCCCTGACTGCCTTGAAACATCTTGGATTTTCCCTTGAAGTCTCATTAAAATGCCTATACAGTCATTTTGAATTGTCACAGATGGGCTGCCCACTGAGAGACATGGCTGTTCTTCTCTGACTGGCACTTCAACCCAAGATGCTTTTGAGTTTTTTCACACCTGTTGACTTCAGGAGGCTTCTTATATCCTACTAGAGGCCCAGTGCATGGATTTGTGCACTGGTGGGGTCCCTCAGCCTGGCCTGCACCCTCTTACAATCTGGGACCCCTCGGGGGATGTCGGAGAGCCAACCCCCACAGGCCAGGCCGAGAGACCCCACTGGTGCATGAATCCGTGCACCAGGCCTCTAGTATGCATATAAGATTTTTGGTTAATATCTTCCCACCCTCCACCCTTCCCTCTGAGATTCAGCAGTCTTTTCCATGTTTCCATGCCTGTGCGTTGAGCGTCTGCCCCCTAGTGGTTAGTGCACATCATAGCTACCGGTTGAACGGTCACTTAGGCTATATATATAGATTAGGCCCCAAGTGGCAGCTTCAAGGCACAGCCCCTTGGTCCCTGGCTTATACAGCTCATCATCTGCCCCACTACAGGTGCAGAGGTGTGGATTCTGCCAGGGTTTACTTGCCCACAGCTTCCTTTATTTCCTCTGAGACTTTACTGTGAACATTTCAACTCCTGCCATCATTTTTGTCTTACTTCCTTTCTATTCCCAGCTCTCAATTTTTTCTTTTCCTAATTACCTCCTACTGAGGTGTCTCCCAGATAATGGAACAGCATTTTTGAAGTTACCAAAAAGTGATGCAGAAGTGAGACCATATATATTTTAAAAAGTTAAGAATAAGAAACTCAAAGATGAGTAGTAAGTAGGCTTGAAGTAGGGGATGTTCTATATTTGTCAGCATAAAGCTTTTAAGAGATAATAAAACCAGTAAATAAATAAGCTCATAGCATGGCTTAGTTATGTTTATTAGGATCTAACTTAAATATTATAAAATTCACACTTTTAAAGTATTCAATTCAGCAGTGTTTAGTATCATCATAGAGTTGTAAAACCATCACCATAAATTCCAAAATATTTCTTCACTAACCCACAACCCTGTACCCATCAGAACTCATTCCTAGTCCTCATTTTACCCAGCCCCTGGCAAGCACTAATCCACTTTCTATCTCTATGAATTTGCCTATCATGGACATTTCATGTAAGTGGAATTGTACAATATGTGGCTTTCTGTGGTCTGTTTTCTTTCACTTAGCACAATGTTTTCAAGGCTCATCCATGTTGTAGCACATACCAGTGCTTCATTTGTATTTTATGACAGAATAATATCTCATTGTCTGATAGATCACATCTTGTTTACCTACTTATCTGTTGATAGGATTTGGGTTGATTCTACATTTTATCTATGAAAAATGCTGCCATGAACATTATTGCACATGATTTTGTATGGATGTATGTTTTCTATTGTGTTGGGCATATACTTAGTAGTGAAATTGCTGGGTCATACGGTAGCTCTGCTCAACTTCTCGAGGAACTGCCAAACTGTTTTCCAAAGCATCATTTTACATTTCTACCAGCATGAGGGTTCTAATTTTTCTGCATCCTCATGAACACTTATTGTCCATCTTTTTTATTACAGCTATTCTAGTGGTATGAAATGGTATCTCATTGTCATCATGGTTTAATTTTAAAAGAAATAGTAAAAAATGGTGGGGGAGATATTTGTAATACTCTCAACAATAAAGATTTTAAAAATAATGGTCAAAGACATCCCAGGATGGGCATAGGATACATTCAGTTTGATTATCTGCCATGCAAGTGTCCTTCAGGAGCCATATTTGGCCAGCGGATGGGTTTCTTTTGGCCATTAGGTGGGGCATGAATTCGCCAGTCCTTCAAGTGCATTAGAGCTTCCCCCCTCTTATCTAATATCTGGCTGGATTTAGCCTTTCATATTAGCTGCCTGGATCCTGTGGGCATGAATTTGGGATACTATCTATGCTTTCAATTTCTGTATCTGCACATCTTTGTTCTATTACTGTCATAACACTGAAACTGGACAGAATTTAGAAAGATTCTGAAATAATGAGTTTTGGAGATTATGCCTTCTGAAATGCAAAATTTAAATTAACAAGTATTCTTCATCCAAAGGATAATCTATTGAATCAAGGCCTTAAAATTCATTCTCCCATTGTAGTCTGATGGCACATCATGTGGGGGATTCTGAAGGCTCACTGACCAAAGACTACTAGGAACACACTTCAGAAACAGGCCCTCCTTCCTTTCAGAACGCTTGATGTTTTCAAGTTCTGAGGAATGGTGAGAAAAAATACAAAGCTGAACTTACATTTATAAAACAAATCATTGAGGCATTCTTTATGAACTGGGGCATTTTGGCTTTATATCTGTAATAACAGGATTCTAGGACATCGAACAGATAGTGGAGACTATTGATTCCCGAAAAATCCTTCAAAGGAGATCAATACACTTAATAAGAGATAAGAAATAGCCCGTTTTCAGAGTGAATCAGTGTCCGTCAGAAACCAGATACTTTTTATTTAGAGACTATTTTAAACTGAATTTTGGAATAAGAGGCTATCTGTACTAAAGTTTGAAAGACAAGTGGGGTGGGAGAGAAGAAGAGAATTAACTTATTCACAAAGAAAATAATCATTTCAAAATATGGTGTATAAACTACTTAGCACTTGAAATATTTAGCACTGCCAGTTTCTTCTTGATTTCAGCAAGTTTTTGTTTGAAATTAAGTATTTGGCTAAATCCAAAGCAACGTCTCTGCAAATCCAGGTGTTTTATTCATCTAATGATTTCAAAATTTTAGATTTTTGGATGTTTTGGTGTTTTTCTTTTTGCATTATGGCTTAATGTTTAGAATCTTGTAGTCATATTGCCTATACTATAGATTTCAGGGCACTAGAAACCTCTGTTCCCCAAATTCAGTAAAAATAGGTTTTCAACATCAGACACACTGAAAAAATTGTACAGGGTACAGTAAAATTTACTTTTAAGAATTAATAGGATTTCCCAAAGGAAATATTTTCCTGTCAAACCTAATCCTCATGATCAACAACTATAGCTCCAAGTAATTCTTTATGATTTCTTTTATTCACGTTTCCCTAAGCTTATCCTTACATATCCTCTAGGGTAAGTTTTATTACAGGAATTGCTGGCTTTTCTGCCAAAAAAGAAACATGTTTTGTAGTTAGACAGCAAAGTAAAAGAATCAATGGTTTTTCTTCTTCTAGTGGTATTTTAAAATATATGGGCAATTTTTATAATTCTGATTCTCCCCCGAATTGTAGCCTAAAGCATTGATGGCAAATTGTCTCATCTTTTTCAATAACTGAACTGGCAATAAATTACATAATTTTAGTTGACACTGTTCTGATGGACTTTAATATGTAATTTAGCCTAAAGCTATACATACAACTGCTATAACTGTTCCAAATGAACCTGTGGCAATATGTTTTTTATCGAGTTCATTGGGAAACCAGAACCACATCCAGTACCCTTTCTCTTTTGCCATATGATAGAAAATAGTGATCACGCACTGGGACTAGTAATTCAGGATCCCTGCTACCTACTGTGTTGATGCAGGTGAATCAGAGAAGACCAAACATGTGACTCAGCTGCATCACAACCCACTATGTAATCCCACAGGATATACTTGGTTCTTCCACTGAGTCTGACTTCAGAGGGATAGTCTTACTGTCCCCCTACCCCCACATACTCATGCAGAGCACACAATGGCTTCCCTGCTGGTCAGATCAGAAGGACAGATGGATCCCTCAGCCTTGTAGCCTGTGGGCAATTTCCTTTGGTATAGACTCGTTATGACTCCTTCATTTCCCTTCACATTTTCCATTCCTTCCCCTGAAGTCCTTAAGTGCTTCCCTTGCAAACATTTTTAAAGAGCATGTTTAATTAGGAATACAACAGCCAGGCCAGTGTGGCTAAGTGGCTGAGCATCAACCCATGAACCAAGAGCTCACAGGTTCAATTCCTGGTCAGGGCACATGTCTGGGTCAGGGGCTCGATCCCAGTAGGGGGCGTGCAGGAGGCAGATTGTCGATGATGTTTCTCTCTCATGGATGTTTCTATTTCTCTATCTCTCTCCCTTCCTCTCTCTCTCTAAAAAAATAATAAAAACATATTTTTTAAAAAAGAAGAATATTACGAAACATTGGCAAGTAAAAGTCAATTGTAGTATTAACACAACTATAGCCTAACACAACTACATCCTCTTTTATGTTTCAGGAAATACAGCACAATGAGACAATTATAGGATAACAGTGAAGAAACTGCCTATGTTCAAATACAGGCAACTACACTTAATACCTATGGGACTTTTGGCAAGTTACTTAACCTCCCTGTAGCACAAATTCCTAACTGACAAAATGGAAGTCATGGAGTTGTGAGGATTCAATGAGCTAATACACATAAAGATTTTAGAATACTGCTTTGGCACAGTGTGAGCTCCATAAGCATTTGCTGGTATCCTTAAGCAGTGTTCTCTTTTTTCACTACTACATGACTCTTTAAGCACATAGTTGAGTAGATAATATGCATGCAATGTTGTATTATGTTTGTTTCATTTAAGATCATAACAATTGCTTCCCATGCTGTTTTATAGTTTGCATAATTAAAATTGTAATGACTGCATACTATTCTATCTAATATGAGTTAACATTCAAATTGATTTCACTTTCACATTGTTATAAATAATGCTGCAATGAATAGCTTTATGTAAATATTGTTTTCCTTTATTTGAAATATTAATAAGGTAAAGGCAATGATCAGAAGAGGGAACACTTTAATATTTCAGAAGTGTCTTTCTGAATGAGATGTACAAATGTCTGCCATCAGCAGCAACTCATTGCTTTAATTCTTTTACTTTCAAATACATTTTACTGCCTTGTAGAACTAGAGGCAACCAACTCCTTTCCAGGCAGGACTTTTAATAGTTCACTTTTTTAAAGTATGTGTGTGTGTTTTGTTGTTTATTTAGGTATAACTCAATAAACAACATACAGTAAAATCGACCCTTCCTAGGAATATAGTACTATAATTTTGGATAAACTTATATAGTCATATAACCTGCACCATCCCAAAAAGTTTTTGTGCTCTTTTATAGCCAATTTCCTCCCTCCACCCCTAGCCCCGGGCAACCACTGATTTAAACTCCTTCCCTATAGTGTTGCCTTTTCCAGAATGTCACATAAACGGAATCATACATTATGTAAGGAGGATTTGCTGAGGGTCATGGCTGAGCAGATGGCTGCTATTTTACTGGCAGTTGTGATGCCCATTACCTCCAGTTTTATCTACCAACCAATAACACCCTATTCCTCTTTCAACCTCTCATCCAAATCCTACCTCTTCCTTGAAGAGTTTACTGATCATGCCACTCAGCTGTAAGCGCTCTCTTCTCTGAAATCAAGGCAAAAATAATCGGTTCCCTTCCAAACCCAGTGATGGAAACCTCCTGGGAGTGTCTCCATGAGAGTGTTTTCAGCTGTCACTTCAACAATACACCATTGCATAGCCACCCTTCTGGAGGGTTCGCCTTTGGCACCTTGTCAGTGCTTCACAGACCTTTGATTCTCACCATGATCGTCTGAGGTCAATTTTATTCTCCCATTTTATAGACTAGGAAACTAAGGCTCAGAACATCTTGTTGGAGGTCATTGTGCTGGAGCTGGAATTCGAACTTATTACTATTCCAAATCTCATGATCTTAACAACTGCAAAACATTGTATTGGCATGTTTCTCCTGCTCTCCCTAGATTGTAATCTTCTTGAAAATATATCTTTATATTGTTCTTAGTCCCTAACCAGGTGACATTCAAATGTTTTTCACTTATTAAGATGTAGTTATATTTTTAAAGAAAATATTTTTTGTTTTTATTTTAAATCTTTATTGTTGAAAGTATTACATATGTCCCCTTTTTCCCCCATTGACCTCTCCCCGCCACACCCACCCCAGGCCTTCACCACCCTTTTGTCTGTGTCTATGTGTTATGCATTATTTGAAATATAATCTCTCAAAAGTTGACTAACGCTGCATATGATATGAAAATGCATGCGGAAAAGTACTTTGCTCAATTATTAATTAGTGTCATATTTAAACTTTTGTTAAAGTTAATTGTTCTTTTATTTAAGTCAATAATGCCTGATCATTGGTATATTTAAATAGCAAGAGCTTTTCATAATGAATTTTATTCATCTTCTTTCTCACAATGAGGATTCAGGCTTAGCCAGTCTTTATGCCAACATCTATCATCAATAGATCTTGCCTAAACCAACAGCTATTATTCTTTGCAGCATTAAGCATAAAAGAAAGATTTCTTAGAATTAGCTTGATAATTTTATGTTCTGCTGTAGCATTCGATTACGTTTAATCATAACATAAAATCCTATTTCAGTGCATAGAAATATTTATTGCAACTCAAAGGAAATATTGACCTTGGTTTTGCCTTAGCCAGTATTTTTCTCCCAGGTAAATAAATAAATTTCAGTATTTACCTGAGCAGCAGTCAAGATTCATTTACTAAAAGTCTAGGGAATCTTATTTAATCTATATCACATGGTCACATATCTAGTGAATAACACAGTAAGTCAATGCAAATAGTTAAAATGCTTTCTAGCTCAAACATAGTAACTATGGGTCTAAATAAATAACCTCTCTCTCTCTCTCTCTCTCGCTCTCAAACACACACACACACACACACACACACACAAACACATCAAGCCAGGAGTGGAGAGAAAGGACAGTAAACTGTACATTTAAAGCATGTGTTTCTCTTTACACACATCCTTTTGTCCACAGTTCAGTTTGAGCTCTAGCCAAAGATACACAAGTGTTTCTGTGCAGAGCAGTGGTGGAATACTCAGCTTCCTGACAGTGAGCAAAACTTTACTCAGAAGAATCACCATTTTGACAACATCCCTCTCCCTGGTTTGGAGGAGGAGGGCAGCACCCCTGGACTGGGTTCTCTAGGAGCTGGGAGGGTGGAAGGTGGCTGCCTTGATGCAGGGGAAGAGGCTGTCATATCTTGCTTTAGGCAGTGTTTTCTGACATGAGAAAGAGATTTAGCCTCTTGTATTGCACATATAAAACTGTATTTACAGCAAATTTTCTGCAATTCTTATACCAATGTTTGTCTTATGTATATTCTAGTATTAATCAAATGCTTAAGGGTTAAAGCAACACCATGGAGAAGTTCCCATATACAAGCATGCAGCAAAGCAAACAGATGAGTTTGGATAAATGAAAATCAATACACTTGAAAAGGCCTCTTTCATTCAATTGATTCAAGCTCAGTGGGTAATAGCACAGCAGAATGTGAAATGGTGTTAACGTGGCCCTGGCATAAATCCCATTTACAGGAAATACAGTAACTAAAGTGGATAAAAGCATGAAGGGATTTAATGAACCATAATGAACTCTTTACCATAGACCTTTATAAATGCTGCTAATATGGTCTTATCACAATACCATCTGAACTCTAAGGGAGGCAAAATAACCCTTCACATGTGTACATTTGTTTTCAAAATCTAAGAAGTCAGAATAACACAATGTTACTCCTTTTTTTTTTTTAGAGTTAAAAAACACTGAATGTTAGAGCTGGAAGGGTCTGATTTATAGACTAAGAAATGCAAGTCATCAGAAGCATCATTTATTGCTCAGGGTCACACAGCAACTTGGTGGCCAAGAATTCACCAGAACTCAGTCAATTCAAAACTCAGTGTGTTTGAGATGGTAGGAAGACAAATGTGCAGGCAGTTGCCAGTGCCGGGGGAGGTTATAAGTGGGAGACAAGGCCATGAACAGTCCAACCAGCTGGTTCCTAGATCACAACAGCTAAAATATTT
>NW_005356905.1:1619443-1621913 GCF_000412655.1 Myotis brandtii | reverse complement strand
TACCTCGCAAGTGCATTTCTGACCTTTGACCCCAGGGATCAGTGCCTCTGAGTCAGAAGAGCTGGCTTGCAACTTCCTGCTACTCCCAAATGTTATATGGCTCTCAAATTCCATGAACTTACTGAAATGGGTCAAATTGCAAAATGCCCACAGACTTATATGATTATCACAGAGTCCCTTTACCCCGCAGTGGTCGGCAAACCGCGGCTCACAAGCCACACGCGGCTCTTTGGCCCCTTGAGAGTGGCTCTTCCACAAAATACCGACTTCTACGCATGGGCCACGAAGTTTCAATTGCACTGTACGTGCGCGCCCGCACGTGGTATTTTGTGGAAGAGCCACACTCAAGGGGCCAAAGAGCCGCATGTGGCTCGCAAGCCTCGGTTTGCTGACCACAGCCTAGGGAAAAATGTCCTACAACTTATTTTCCAACAAGAACACTGCAGATTTTTTCTCTAGTGCAAACTAGTGTGCATGAAAGACCCAATTAGTCTCAACCAACCTTTTAATCTGACCTCCAGCTGCTTTGCCCCTAAACCTTGCTTATAACTCCCCAAACAAAGAGTGACCTTCTGGTTTACTCAGGCCTGAGGGGTCCTAGGATGTGGGACTTCCTGTATCTGTTTTCCTGGGATAAGGGGATTCCCAGCATGTGGGACTTTCAGTGCTTACAAAAATAACAAAAGATCTAAAAACATACAAGTAACATGAAGATACATGTTAAAGTGCATTTTTATCACAGCTTTTTTTTCATCAGAGCACCTACTCCTCAGGGAAGTGCCTACACCTTTCAGGGGAAAAGTAGCCGCCTCCCTCCCTTTCCCCTACCAGGACCTTGTTTTTTCATTCCAAAGTCAGATAGAAAAATAATTTTCCTTTTCTGTCTCTCACCCTTCTAGCTCATATGGATTAAAGATTAATTCCCAGATGACATTTCCCCATCATTTATTGTGTTAGAATGTCGTGAACTGTTCTTCAGTGCACAAGTTCTCTGAGCAATTACCTTTGTGTGCTTTGCCACTCGAGATAAATTTGGCTTCAATCCACAAAACTCTTTTACTACCTATTATGAGGAGCTATTACAATCATCCCAACCCATTAACTCTTTTAAAAAGCCAGTTCATCTGTTATGTGGCTGAACGAAATGTGGAACTTTTTAAAAAAATATATTTTATTGATTTTTTACAGAGAGGAAGGGAGAGGGATAGAGAGTTAGAAACATCGATGAGAGAGAAATATCGATCAGCTGCCTCTTGCACACCCCCTCCTGGGGATGTGCCCACAACCAAGGTACATGTCCTTGACCGGAATCGAACCTGGGACCCTTGAGTCCGAAGGCTGATGCTCTACCCACTGAGCCAAACCAGTTAGGGCGAAATGTGTAACTTTTGACAATCACCCATGTTGAGTAGTTACTCCTTTATTCTTTGTTTCCAAGAGCCAGAGAAGGAAAATAGCCCAGTGGCCACTCTTGTGTCCCGAGTGCCTCCTGATGTCTGCATGCCTCATGGGAGTGCCCACTGGGCTGCAGTTCTCTTTTGGTTTTGGGAGGATATAGCTAAACACATTGTGCACTTGAGGGCCAGAGGGAGGGCTGGGAAGGAGGTGGATCTTTTCCATGAAAGAAATGCTTGTGGGACAGGCTTGGCCATCTGCTCCTGAGAAAGCATAACCACTGGGAAGGATAGGAGAGGTGTCGCTGGATCAGACTCACAGAGTCTCACGGACAAACACCTTAGCATGAAAATAACTCGTGATGACTTCATATTATTTTTTCTTTGAAGTTTCTTCTGGGTTATTTCTTCAGAACTCTGCAACACTTTGCAAATATATACATGATAAAGTGCTTTAAATTCCCTACATAAAAGACATCTTCAAAAGTTATATTAATTGCTAAGCTAATTTTGAGGATTAATATACTTGCCAGCATATATATTTCCCTTTGACATTTTATCTTTTCAATACCTGATGCATGACATTTAAAATCAGATATTAATAAAACCAAGCATTCTTTCTACAATCTTTTTTCTTCCCTTCATCAAAGGATCTTCCATCAAGATCTCCTTTTGCTTATCCAGTCAACTCACACTTTCTCACTAGATTAATTTCTCCAAAGCACAGCATAAATCCTGCAACTGCCCTACTGCCAAAATGACACATACATATAAAAAATGGAAACAACACATACATAATGAAAACAATTACTAAGAATGTGAAAGATAGATAATTCACCATATTTCTACATCACAACATCACTTCATACATTTAACATGCATCATTAGCACAACTCACAGATACTCGCTAATTTGTTTATAATGATCTTTAATTAGATAAACTATTATTCTTGGTAATCTCCTACTTTTTAAAAGCAGCATTTCCTAATGAGCAAGTTGAGCTAATTACAGACATGCTTGTCAGTACCCATGTCCAGAATTTCTCATCACTTCTTATTCTAAAAATATCACATATA
>NW_005356905.1:1571433-1619233 GCF_000412655.1 Myotis brandtii | reverse complement strand
AGAGAGAGAGAGAGAGAGAGAGAGAAGAGAAAAAATAAATAGTGGTGTCTACAAGCTAATTTAATTTTGGGGAGAAATTCTTATCTTAAAAACTTCCCAAATTATAATTACATTGAGTGCTTTATTTTGCCATTTTAATGAAAAAATCCAGGTTGATAAATACTATTATGTGAAGACAATGTTGTTTTTTTTAAACAATCCTTCCTGGTACTGTTGTATACTTCTATAAAACCTTTTATTAGAAACTAGAGGCCCAGTGCACAAATTTGTGCACAGGGATGGTCCCTCTGGGTGAACTGCAAGGATCAGGCCAAAACCCGCAGTCTAACACTGCCTGCAGCTCCTACCTGCTGCTCCCACTCATCCCAGCTCGTGCCCAATCAGTCCCAATTGGGAGAGGCTTGTGCTAGCCAGCCATGAGCCCTGCATCGGGGAGTGGCCTGTGGGATCGGGCTGGGGAGGGAGCACAGGAGGGCTCCAGGGTGTGTCCAGCCCATCTTGCTCAGTCCCAATTGGCTGGACCCCAGCAGCAAGCTAACCTACCAGTCAGAGCATCTGCCCCCTGGTGGTCAGTGCATGTCATAGTGAGCTGTTGAGCAGCTTTAGCATATCATTAGCATATTACGCTTTGATTGGTTGTTCGGTTGTTCTGCCATTTGGTCTATTTGCATTTTATTATATAGGATTATGGCCTTTAAAGTATACTTATTTTTACATATATATACACTTACTCAAAATGACTACCTGTGACTTTCTCACTCTTGGATACTCTAAGGTCCAGGTCAGGATGATCAACAGGTTTTAAGTAGAAAAAAGCCCATCAAATTCTTAATGAATTATTTTATGAAGTGGAAGTCTGTTACCCTGTTAAACTCTAATCTCATTCTGAATATCTACTAACAACTTCCCTAACATTTTATGTACTTTCCTGTCCTCTGTGCTCCCATTGCCCAGTGATCTAGACAGTTTACACGTGTGCAGGTATATATAATGGTCATGTAACTATTATACATGAAAAGTACAATATGCAAAAGTGTTTTCCATGCTCTTTTATAATAAGACCTTCTGAATGTGAATTCTTGGATAGGAAAACTATGTACACTGGTCACTGGAAGATTACATTAGGAACTGGATGTAGAATGGGTCTGGACTGAAAAAAGAGAGACTAAAGAGAAATAAGAGCCCTAGCCGGGTTTGCTCAGTGGTTAGAGTGTTGGACCAAGGACTGAAAAGTTGTGGATTCAATTCCAATCCATACCTTGTTTGTAGGCTCCAACCCTAGCCCGGGTCAGAGTGCATGCAGGAGGCAACCAATTGATGTGTCTTTCTCACATTGATGTTTCTCTCTCTCTGTCTCTCCCTCTCCCTTCTACTCTCTCTAAAAAATCAATGGAAAAATATATATATATCCGCTGGTGAGAATTAACAAAAAAAAAGAGAGAGAGAGAGAAACAAGAGTGAGAGACCACTAAAATAATCCAGGATGAGAGAATTATAATTTAAAAATAATAATAATAAAGCTAACTTTTGTTGAGTATTGGGGCCTCTAACACTTTACATAAATTAACTAATTTAATATTTTCAACCACCCTATAAGGTAATTTCCATTTTACAGATGAGGAAACTGAGGTAAAGAAAGGTTAAGTAGCTTGCCCACAGGCACAGAGGTGGGAAGTGGCAGAGCTGAATTTGAACCCAAATAGGCACCAGAATCTGCACTAAATATATGTCCTGTTTTCAGAAACACAGGGCTTATTTTTCTACGTTTGATCCTTTGTGCTAATTGATATATAAATGCATCACTTTAAATGTGAGGACACATCACAATCTTCACAGGATGGGGAGAGGTGTTCAGATGTCATATAAGATTACTTTCCCAAAGAGGGGCATAAGGCATTTAGTTGGCGATGTGTTTTGCTCATCTTTCCTTAGTATGAAAGCTCCCAGTATCCATACAAATGAAAAGATCAATTTATCTGATTTTCTCTCAAATGAAGTCTATTATTTTCTTACCATTCTCTCAACATAGAGAAAAGGTGCAGAAATACTTTTATTCTTTATTTTCAACAATTTATGTAAATCCCACAATATTCATCCAAGTTAAACAGAAACACAAACCATAAGGCAACATCATTCGGATCCTGCCGCTAGCCCATCCAATAAGCTCTAGGGAAGGAAGGATGAGGAACCAGAGGGCAATGTGATCAGTCATCCTAAACTGGGCCTGAAACCATCTGATCAGAGTGAAAAATTCCATTAACTTATTAGGTCAAGGCTATATGTGAGTGGTCATTTCAGACAAAGTCAAATAAAGAAAAATTTGGTTTTCTAAGAACCCTAAGTCAAATTCTAGCAATTTAACTTCTGTCATCTAATATTTTACTAACTTTTTTTTGCATTTTTGTATTCTCTTGCATTGGCAGTGGAGCAAATCTGTTATAAGAGATATCAAGTTGGTTTTTTTGGGGGGGGAGGGTCCTTTATTGTCATGGCTAAATGAAGTTAGAGCATTTAGATGAAATAACTGCACACAGCACAGACCGCGAGGCCCATGTTATTTCCTTTCTTAAGCACCCTTTTGTATAACCATCGCAAATCTGTTATAAGAGATATCAAGTTGGTTTTTTTTGGGGGGGGAGGGTCCTTTATTGTCACGGCTAAATGAAGTTAGAGCATTTAGATTAAATAACTGCACACAGCACAGACCACGAGGCCCATGTGATTTTCTTTCTTAAGCACCCTTTTGTGTAACCATCTTCACAGTAAGACTGGGAAAGCTGGGATTCCCTTTTCAGAAGTAAATTTATTTGGGGGTCAAAATCCAACCCTCTTTTCGGTATCCACCCTAATATCAGCTGTTTCTCAAGCCTCCTCTAATCTCTAGTTCTTGGCAGGCTCCAGTCAAACCCTGTAAACTATAAAAGTTCCGCCTCATTATCAGATGCATATGTGGTAAAACATGGGTCTCTATGTGCATCTTATTCTCCCTTCTAGATTCTAAACTCCTAGAGGGGGGACAGTCTGTTTTACCTTTGCATCTCCCACAGCACTAGTCAGATTACTCAGTCAATAAACGTGTTGACTAAGTACTTGAATAGTTGTGAATGGTTCCAGATGATAACTAAAAATTCTTGGATGTAAATTTTAAAGGAAGTATTGATTTCATCTTTTTGGATGAATATAACCGAATTGATAGAATCTAATTTACACTGAAGGTCAGTTAAAGCACAGTTCATACCTTTCTAACGGACTGTCTGTTTAGTTAAACCTAAAATGACAAAGCAAATGTCATTCACAGTCACCGAGGACGTGGATGAATGGTTTTAGTTAAACCTAAAATGACAAAGCAAATGTCATTCAGTCACCGAGGAAATGTCTGCTCCTAAAGAGGACGTGGATGGATGGCTGTGACTCTCCTGTGGTGTATCCATCTGCTCTCCCTGTTATTTTGACCACCATGGCTCTAACACTCTCTTGCCCATTAACATAATCAGACAAGTGTCATCAAGGTTAAGAGGGCTGTGTAAGCATCACTTACAAACAAATGACTACCCGTGTGTACTATAACATTTGTCCTCTGGATAGAGAATGGTGTTCCTAATGGTATGTTTACATAAAAATCTCAGCGTATTACAATGAATTAATGGAAGTAGTTTAGAAGAGTACTAATTGTGAAAAGTTAGGAATTTTGTACATTGTCAAATGTAATGATTTTGTTCCAATAAAGGCTCTAAAATTTTTATATAGGATGGGGTTAGAGGAGGCTACTGGATTGAAGGGAAGAAAGGCTTAAAGCTGCATTTTCCTAGCAAGCACCCTGCTTCTGCTTTGAGTGAGGCTTTGGGGTCAGAGGCTCAAAGAGAATATGAGAGGGCATCTCACCACCATAGAAACACAAAGTTCATGCTTCATAACAGATGTGCTATCAACAGATGCTCCTTGTCCTGAATCTGACTTGACTTTCCAAAACGCTAGTACCATGACTAATGTTGAAAATACTAGTTATGAGTGATGCATTTAGTAGCATATAACTAAAGTTTTCTATCAACAGAGCAAGTGATTCCAACGGCATCCTGTAGTTAGTGGCACTTTCTTAGATGCAGGCAATAGGATTCATTGATGAAATACTGCTCATTTCATATGCCTCATAGAGACATTTGATTGTGAATGTTAGTAAGAATACCTTACTGTGATTTTACTGTCATTCCAAAACATGGTCTTATAGAACATTACTAAGTGTGGGACAATATTTTAGCATACGGAGGGTGAAGACCTTTTTGAGTGAAGTAGACCAATTCACTAAACTTGGAACCTTGATATCTGTTTGTTGAAAATGAGTCTGATCTTGTCAATGAGAAAGAGGTAAAAGCTTTAAGCAGCTTTGATTCCTTCAGGTCACTAGAGGGATAGTCTTCCCTTGGCACCTTCCTCTCTCTTTTCTTTTTCCCTTCTCTTCCTTCCCTTTCTCTTCTCTCCTCCTTTTTTTCCTTTCTTTCATTCCTCTCTCATGCTTTAAACTCACTTCATCATCTTCATTTCACACACAACAATTTATTTCCCAGACTGTGAAATTGAAGTTCAACCTGTTTCTGAAAGATCTGAGAATTCCATTTCTACTTTGAAATTAAGTCTAAATGGCATTGGAAAAATCATTTGAATCAGGGGCTCTTTGAAAGGTACCCAAAGATTTCAGGTTCGACCTAATAAATAAAATATTTGGGTTTAAGTTTCATTTAGTATCCATGTGTTTATTTTTATTTTATTTTATGATATGGAAAGATAGCATACATGGGACCTTTTCTCCTGAAAATAATAAAAATATCTCATGAATCATTATGATTTATGACTGAAAAGAATTCCTACTCATGTTATTAGGGTATTTTTCTTCATTATTGCTAATGCCTGTGGGCCTATTGGAATCCTGAGACTCATTTGTAACAGGACACAATTAAATCACTATTGACTACATTTTCATATCTCTAATAAAAAGAGGGAAAGGTAAGGAAATACATTGGTTCTTGCCAAGGAAACAAGCAAGGACCATCTCCGCTTCTGCTTTATTACCATGTTTCCTTCTTGAGTTTACTGTCATGGCAATGGCTTTGATTCAGCTCACAGGCTAGTGTTTCTATCCAAGATCTACACATGACTTTACAAATGCAGTCACGAGAGGTACATTGGATTAAATATTGATTTGAATGGAACTCTATACCTTCTAGCATTTGGCAAAGCAAGGCATCGGGTTAGCAGCAGGTAAGGCCACCGTCACACAAATGCTCACGCAGGGCATGTCTATGTAAACTGAGTGTAGCTGACATCTGGGAGTGCAAACTCAGGTTCTCAGCTGAAGACATGGTGAGGAATGGCCATGTTTCTATTTCTTTTTCTCCATCACCCTTTTGGAATCTGTGTTGAATAATATTTTTAGATAGGTATAAATAGGGAAATTGACAGGGTTGTACAGGGAGTCAGAAAACCCAGATTTGATTCTTGGCTCTATTGCTCACCAGGCATGAGTAACTTTCCCTCTCCAAATCTTGGTTTCGTCAGCTCTCACACTTCCTAGACCCCCTCATGATGCTACTGTGAGGACCATATGAGCTCATAAGTGTGCAAGAATTTGTTAGGATGGTAGAGGCTGAGAAGGAGAAAGTTTCCATGTCTGTTGCATAGGATGACACATTCAATCTGCAAAATGGTTTTCTTTCATTGTCTTATGTCTGTCTTTGTGCTTGTTATCACCTAACAAGCATTGCAAAGAATGCTTTCCTGGTTTCCTGGATGCCCTTTAAAATAGCATATTTTATGATAAATCTTAAAACTATACGACTTAATCAGTACATAGCAGTCTCACTAGACAAGTATACCCACCCTCCCTAACTAACCCCTGTATTTCCCTTGTGACTGAAGCTTAAGAGGAATAGACAGAAAAATAATGCTGACAGGCTTTTAGTTTGCCAGACCCATGCACACTCGTGAACTCATTTGATCCTCACAATAACATTATTGGGTGGTCAAGGAAGAGATGATTACCTTCAGTGGGAGCTGAGGAAAGTGAAATTTAGAGGTCAGCCATCAATGGAGCCAAACCAATGGAGGAATTGGTTTTTCAGTTCCCTAAATAACCCTATTTCACTGTTTACTCCTGCCTGGATCCCTATACTCTTTGATCCACAGGATGACACAAAACCTTGATTCCCTTCAGGAAAGAGTAACCTTATAACCCCAAAGACTTAGTAGTACAGTAACAACACATATTTGAAAATAAATGCAAAAGAAAAAAGGTTAGACACGAGCAGTTGTGAGTTAGAGGAAGGGGGTACTAAGGCACTACAAATTTATATAATAACTACAGCCCCCCCCCACTCATAAGTTAATGTATTTTTGCAAATATATTTAATGCAAACTTGTTGTAATGGACATATTGAGACTGAGGACAGGGTTGGAGAAGAATCAACATAGAACTAATGCTCATGACAACTATATTGAAAAGGATTGTGAGGGCTCATCTAGTCTTAGCAAGAAGTAGTGACTTGTTTGATTGGTAATGTCAGCAATCATGTGGCATGGCAATGGCTAGCTCAAATAATGGTCTAAAAACCAGATAGATATTGATCTATAGGCGAGATTATTTGGTCTGGCATTAAAATCCTTCTTTAGCCTCAATCTTGCTACTTTTACAGCCTTATTTGCCATTAATCCCTAATGCAACCATCTTCTCTATCTTGACTTCCTCTCTGTCCCATTTAGTCATAGGAGCAGCCAGGCTCCTGTTTATCCCTAAATGATGATATCTCTGCCATTCTTCAAGGCCAAGTTAAGACCTGTGTCCTCCATGAAACTTTCTTTTTTTAAAAAAAAATATTTTATTGATTTTTTACAGAGAGGAAGGGAGAGGAATAGAGAGTTAGAAACATCGATGAGAGAGAAACATCCATCAGCTGCCTCCTGCACACCCCCTACTGGGGATGTGCCCGCAACCAAGGTACATGCCCTTGACCAGAATCGAACCTGGGACCCTTCAGTCCACAGGCCGACGCTCTATCCATTGAGCCAAACCGGTTAGGGCCATGAAACTTTCTTAACCATTTCAACCCACACTCATCATTTCCACTTCTAACCAGTACAATATTCATTATCACACAGTTCATATTTGTTCTTAATCTATACTGTCTGGTAGCATTACTTAACTAGTATAAGTGATATTATATATATATATACATGTATATATAGTTTGTCTTTACATATAGACTGTAAGATACTTAAAGACATTTTACACTTCCCTGTGTCTCCTTTACACCTAACATTTATAGTATATGCTCAAAAAAATCATTGTAGAATAAATAATTAAAAGGAGTATGTGAGATAATATACTGTACTCTACAAAGCATATTGATTCTCATAAATTTCAGTCTCATTTGATGCTAATTAAGAATATATATTCCATTTCCCATAAGAACTACATCCAAAGTTAACAGATATAAACTGCAGTGTGTTAGGAACTTCCAATATGTAGAAGACCATAGCTAACTGAGGGGATGCTCTGGCTTCACCTAGAATTCCTAGAAGATTTGCCTTGAATGGCTTTTGAGATTTGCTCCTGAGAGCACCTAGTGGTAAAATATCTATAATTTCTCATTTATTAAGCTTCTACCAAGAACCCAGAATTATAATAAATTGTATCATCCAATCCTCATAATTACTCTGCAAGGCTGCTCTCATTATCTCCATTTTACAGATGAGCAAACTGAGACCAAGATGAGTAACTTACCAAGGTCACAGAGTAGTAAGTGTCTTTCTGACCTAGCACTTAAAGTGGCCTTTGTGTACATAGGAGTTGGTACATAATGGTCAAATGCATATTGAGAAACATTGACATGAGAGTTTAGGTTCTTTCTTCTCTACCTGTATCACAGGGAGATTTGTCTTGAGTCCAGGAATATCCAAATCTGTTTCCCTCTTTGCCTCAGGCATAAGCAGTGGGACAAATAGCCTCAACACAGTTGTATGAACAGAAAACCCCTCACCCATGGAGACTATGGAGAACCCATGTCACTGCTTATGCTTTTAACAACAGAGCTAAGGTCAGACATCACTCTCTTCTGAAAAACCTTCAAATGGTTCTCCAAGAAGTTGCTCTTGAATCTTTCTCCTCCTACCTGGAGATCAGCTCCCCCGCCCCCCCTCACTCTCTGCAGGTACTTGGTTTCTCGTCATGTTGGCTCTTGCATTAGACTTACTTGTAAATACATCCAAGTCCTTTATTAAATTATAAGTGCTTTAAAATAAGATCCATGGCTGAATATCTACTGACTGCCTCACTCAAAGAAATCAATCTATCTTATTTAACATAATGGGAAGTTCTTTAAGGACATGTATTGCTATGTTCCGATTTGAGACACAGCAATTAATTTTTTCACAGTTCATTTCATATCACCTGCTGTTTGTGCCCTGTATATATGCTCTGGAGGTGGCCTGCCTGGAGGTGGCCTGCGCCTGCTTCTTTGCATGCAAATGGCTTCTCAGGGGCATTCTCTGACTGCAGCATCAAGTAGGGCCTGAGATGGTGTGGGGGGCAGGTCCTAAAGTTGCGGGGATATAGCACCCTGGGGGTGACCTTCAACAAGGAAGGTGCTGGTGGATCAATGCCCCGGTTTCCTCTCCCCTTGGCAGAACAACTCTGAAGTGTGTCCACCTGAGGGGCCTGGGTAGGATTGAGCTCCCCGTGTCTACAGCTGTACTGCACACGAATGTTCCCTTCACTGTCTTTCCTTCCCTCCTCCTCTCACTTCACTACCCCTCACAGTGTTTCCTAAATAAGTTACTACTTGTTCCTAAATTCTTGTCTCAGGGTCTGCAGTTAGGGGACCCAAACTAAGACAATTTCTCACCCCTTCCTACAGCCTTCTAGTTATCAAATCTGGGGTTAGAATGTGGGACATGGTGCACCTGAAAATGGGAGAATGGGCAAGAGCCAAGATCGTGAGTCTTTATCCTCATCGGTGAGCTGTATCAGCCAGGGTGTGTGTGACTGACCCACACAAATTCATCTTACTACCTCTGGCAGCTCCGACCAGGTGGGACTTGTGCAGAGGACACAAGAGACGCAGCAGAGCTGGGGGAGGAAGTTCCCTGGAGCCACAAGAACCAGACGGGGCTGCAGCCCAAGTGATTTCATCTGGAAATTACTGCTCTTTTCAGTGTTGGGAAAAGTAATTTGGCTGCACTGAATAACTCGAAAAAATAGACCTATTACTGTTTGGATAATAAAATAAGGCCAGTTATCCTATATTTAGGACTTCCCATACATGCTTGCTTATAATGCTGACTAGTACAGACCAGAATCTCAGCTCAAAATCTAATACCTGATCAGGGCGATTAATGTTCTTCACGGTAATGACATTGCTACCATTACAAAAGGAGCAATTTACTTTTCCAGCTTCCTCTCCTCCCGATCCTAGCCTGACAGAGAAAATTGCAGTCTCACACATGAAATATTTTCAAACTGAAGGTGGCGGGTCTATGGAAAATCACTCCGAATGTATGTGGGCTCAGACCAACTCTCCCAGCTCTATATTATTCATGATAATCATGATTTCCAAGCGTTGGCTTTGTCAGATTTTCCTATTAATTGTACTCATTAGATCAATAATATTCTCATCAGATGAATGTGACACAGCTGAGTGAGGGACATAACAGGTACCCGGGGCAGAAGAGCGCTCTTCCTACCACCCTGTGAGTCTGTCTTCTCACCTCCATCTTCACAATCACTCTGAAGGTTCACAGTTCTCACCTGGACCAATGCAGCAGCCTCTTAGACCACTGGCCCTCTCAGACTTCTCTAAAACACCCTCCCCGTTGTCATGGGACACCCAGCTCACACATCTGACCATGCGATTACCCTGCTCTGACACCACTCAGAGTTTCTATAGATGAATTTTTATTAAAAAAACACCCCACATCCACTTGCTCCTCCCAGCGGAGCCCCTCTTTTCTCTTTTTGGGCAATTACTCTCTTTTTTTGTGTGGAAACTTGAAAGGGGCTCTGGATGCCCTTCTCACAACCTTTTTCTCTAGGCCCAGGGAGAACAGGGGACATAAGTTTGCCAATTTGCTTTTATATTTCTAGACTCTGGACCTTCCACATGCACTGGAGTACAGACATGTGGTTGAGGCCTCTTTTCTGGCCAGACTTCCTGCTGGGAGACCACTGCTGATGCTTCTCCTGTTTGGTCTCTGGAGCTGCTATGCTCCAAGGAACCCTGGTTCTCCAGCCTCCCTGTGAACCTTGTAAGTCTCCAGCATACTTCCTGTGAGTACTTTAGCTTAACATGGAGTCTGTATCTGTAGCTTATAAGCAAGGAACTCTGGCTGATACAGCTCACCTATGAGGATAAAGACTCACGATCTGAGCTCTTGCCCATTCTCCCATTTTCACTTTAGCCACACCTGCCTCATCACCACTCCCTGGACACAACATAGAGTCCCACAATTGTTCATGCCATTTCTGAGCAGGCCTCCTTTTCCACCTTGAGACTCCTTGCCCACAGTTCCAGTGGACTTTGGTTACTAGTACAGGAGCTATTCAGTGAGGATGCTCACCTGCTTGGAACATCTCTGCTCAATCAACCAAATGAGCAATGAGGACCACAGAAAAGGCTGGTTTACTTTGCATGTGTCTCTTATATAATAAGATAAAATTTCTGATTTAATTACATGGTGTAGATGTATACAGTATGGTCATAGCCCATCTGTTTTGGGAGAACATGGTGAGCAAATGATAGCAAATTAAGAGTGATAAAATATGCTTAATGATAAATTAAGTGAGATAAATTCTTAAGCTATTTGGAAAAAGGAAGAAAGACTGAATTCCATTTCTAATTTTACCAAAATGAGTAGCACAAATTGCACAGTGAAATCATGTCATGGAGTCTGCAGAAACACACTCTTCCACTGGGCAGAAGACAAGGAGGAGGCAGTCATATCATTGACAAAAATTTTGAGGGGCCACTCAGAAATGACTGCAGGAGGGTGAGTGGAGCCCAGCTCCTTCTATCCCATTTCTGAGTCTTTTGTGGGCCATAAGACAGGGAGGAGAATCCCTCTGAGTGGAGGACCAGGTGACCTCAGTCCCATGAGGGTCCCCACTGCCCAGGGGAGTGAATGCTCCTGTAGGGCTTTGGGCAAATCAGGTCAAGGCTGGGTCTTATTCCTCCTGGAAAATGAGGAGCTTTGGGGTGTGAATCGAGTTTCTCCACTGGACTCCCATAGCCCTAAAGTTCTGAAGAACCCCTCCAGGAGTAGCTGGGAAGAGCTCTGGACTTCACCCCAGCCCGTCTACTCCCATCTCAGCAAGACAGCTCTGTATTTATGTTTTGTATATAGGCTTCCATGCAAGACTGTGTGAAACAAAAGACTGCAGCTAAATATTTAGGAAAATTCTTGTCTAGACAATTGTGAATGAGAACACATATAGTGCTTACCATGTGCCAGGCTCTTTTCTAAGCACTTTACATACATCAAATCATTTGATCTTCACACCAACTCCTATGAAGTACTATCATTATCTCCATTTTATAGCTGGAGAAACTGAACTATTTAGATACTTGCCCAATTCATAAAGCCTGTAAGTGGCAGATCTGGGATTTGAACCAAGGCAGTCTGGCTCCATGACTGGTGTTTTTAATGCCTATGCTATATTGCTTCTCACTAGTATCTTTCTCAGAGATTCGTGATTGCAATATCAGAAACTAGGTCTCATCTTTAAACATAAACCTTGTCTCGTTAAACTAACTTTGATATCTAAAATATTCTCTACTAGAAGGTTTTCTTTGAGCAAGTATTCAGGCTTATTGCCCTTTAGCCAAGGATGGGCAAGAGAATGGCTTTGGATTTCCATAGCAGGATGTAGAGTTTTGAAAGACAAATGAGGATTAACTTTCCTTCTTCACTCTTTCCTTTCAACAGTGGATATAGGAAATTGAAGTCACAGTTCCTTACACTAAGGATCTCAGAGTCTACAGTGGAATAAAAATCTATAATTCATAGAATAAGTCCTGAGGCTGCCATAGGCTAGGATGACATGTCAATAAAGAAGAACACAGGAAAGAATCCTAGAGGAGGAACCTTTACATATCTGAGGATAATCACAGAAGGATTCAGCCAGAGACAAAGCAGGAAAGGTCAATTCTGGCTAAATAAAGTAGAACATTTTCAAAGTCACACAGATGGGAGATAACACGGCATCCTTAAGGCCCTTCAAGTAGTTGGCATGACTAGTAGCTATCAGGTATTTGGATTTCAATGAAAGTGGCTCAAGAGAAGACCGAGGACTGGCAAGGAAAGACCTCATCTACGAAGGGGCTTGAATTTTGTTCATAAGACAATAGGGGGGGGGGTCTCATAAAGCACAGTATGAATGTAACAAAGGGCTGCAGGAGATAGGAGCAGAAAGGTTGAACAGTATTCTATTATCAATCAATCAACAGTAATTGGGTATCTATAATTCAAGGCTAAGAATTGGTAGGTCACCATGGCTTATTTTACATAATAGCTCTTTAGAACTGCCTGGAAGACAGATAAAGCACCTGAGAGTGGACAGCCAGTGAAGGACAGACCCCTGGCACATGTCATATACACTGACTGACCAGAAGGCAAACTGAAATTCAGGCCACGAAAACCTCATTCTATTGTATCTGGCCCATCAGTCTTTACTTCTCACATAACGAATATGCCATTTGGCCTCTCAGTATGTAATTCCCTTTGCAAATACCTATCCTCCAAGTTTAAGGCACAATAAAGGCATGCTCATTAGCTTTTCCCAAATTAATTATTTTAGCCATTAATATTTGGAAAAAGAAAATGAGCACAGCCAAGAAAAGGTACAAAGCTCCTTTAGTCCCATTGAAAAGGGAAAGGAAGGGAACTATTATTGATCATTTACTGCAAGAGAGATTCAATGCTAAATTCTCTCTAGGGATTATTTCCCTTAATCCTCAAGGCAAACTGGTGAAGCAGATATTCTTCTCATTTTACAGATAAGAAAACCGCAGTACAAAAAAGTAAATATCACCCAATGAGTAAGAAGTAAATATCACCCAATGAGTAAGAAGTAAATATCACCCAATGAGTAAGAAGTAAATATCACCCAATGAGTTGGTGCTGAAGGGATCCAAGCCCAGGTGTGCTTTACTTCAGAGCCTACGTTACCACTCTCCAGCCACAGCTCATCTTAAAAGATTGGAAAACGCTAGAGAGATTATGTTCGAGAATGTGCGTGGATGTGCAAAAAATTCCAGCACTACAATTTGGATACCGGTGCTGACTATATCGCTTATAAGATGGCAGGGTTACTGTAGGTGACAACACCTGTAGAGCATTTTTAGCAGCTTTTTGTTCACTATCATTTTCCAGCTAAAGCTTTCAGGCTGGGCTGTCAGATCCCATCAGTTCAGACACACCTTAGGAGGTTCTTATCATGCAAACAGGACTAATCTGCTCTTCCTTCCCTTTGGCCTGGCTGTATCTCCTGCTGGGTGATATGATTCAATAAGCTTGGCTGTGAGAGAAATTGAGTTAGATTTTAGGAAACTATTACACCCCCACCTCTCTTCAAATCTCTCCAAGGATTTGAGCCTGACAGGAGAGACACTCACACCTGTTTTAGTGTGAGGAGCAGCCCACATTCGGTCTGGGGAGATGACATCATACAAAGTGTGGCACTTCCATGAGCATAACTGAATGCAAACACGGCCTTCTTATTAGCATGTTTCAAATATTTAGCAAGAACAAGACTACATTTACATGCATAATGTCTGAAATAATGTGCCTTCTGTTATGAATGAACCTTGAAATTGTGAGGCGCCTAAGGCAGAGTTCTTCACCTGCCTTTCTTGGCTTGCATTTAATCATCTTGAAGATCCCAGACGTGGAAGGGGGGCACTAAAACAGGACCTCACAGGCCAATGGCCTGGAGTCAGAAAAGCAACACCTCTGATGGCAACAACTCAAGGTCCCTCAGGAGGCTAGCACTTGTCACTGTAGGTGCAGGGGGAAGTATTTGGGGCTTGTTTGGAGTGTTCTGTTCTTTTGTTATTATTGTTTGGTTACCAGAGTTGTGTAAAAAGTAATAATATCCATTCATCTGTCAATGGACACTGAGTTATTTCCACACCTTGGCAGATATCTCTTCAAGATCCTGATTTAAATTCTTTTGGGTATATTCCCAGAAGTAGAATTGCTAGAGTATATGGTAGTTCTATTTTTAATTTTTTGAGGAATTTTCATACTATTTTCCATAGTGACTGAACCAATTTGCATTCTCACCAACAGTATACAACGGTTCCCTTATCTCCACAACCTTGCCCACACTTATCTTCTTCTTCTTCTTTTTTTTAAATAATAGCCATCCTAATAGGTATATGGTAATATCTTGTAGTTTTGTTTTGCATTTTCTGTTGAGCATCTTTTCATATACCTGTTGGCCATTTGTTTGTCTTCTTTAGAGAAATGTGTGTTCAAATCCTTGGCCCAGTTTTAAATTAAAGTATTTGGTTTGTTGTTTATTTTTGCTATTGAGTTTTAAATCTCCCATTGTCAGATGAATAAATAAAGAAAATGTGGTATGTACATACAATGAAACATTATTCATCCAATGGGAGGTCAATGAAGATACATATAAATAAACTAGAGGCCCAGTGCACAAAATTCCTGCACTCAGGGGGCGGGGGGTCCCTCAGCCCAGATTGTGAGAGGGTGCAGGCCAGGCTGAAGGACCCCACTAGTGCACAATCAGGGCCAGGGAGGGAGGCGGGAGGTTGGCCAGCCAGGGAGGGACCTCGGGAGGACTCCAGGGCGTGTCCAGCCCATCTCCCTCAGTCCCGATCAGCCAGACCCCAGCAGCAAGCTAACCTACCGGTCAGAGCATCTGCTCCCTGGTGGTCAGTGCACATCATAGCGACTGGTCGACTGGTCTACTGTCTGCTCCTTGGTGGTCAGTGCATGTCATAGCGAGTGGTTGAGCGGCCTTAGCATATCATTAGCATATGATGCTTTGATTGGTTGAATGGATGAACAAACAACCGGACACTTAGCATATTAGGCTTTTTTATATATAGGATAAATAAATAAATAAATAAATCTCTCTATATAAAACCCTAATATGCAAATAGACCTAATGGTAGAACAACCAAACAATTGAACAACCAGTTGCTATGATGTGCGCTGACCACCAGGGGGTGCGCGTGGAACATGGCAGGCGTCGGCAGTAGGTGGCAGAGCGTGGAACATAGAGGGCATCAGCTGAGG
Organism: Myotis brandtii; assembly: GCF_000412655.1. Taxonomy (NCBI): domain Eukaryota; kingdom Metazoa; phylum Chordata; class Mammalia; order Chiroptera; family Vespertilionidae; genus Myotis; species Myotis brandtii. The sequence continues at coordinate 1,603,927 of NW_005356905.1, read as the reverse complement.
TGGGATGGTGGAGTAGGTAAGCGGGGGCACCAGACCAAGGTGGAGTGCCGGTCGCTATCATAGGGGCAAGCCTCTAGTGGTTACTGAAAATTCTTTGCTCCCACACGCCACAGTCCCACCCAGCACTCGCACCCACTGCCGGCACTGCAGCCACCACTCGCACCAGCTGCTGGGCCTGGCGCCAGCCCCGATTGCTCGGCACCACCAGCGGGTGTGAGTGGTGGCTGCTGGCCCCGATCTCCCCTGAGGGCTTCTCCACCTCCCCCTGCTCCTGAGGGGCTATTGGGGCAGCAGTTGCCGCTTGCACCCCTGAGGGTGCTGGCCCCGCTTGCACCCACTGCTGGCGCTGGCCCCAATCGCTCCACACCATCAGTGGGTGAGAGCGAGGCTGGTGCCGTCAGTGCGTTGGAGCGGTGGCGGCGGGAGCAGGGCTGCTAGCAGACAGGGAACTGGGGGTGCTGGCCAGAGGGGCCGGGCAGGAGCACAGAGGATGGGCTGACACCTGCCCCTGTGTCCACTGCAACCTCATTGCCCACAATTCCTTTCAAGGTACACAAATTCGTGCACTGGGCCCCTAGTAAATAAATAATCTTGCCATTTGTGACAACATGGATGAGCCGGCAGGACATGGATAGCGAAAAAAGTCAATCATAGAAGGATAGATGCTTCATGATTCCATTTATATGAGGTATCTAAAATAGTCAAACTCAATTTCATTGAAGAATGCAACAGACTGACATATTTCAGAGGGGCGGTGGGAAGAGACTAACCAGGTAACTTATATGCATACTAGAAGCCCAGGGCACAAAATCGTGCACGGTTAGGGTCCCTAGGCCTAGCTGCAATCAGGGCCATGTCCGCCACCCCACATCACTCCTCCACCTCAGCTGCCCCGCAAAGCTCCACACACACAGCCCTGCCCCATGAGGCTCCTTGGCCTCTGCCGCCCCTGACCCATGACACTCCTCCACCTCAGCTGCTTTGCAAAGCTCCACGCTCACAGCCCCCATCCCACGAGGCTCCTTGGCCTCCACCACCCCGCCCCACTGTGAGAGCTGGACCGGTCGGTTGGTCGTTCTGGTTGTCACGGACACTGGCTTTTCATATAGATAGATATGCATAACCCATGGACAGACAACAGTGCAGGGAAGGTCTGGGGAGGGGATGGGAGTGGGATAGAGAGCGTTAATGGGGGGGGGGAGAGACATCTGTAATACTTTCAACAATAAAGATAAATTTAAATAAATAAATAAAATAGTTAACCTCATGGAAACAGAGAATAAATTGGCAGTTGCCAAGGGCTGGGGGCAGTTGTTATTAAATGGAAAAAGTTTTCTTTATGCTGAATAAGTTCCAGAGATCTGCTGTACAACATAGTGCCTATAGTTAATAATACAGTATTGCACACTTCAACATTTGTTAAGAGAGTAGTTCTCACACTAAAAGTTCTTACCACAGGAGGAAAAAAGGAACATAAGGAAACGGAAAGGTGTTGGATTTGTGTATTATCTTGATTGTGGTATCATGGGTGTCAAATTGTACACACTAAATATGTGCAGTTCTTTGTATATCAATTACACCTCAATAAAGCTGTTTTTTTTTAAATGAGGTAATAATAACAACAGCACACAAAGAATATCCACCTTAAATCTTCCCTGAAACTTAGCAGACTATAAACAAATAAAATGCAAATTACACCAAATATCTCATTTAATCCTCAAAGCAACTTGCTCACAGTAATTATCTCCAGTTAAGAGATAAATAAGACATGCACTGGACCCTTAATATGCTGGCAGTGCATATGGGAGAGGCATATATGGACAGGAGTTATGATGCAGTGTGAAACATGCTGTAACAGGAGTACTACTAGTACAACTATTCCTAGAGCATGGGGAGTGGAGTAACTAATGCTGAAATGGGAGCAGGATAGGGATGACAAAGTACCCTCTCCTCACAGTCTCTGCTCTAATTTTAAGTCTTGGTGTTCAGTTCAAATAGCAAATATTTATTCAGCACATACTCTGTGCACAACACTATCTTGGTTATAATTAATAATTATCATAAAAATAGCTTTATGCTGGTAATAGTGCACCTGTCACTATTTTTGTGTGACTTGCATATATTCTTCACAACAGCCCAATGAAGTAGGCACTGCTATTGTCCCCATTTTACAGATGGAGAAACTGAGACAGAGAAATATGAAGTGAATTTACACAGACAGTAAGTGGCAGAGCCAGAATTGAATCCAGGCTCCACAGGCCCAGTATTAGGCAGCATATGGAAAATGTGCTCACTGTTTTCCAGGTATTTCCAGTTATTTGAGAAGAAGGGGAATAGGCAATTTCATTACTGCCTTGGTTCCTGCATCAAGACCCGATCGCCCCTCAGGGCTTCTCCACCTCCCCCTGCTCCTCAGGGGTGATCAAGACCCATATTTTGCTGGATTTCAATGGTAACTAAGAACATAGCTTTGGCCAGGTTCTTCCTCAAGCAGCCCCTCCTTTCTTGCAGAATATACCAAAACCTAAACCATGACAACAGTGATTTTCATTTTAAATGTGGTCAACAAAGGACCAAGCCTAGGGCTAGGCTCAGAGAGGCCTCTCTGTCTGTGGAATACGAGTTTAAAGACACGTTCCACTAAAGACATTTTTTTTTCCTTACAAAATTGGAGAAATGTGAAGTCTAATTACTTAGCTGGGCCAGATATGCTTTTTCAGCTTCTGCTAGACTTAGCTCAACACAAACTGAGCCTACCCTTGCATACACAATGAGCCTCATTAATTCATCTGCCTTCCCAGCTCACTAAAGGAAAATGGAAACGAAACTCGGGGCAAATCCTTCTCTTTGCAATGTGTCTACTAGTATATGAGAAGCATCACCTCAAATCTGGCTCTTTCCATTCATACTGGGCTGCCCTGCTCTGACCAGCCAAAGAAAAGCGAGGTCAGAACTTACAGAAACTCTGCGACTCACAGTGTGAAAAAAATAAATAAATAAAAAAGGCAGTCATCGACAAGATCTGCCAGGAAATGAAGTAACAAATGGGGCCATGAATGCATCCACCCCTTCCCTGTCATCTATCCCATTATCTGTGTAAGCACTGTACTATCTTAGCTGCCACCGCAGATACAATGTACTGATAATATGCTCAGAATGACAGACCTTCTCAGGCATGTATAGCAGAATAACATGATGTGGTGTACACATGACTCATTATTTCACACCTAATGAGTCTCAGATCATCTAAGCACATCATTCATCGCCAATGTGAGACTCCCAAAACTTCTTAACTCTATCCATGCTGCCAGTGGGAGTTTAAAAAGATGTCCACAGATTTTTGAAAATTCTCTCCTCAAAGTTAGAGTGGAATTCCTTTCCCTTGTACGTGGGCTTTACTCAGGGGCTCACTTCTAACAAGCAGAATGTGGTAAATGTGAAAGTGTCTGACTTCCAAGTCTCGGTCATTGAAAAAATTTTTGACTTCTTGTTCTCTCTCTCTCTGTCTCTCTCCACCTGCTCCCCCTCACTAGATGACCTGCTCTGGGGAAGCCAGATGTCATACACTCTTAAGAGATCCACAGGAAGTTCCTAAGCCTCCTGCCAACAACCAGCACTAACGTCCCACGTGTGGGAGTGAGCCACCTTGCTTGGAGGGAGGTTTCATCCCAGGGAAGCCTTCATCCCAGGGAAGCCTTCATCCCCAGGCAACATATTGACTGCTACTCCACTCCATGGAGACCCTGAGTCAGATCCACCCCACCAATCTACTCCTAGGTTCCTGATCCACAGAAACTGTGTGAGATGGCAAACGCTTATTATTTAAAGCTACTACCTTTTAGAATAATTTGTGATACAAAAACAGATAATTAGCATTCTGCCAGAAAAAAAGTAGACGGCCTACAAAGGAATGGCATCAGTCTGACAGCAGACTTCTCAGCAGCCACAATAAAGCCCAAAGATAATAAAATACATGGAAATGCTGAAAAGTCATTGCTTTGTCCTACCTACTCTTTCCCATTGTAAACTCCTCCACCTACTTTTGAGCGCAATCTTTCCTGCCTCCTCCTGGTTTTTGCTCAATCTATTACTGCCATTTGTATTTCAAGGCCTCTTCTCTCCCTCTGACTTCTTGCTTACAAACATATAAAGATTTATTTTATCATAAAACAACAAAACATCCACGGATGAATGAAACTTTTCATGGGTTTGACTTCCCCTTCATTGTTCTTCCTGTTGCCCCACTTTCTCCTCCCCCTCCCCCTCAGCTATCTCTCCTCCCTCACAGCCCCACACACTTTTCAGATGTTTCCCGCCCCAGGCTACACACTAAAAATTCCCAGGCATCATGGAAGACTTCCTAATAGTCAAACCTAAGGGACTCTCAGACTTCATTATCCAAGACCTGTGGTAGCACCTGAAATGACAGAATAGGCCCTTGCTCACTGCTGAGCCTCCTCTACTTTGCCCATCTCACTACCTGCCCTCTCATATCTCCTTCACTGGCACCTCAAATTAGTCTTAGAAGTCCCAGCCCTAAGATAGGTGTCTCTTCTTGGGACTTTGGCTTCAACTCCCACTTACTATTCTAGCTTTGAGTTCCCTCTTAATTTCTAGAATCTTAAAAATATCCTTTGGCCAGCTTAACCACTGAGCATGGAACCAGGAACCAAGAGGTCAGGAAATATGCCTGGATTGTGGGCTTGATCCTCAGTAGGGGGCCTGCAGGAGGCAGCCGATCAAGGATTCCCTCTCATCATTGATGTTTCTCTCTCTCTCTCTCTCTCTCTCTCTCCCTTCCTCTCTGAAATCAATAAAAATATAAGTTAGTTTTTGTTTTTTTTAAATCTCTCTCTTAAAAAAATCCTTTGGTTGCTTGGAGCACTTCTCTGTATTTCTGTTAAATGTGTCCTTATTTGGCGGCATTTCTGTCTATTGTACGGGGTCAGGGGTGAAGGCCTTTCTGAGTAATACAGTCCACTCTATTGCAGAAGACTGTTCCCTTGGTCTAGTTCATAATTTAGACATATGCCTACTCGATTCATCCCCCCACTGTGGAGAGATCCCCTCAGGGCAACACTGTTTGATTCTCCTTCGGAGCTTCTGATACGGAGCTTTCACCCCATCAGAGCTAAGACGGGTAGAAAAAAAAAATCAAATATTAAGCATCTTAATTTCTCTTTTGAACAAACTTATCAAGCCTAATAACCATGTACTTCCCCTCCTTATTTTTGTCTATTTGATGCCCCCAGGAGCCTGCAGTGTCCTCAATATGCACAGAATCCGGGGAAGCAGAGCAGGCTGCGCGCACAGAACCAGAGCAGAATGTAGCCTCGGGAAGAACCCTTTTTTGTCGGGTATAATCACTAGTTCTGATTACTTTCCTGGTTCCCAGTTTTACAAATGTAGGTTGTATCTAAAATTAAAGTGGATCTCTCCATTTTTACACATCACAAATATACAATGACAGATTTTTCACAAGCCTAGGCTTTTTCCCTTTAGAAAATAATAACTTAAACCAAATTGGATTAGTTAATATATAGATATGGACAACTAGAACTTACATACGATATTGTTATTTTTTAAAAAAAAGACAGAAAAACTCAAATAAAATGCTCGTTCCTCATCACAAACACGTGAAGGGATAGACAACACTTTGTTTTCTCTCTATCTAGGAATCTGTTATTTCCCTCATGCTCTCTTTTCCAACCAATTTAAAAATGTTTCTGTTTGGATTGAGAAAAAAAATTCCATAGTAAACACCTCCATAATCCCATGTTTGAAAACGTTGAGCCATTTTTTCCTTCTTAGGGTTCTTACGCAGCTTTCCCAAGAGCCACCGCATCATTGATATTCATGAGCCACCACTGTGACAGTTTGGTAAACAAACCCAATGATAAATCCATCTTTCCTGTCATATGTGACAAAAATTCTTCAGTGGCTTTATTTATGCAATTTAGATCGCAAGGCTCCAAGTATGTGGTAATTGTATTCCACAAAGGCCCCGGGCAGCAAAGTATTTATTTTACACTCCTGGACCTCATCAGGAAATGGCATAACCTGCTCTTGTGTTTATCTCTTTGCAAAAGAGCGGCATAACAGGGAGATGTCACCTGCTTCATGGTGGGAAGGAAGGATGGCAGAGCAGGAGGCGAGAGGTGGAGGACTAATTAGTTAACATCTATGAAGTGCTTTGCAGATGGAGAGTGATATGCAAGTGTGAATGTTAATTATGGTTCCCTGCCCTCCTTGGCAGAAACAAATAGGATAATTTCTTGGAATGAGAAGCAATGGTCTAACTTACCACTTTAGATGCTTTGATTCTGGAGAGTGAAATTCTCTGCCGGTTTTCGTGGTGATGGGAATATTTATACCTCATCCCACCCCTCTGTGGGAAAGAGAGAAAAGTGTGGAGGACATGTGACTGTATTCTTCATGGTGCCAGTAGCTGAGGGGCCAGTGGCAGCTGGTTTGCAGCCCTCTCATGAAATCATCAAGAGTTTATGGCTTCCACTGGGTTTCATTGCCATCACAGGTTCTTTTCTCCTTCATGCCTATGTATGTTTTCCGTTTTGGAGCGCAAGCAGTTCACTTATAGAAGAATTAGAACCTGGAATTCCACTCTTAGGTATAAAACTAACAGATGTGCCTACATATTTGCACCCTAAGTCCATGTACTAGAATGTCCATGGTAGCATTATTTGCAACAGCCTTACACTGGAAATTTTTCAAATTCCCTTCAAGAGATGAAATGATAAATAAGTTGTGGTAATACACAATGGACTACTATGTAGTAATGAGAATGAATGGCCTATAAATTGAAATAAAAAATATATATCACCAACTTAAAAAAATCGAAAGAAGCCAACACAAAGAATACATAGTGTATGATTCTATTTACTATACAAAGAACAACAAAGCAGAGACTAGTTAAGCAAGTGACTACCCTTGGGGCATGGGTAGTGATTGGGAGGGACCACAAGGGGTGCTTCTGAGCTTCTGACAATGTTCTGTTTCTGGATCTGGGTATTGTTACACAGGTATGTCCAGGTCGTGAAAACTCTTTGAGCTATAAGCTTTTCAAAATAACAAATTTCTATAAGAGATTCAAAAAGAATTTAAAGTGTCAGGTGCCCTTTATTTCTGGCCTATAACTTGGTTAGCATAGCATCATTTGCTAGATATATCTGGTGAAAATGATATAAACTGGGAGACTTTTTGTGAAATTAGAATAATATGCTCCTATTCTTTCCATTCCCCAGCTAGCAATCCTACGAGAAACCAGAACAAGGCTCCCTCAGATTTCTGCTTGGCATAGCGCTGTCCACATGTGCTAGATTGAGAGCCAACCAGATCAAAGGTACAGGATGTTTTTCCTGATAGAGAAGATGCTGAAAATGACCCACAGAGTTTAAATGAATCAACTTCAACTAAACAACAAAATACAATGCAACTCTCACCGACATATATGGCATACACTCGCAGAAGACAACTAACATTGGGAAATTGTCCTCATTTAACTTAATGTTCATCACAAGCCTCTCTTTGAATGCTGCTGATAAAGTTGCATCGTGATTCACTAGAGCCCTTGAAGGGCCTGAGTGAAACACGTAGTGGGCTTAATGTGAATTTAATTCATGGTAGTGGGTGATAGTGAGTTAGGAATTCCTTGTAAAAGCTGAAATCCTGTAAACCAACTGGTGTATCTAATTTGATTATTTTATCAGTGCACTCATTCCTCAGAAAATCTGCAGATGCTCAAGTCCCTTATGTAAAATGACACAGTATTTGCATATAACCTACATACATCCTGCCCTATACCTTAAATAATCTCTAGATAACTTATAATACCCAATATGATGTAAATGCTATGTAAATAGTCGTTATACCGTATTGTTTTGGGTATAATGACAGGGGAAAAAAGCCTGTATATCTCAGTACAGACATAACCACGGTAGGCCTACATACATACATAGTACATGTCAGCAACAACGTAACATGTTTTTCTAAATATTTCCAAACTGCAGTTGGTTGAATCCGAGATTGCAGAACCTGTGGGTACAGAGGACCGACTGTATGTACAATCTCAATCCCAAACTCCAGTGGAACTGAGCAACTCCTCTCTTTCATCAAGGAGAGATATAAGAAAATGTAGGTCCTCTTCTCATGGCTTTTATAAATCAAAACTCCATCCTGGATATTTATCAAGTAAAAAGGCCTGCCCTGGTATCATTAGACATCCACTATGACACATTGCTCTGTCTGTCACATCTCAATCAATATTTAAAATTCTATTTAACTTGAATGGTTCTCCTTTTTGTAGTATAAAGTCATAGATTCCAAGAATAAAACAACTGTGAAGCCACAGAACCAGAGGCAGAACTGATCCCTGGAGTGTGTGACCGTCCTCTCTACAACACCCCAGCTTCCTGTTGCTGAGATAACTCATCCCAGTAACAGTTCTTCAGATATTTGAAGGTTCCAGACTTCAGGCACTGTTGTAGACTCCCATGATACAGTAATAAATAGAGCAGACGAAAATCCCTGCCTTTTTGAATTATACATTTCAGCCAGATAAGGCCAGACTATGAACAATACATTTAGTAAACGTGTTAGAAGGTAACAAATTCTACGGGAAGAAACAGAAAAAGGAGCCTAGAGTATAGGGTCATAGAGGGAAGAAGAGGGAGGTTGCAATTTTCAACAGATTGGTCCAGATTTCAGATCTCACTGAAAAGGTGAGGTTTATCCTTGATGGACATTGGGGGGCCTTAATGAGGTGAAACTCTCATATTGATGGGCTCCCTTCTTTGGCATCAGGCAGGCCTGTCTTAAGAAATGGCCTGGATCTACTACATAAACAAAGTTATACGTATCTCCAAAGTTATATATCATATGGCCAGGATAATATAGGCTTGTGTGATCTTCAAAGCACATGTTGTCAACTGCCCACCATGGCCACAGAAATGTCTTAATAAAGCTTCTTGTAACCAAATGAATCGACTTGCTTTCTGGGGTTATCAAACCAAAGCAATTACATTTAAAGGACATCTGCCAAAAATAACGATCTTCATTTCTGAGTGGCTGATAATTATGCCATTGCTTCCAGTAATAGACAAATTGTCTTTTGAGACTTCTTCTAGTTCTGAACAATCAGATCAAATCATCCATGAAGAAGAGATTTCCCTCTTATTCTCAATGGCCTGAACGGCAGTCATTCAAGAGCATTCACACCATTAACTTATGAATTAAAAATAAGGAGGAACACATCATGTGACTGCAAGGTCACAGTCTAGCCTGCATCTAACCCTCTCACCTTGCTTGTTTACCATACTACTTCCTCCTTCCTTTTACCAGGTGCTTCAACCTAAAGACACAACTTACAGTTTTTCATCCCCTTTGGAGTTTTCACATTGCTCCACTGTTCCAGCCATTTCCAATGTCAGAGAGAATGCCCCCACTTCTTTCCTAAGCCCTATTCTCATTTTAAAGCTTCATGATGGTTTTCTTTTTGTGTGAAGCTGTCCCTAAATCTTCACCCTCCCAGCCATCTCTTTTCTTTGCCTTCTGAAGCATTTATGTAGTGTCTATACTATTTCTTGGCACCAGCCATAGACTGCCTTGTACAGTTAATTATGTTTCATGTCTGTGTCCTATTTCCCTAGTGATATTGTAAGACCCTCAAAGGCTTTGCATTTCTGGGTCTTAGCCCAGATTCCTTCATCTGCTAGGTGTTTAATAAATGCTTGATGTAACTGATCACAATAATAATGGCACTAGTGGAAATATCCCGTCTTCAGACAATAAGTAAGAATCCTAGTCCTTCTTTGCAGGGTCCTTAAATGGCCTCTGAAATGAGACATTGAGAAGTTCTAGCTGTTCATTCATGTCACCACGTTCCCCATGCACAGGCAAGACAATTATGCTATCACATCCACCTGGCTGACAGCACTTACAAAACGTCATTGCAATTAAGCCATAAAGCATTTCCAGAGATGTGAAAATATAGAGAATATGCTCCCTAAATAGATAAAATACCAAGGAAGAACACAGTGAGGGAGAGTATCAACCACTTATTTATGGTGATGCAAGTCACAAATAAAAGAACCAAGTGCAAATATTGAGCGCCTACTATGTGTCAGGCCCTGTGCTAGGTGCTCCACACACAGTGCCTCTAATCCTCACACCAGCCCTGCAAGGTAGGATCCGTATTTCCATTTATAGTGGAGGAAAAAAGTGCAAGAGATGACCTGACCCGACTCAAGGTCACTCAACCAGGGAGAGGCACGTGGAGCTCTTCAGTTCAGGTTTGTGGTGCTCTCTCCTCTTTAGTTTGCGTCCTCTTCCCTGCCATGTGAGTTGTCCCCATGACTGCTTCATGTTTTTATTTGCTCCCAGGCAGCAATGGATATGAGAAGTAGAATAGATGTCATAAAAAGATAAGATGTATCACCATCTTCTAGATAAAGTTTTGCTGGTGAGGAAACTGAGGCACATGGATTTAGAGAACATGCTTAAATTCACACGGTGCATAAATGGCAAAACCCTGATTCAAACCAAATTTGGGGAAGCTCCAATGCCTTTATTCTTTCCATTACCTAACACCGACTAGATGACGACCTTATGAAGAGAGATGCGATATGGTGGCCACTGAGTTCTATCATCAGTATCCTCTGAGCCTTCATGCCGTTGTCATCTTGGAACTGATGCCGTGGACACCCAGTCCTTTTTGGGAATTTGCCAGGCCAGACATGCTGAGCAAATGAAGTCTGACCTTGAGGATATAACTTCTTATATTTCAAAGTAAAAAAAGAAAACTCTACATATTAAAACTTAAATAATAATGGCAAAAGGTAATATTTTATGTAATTTGAAGACACAACATTACAAGCTAAAGTTAATAAAATTCAGAAGTTAATAAATATACAAATTCCTATAACATTCTTTCAAAAAGATGCATTACATTAAAAGAGGCTGAAGGCTTTCTCATGATGAAAATAAAACCAAGACCTGGCACAGACACTTTAGAAACAAGTTTTTAGGTCAATAGCTAGCAAAGTTTAAAATGCATTGTCCTTTGACCTTGCTAGTTTACCTCCAGGAATTTATCCTTTGGATCAAGGTGCCAAGTATGCAAAGACATATGTCTGTATATATTCTATGCAGTGTTGTTTGGCTAACAAAAGCCTAGAAACAACATAAATGCCTGTTGATAGAAGATAAATTAAATAAATTAGGGTACTTATATATAATGAAATATTTTGCAGTAGTTAACACAAAGGAGGTAAGTCTTTATGTGCCAATATGAAGAGAGCAACAAGACATGAATCAGTTACCTGCTGTCAAAATAATATTGCTTAACAAATAACTATCAGCTTCAGTGGCCATATAATAAGAGTTCATTCCCCAAGCATCTGGGGTCAAATGGAAGTGTGGGGGTGGTAGCTAGAAGTCTTCACTGATCTCAGTCAAGTTCCTTTGTATGAGGATTGGTCCTAACCCCACGTGAACAGACCATCCTGTCTGATGCACCCTTGGGTGTATTATTGGTGTTCAGTGATTGTTACATAATTTAATGGCTTCCACAGGAGCCCATGTATTCGCACGATATGCCTGTGTCAGATGCCCAGAAGTCACACAATTAATGGTTTCCCCTTTTCACTGGATTCTTCTATAATAAAAATACCAACTCTATATTTTAAATGTGGAAATCAATTTAAATGTAAAATTTATTCTTGTGTGTTGATGAATTATTGAATGTTTGGGGAGGACCAGAAATTCAAAAGTCCAATTAGAGAAACAAATATTATTTATAGATTTTCTTCTAGTAGAGTAAAAAACAATTCAAGAAATTATGATCAATAAAATGAAAGTATGCTACTTATTCATTCAACAAATATTTAAAAGCCTGTTATGTACCAGACACTGTTGTAGACTCTGGAAAAATCACAGTAGAAATAAAAAAAATGCCTGCCTCATAGAGTTTACATTTTCCTGGGTGAAAAAAGATAATAAACACGAAACTAAATACATAGCTAAAGTAATTTCAGATAGTAATACGTTCTGTAAATAAAATTAGTCAGGGTAATAGGATGGACAGTAATGGGAAGAGATGAGGCCATGATCTGAGATGAGATGGTCAGAGAAGGTCTCTGTGGAGAGATCACATTTGCTCTGAGACCAGAAGAAGCATGTGAAACTTTTGGCAAAATGGGAACAGGTGATGCATAGGTAGTGGGGTTGAGAATTTGGGAAAATATGAAAATAGTCCAAGAATAGTAAATGAAGGGGTAGTGGTATGAAATGAGGTCAGAGAGATAGAAAGGGCAAGGCATGTGAAGTCTGGCAGGTCATCTGTTCAACCATGTTGTCACTGGAAAGGTTTTAGCCCATATATAACCACATAAGCATCTTCCACTAATGACATACACCTGGAAAGCAGAGCAAAACAAAACAGACGTAGACCTTTGGCACAGGTACTGAAAATATCACTGTTGTTCTTTATTTTTAATAACTTTATTACTGAAGTACATGTTTTCTTAAATTAATAATAAAAATAATCATTGAGTACTTACTATGTGCCAGGTACTACACCAGGGGTTTTATATATTTTAACTTCAATGCTCAGTTTATGTAGTTATACTAAATTCTCAAAAATATCCTGCAATTGCCTTTTTACGAAGATGGCACTGAAAGTGAAGAAGGAAGCTCCTGCCCCTCCCAAAGCTGAAGCCAAAGCAAAGACTTTTAGGGGAAAGAAAGCACTGCTAAAAGGTGTCCCCAGCCACACACACACACACACACACACACACACACACACACACAAAGATCCCCACATGACCCACCTTCCAATGGCCAAAGACATGAGGCTCCGAAGGCAGCCTAAATATCCTTGGAGGAGCGTCTCCATAAGAAACCAGCTTGCCCATGATGCCACCTCAAGCTCCCCCTGACTACCGAGTCAGCCTTGAAGAAGATAGAAGACAACAATACACTTGTGTTCACTGTGGATGTCAAGGCCAATGAGCACCAGATCAAACGGGCGGTAAAGAAGCTCTATGGCATTCGTGTGGACAAGGTCACACCCTGCTCAGGCCTGATGAAAAGAAGAAGGCATATGTTCAACTGGCTCCTGACTATGATGCTTTGGAGGTTGCCAACAAAATTGGGATCATCTAAACCAGTGGTTCTCAACCTTCCTAATGCCGCGACCCTTTAATACAGTTCCTCATGTTGTGGTGACCCCCCAACCATAAAATTATTTTCTTTGCTACTTCATAACTGTAATTTTGCTACTATTATGAATTGTAATGTAAATATCTGATATGCAGGATGTATTTTCATTGTTACAAATTGAACATAATTAAAGCATAGTGATTAATCACAAAAACAATATGTAATTATATATGTGTTTTCCGATGGTCTTAGGCGACCCCTGTATAGGGTCGTTCGACCCCCAAAAGGGTCGCGACCCACAGGTTGGCGACCCACAGGTTGAGAACCGCTGATCTAAATGGAGTCCAGCTGCCTAATTCTAAATATAAAAATTTTACACTGTAAAAAAATATCCTGCAATATTTCATGTATCCCATTTTGCAAACAATAAAACAGAAACTCAGTTGAAATAACTCACAAAAAATACATTGCTATTAAAGTTCCCAAACTGGTACTCAAGTTTAGACTCTTGAGTCCACAGACTCTGTTCATTCTTCTTCAGGATCCTGGTGCCAAATCAACTGTTTTCTAAACCATTTGGCCTAATTCCTAGTCTGATCTCAAAACCAATCAATTCTCAATCATACGATTTAGCTATATTAGATAGACATAGGCTATGACTATATAAGAACAACTAGCAATATTGGAGCATCTCTGTGTAATGGGCACTGTGACATGCACTTACATGTATCTTCACTGGGTGGGCTTTGAGAAACAGAAAGCAATATTGGAGCATCTCTGTGTAATGGGCACTGTGATATGCACTTACATGTATCTTCACAACTGGGTGGGCTTTGAGAAACAGACCTGACATTGAAACCATAACACGCAGAAGGCTGGTAGAATCTTGTGGCCCGAACCCAACTGGATCAGTTGTCTACTAAGGTGAAAATATCAACATTCTCCATAGGATTTAAATGAGACTCAGAGCCTCAAAACAGCATTCAAAATATCCAGAACAAAATCCAAAATTACTCAACACACAAAAGGACAGGAAAATCACAACTCACCTGGGAAAAGAAAATCAGTTGCCAATGACAATATAACACAAATGTCAGAATTATCTGACAAAGACTTTAAAGAAATTCTGTAATTAGGAGCACTTCTATATATTATTCTAATATAATACTACTCTGAGGCTAAATATGAACAAATCAAAAGTTAAAATCTGAATATATTATTAAGTTTGGAGTCTTTAAACTTGATTAAACATGTTGTGATGGCAGAGAAAAGGGAGTATTTGGAAAGAGTATGGTTTCTAGACTCAAATAGCATCTCAACTCCACTACGTCCTAGCTACTTAATCATGTACAGTTTGCTTTTCTCATCTTTAGTTTCCTCATCTTAAAATGGAAGTAATAGTGCTTAACAGACAGATTTCCTGTAGACATAGAGGTCATATGGACAAGTCACCACATAGTGCTGACATGTAGAATGGGAGCATTAATCTTCCTCTTCTCTCTCCCCTCCCTAGTTCTGACCTTGAAATGGTAAAATTTTCTTCTTCTTCTGAAAAAGGGCAGTCATCTTTGGAGTCTATTTCTCCATTTTCGATACTAAAAATAATAAAAAGGGAAATAAAATTTATTCTTTAACCTTGGTGCCCATTTCTCTGGGGTGTTGGTTTACATAAGGCTTGAGAGAGCAGAGAGGAGGCCAGTGGAAACCTTTGTACATGTTGGGTGCCTAACCACACTTCCCGATTAGCTCCTCGGTTGATTTATGTGTTTAACCTTTGTATTTGTATTCAGTGTGCGGAAAAATGTCAAACGTGTTGCATTGCCCTTCACACCAATCTGATGAAGTGACAGTGGTCATAGGAATTTAGAGCCCGGAGAAGCCTGGGGAGGTGTCCAGGTCAGTGCCATCATTTTGCACTGGTGGGAACTGAGGCTAGAGAGGGGATATAATTTTCATGACTTGAAAATAATTGTTTATATAAATACCCTTTTTAAAGTGCCATTTCCCATAAAAGCATTTAACATACTCAAGAATGAGGTCAGGGAATATGTCATGTTCACTGTTACACCCCCAGCTCCTAGAAGACTTCCTGGAACACTTAATGGATTCTCAATAAATATTTGTTGAATGACTGTAGGAATGTTTAGCTCCCAGAGATAAGTACTGTGTGCTTTGTGATGCTTTAAAAAATATCCCTTCCCTTTCTCATAAAAAAACCTATTGCCTTTGTCTCCTAATGTGAACACTATTTGGGTTTCTGCCTGAATCAGTGTGTCCTAAATAGTTAGTTATTGGTACAATAGCTCTATTTTTAGTGATTTCAAATAAATGCTTGTTGCCTCTCTCACTTTGAAAGGCCTTTTTACTTTTAGGCTAACTCATGCTACCCCTCTATTGCCATAGTTACTCTTTCAAAGTTATTTTTTCAAAAGAGCAATCACATGTTAAAACTCCTCCATGACTACCCCTGACCTACCAGAACCTTCACTGTGACTCTTAAAGCCTTTGCTGACTTCTTTTAAGCATAGAACATCTTGAGAAGAGTTCCAATAAGGACATTTTCTTCAATTTCAGTCATGTTTATCTGTCTATTAGAATAATACTCAGACTCTGGCCCAACTATGTTGCCACTGACCCCCCCTTATTGAGGACTCAGAAATAACACAGTTATGAACTGAAATAGTTAAGAGCTCATGACAGGCAGCCAAGGAGATATGACCCAGCTCTGAGGTGGTGAGTTGCCCCTTTACCAGTCTTATAGAAACACCTGAAAGGCAAGCTGGCACAACAAAAGGGCCATTGGATTTACAGCTGGAAGGCCTGGATTTGCTATCTGGCAGTCATGCCATTAACTTGCTACGCAGCTGCGGGCAAGCCACTTCAAACCTCTAGTTGCCTCATCTGTAAAATGCGAAAGTTGGCATTAATGGCTCTCTAAGCTACAGCCATGTGAGTTTATAAATCCACTAGAGGCCTGGTGCATGAAATTCATGCATGGGTGGGGTCCCTAGGCCTGGCAGGCCATCAGGGCCAATCGGGGCCAGGTCAACTGGGGCCAGGCCAATCAGGGCCTGCTGGCTGGGGGGAGGGACGAGGAGGAGGGACCGTGGGAGGTTGTCCACTGGCCCCAAGGAGGAAGCTGACCCTCAGACCCCCTGGGAAAGGGCCCGTGTCCGCTGCCAACCACCCCCAGTTCCCTGTCCCAGCCTGGGGCCCAGCCTCGATCAGGTGATCGGGTTCTGTCAGCCAGTGGGAGGGACCGTGGAAGGTTGGATTGCCGGGGAGGTTGTTTGTGGGAGAACAATAACCACCAGGGGTCAGCTCCTGCATTAAGCATCTTCCCCCTGGTGTTCAGTGCGCGTCATAGTAACTGGTTGTTCTGGTTGTTCTGATCATTCCGGTCATTTGGTCGTTCCGGTCACTTAGGCTTATATATATATATATCAATCATTCTGGGGTAAGTAGAAAAAGAACAAAGGAAGTGAAAAAGGTAATTTACCTTTGTTCTCCCATTGATGGACTAGAGTAATGGATGATGCTTTCTCTGTGCTCATTTGTTCAATAAATATTTATCCTGTATCTTCTATGAGCAATATCTGAGTCTGGGACCTTGACCTGAGAACTGGACTTAAACTAAACTACACCGATGTGCAGAAATGGCTTTTATACTGATTTGCACTGCACAACTTAATTGCTTTCAGACAAATGCCCCACTGAGCCTAGATATCTGTTTTCCTTAGAGAATATGTCATATTTTAAACTCTAAATGTCTTCCACATTATGCATTAAAACCTGCAATAAAAGAAAAAAAAGGTCCCAAACTGCCACCTTCAAATCTAACATTTGGATGAAATAATTTTAATTCATGAATTCATCAGAATTGCCATCAAAATGATTGAAAGCAGGAAAAAAATTCTAGGAGAACTGGACCTTTAAGAACTGATTTTTTGTTGGCAGAGGAAACATGTCCACTATAATGGGACAATTTAAATGCATAACTGTTAAAACAAACTCTTTAAACTATTCCCTGCATGTCCCAACATTCATCATGTTGACTAGCAAGACATCAATTTTTCATAAAATACTGTATAACTGAAAAGGAGACATTTAAAGGAGAAAAAAAATTGAATTCATTGTTTCAGCTCAGGCCCTGACTACTTCGGCATTCTATAGGGTGATTAACTGATTGTATGAAGGGAAGAAGCAGTGGCACTTCACAGAGCTCTACAGATTGAGTTCTCACTACTGTTTTACTTTTCTCTTTCCTTAAGCACCTTGATTTTTCCCTCCCTGAGGCACTGCATACATGACAAGAAGAATGAGTTGGCTGCATGAAAAAGTCTGTGTTATTGTGCTTTCACTTCTACCTCAACAAATACCAGTGTTGGCAGCCCACATATGGCAAAAGGGATTAGAACAGGGCACAAGTCTATTTAGTTGAAATTTAATACCCATTATGCATTTTATCTTGCCAAAGGGAAAAAAGGTTAAGGATACAAAATTTAAAAATATATATATTTCAAGGACCATTCCTAATATTTTAATTATCATGGGAGCTGGGCGTTTGTGTTTTTTTAAATGGGTGCACTCCAATGTCTCAATTTTTTGTTGTCCACAAATGCAGCGTAAAGTTCTCCTTCAGCGTAAAGTTCTTGTGAAGTCTGTGTTGTAGAATCTTAGGATAAGACATAATGTCCAGTAAATATTATCTGGCTCACCTTGTTTTCATGTACAATAGTTAAGCTTTATCCTTGTCTCAACATAGAATTCAACAATATCATCAAATAAAATCTTAATGTTGTCCAGGGAGCAATAAAATTTATTTTGATTTTGAATAAGATCAGATGACTAAGCCATACCAAATACCATGCAATAAAGAACTTCTTATCTCATAAAAAGCAACTACTTTAATATGATGATGTATAATTTGGAAAAGGTATAATCCTGACTCTCATGAAAATATAAAATGACCATATGTCAAAGACTGTTTTCCACTCATAAGTTACTAAGACTAGTTCAGAGGAGAACTTAAAGAACAACTATTATACACAAAGGAAATCAGGAATGCTGAAATGAATGAGCTAATAGATGCAAAACTAGTTAATATTCCATGGGGCAATGAAATATACTGTTTGAGGTTATCTTTTTCTATAGGGTGGAAAATAATCACATTTCTATGGGAATAGTTCATTTGCATTCCTATGGATGTGAATCATTATATTAATATCCATTTTCTACAACTTAACTTCAACCCTTCCAGAGTTATACAATAGCCTAGTCAATAGAAATTTACAGGGGCATCCACTTATGGACTCAGATAATTCATGGAGAGTCCACTAGACAACAGCTACACTCCATTGAAAGAACACTTTAGTCATCCCTTTTGCCCATTTCCAACTCTTGAACAAGTTTTCCAAACAATTTAAGGTAAGAGATTACATTTCCAACCTTACTTTTGGTTTGTCAAAATAATGCATGATAACATTTAGATTGTTTCAACTTTTTTCTATTAGAAGCAATACTTCACTGATTATTCTTACACATATATTTTAATACATATTTATTAGTTTTTGTGCAGGAAAGTTTACTGTAAGTGGAATTACTAGGTCAAAAGCCATGACCATTTTAAAGAGGGACCAAACAGCCAACTGCTCTCCAAAAATGCTGAGCCATTTTTATTCCCAATAAAAAGTATAGGATGTGACCATATCTGCAAACCTTTCTAACAGTTAATATTATAAATCTTTGAAAAAAATTTCAATTTGATAGAGGAAATTATTTTAACATGCTTTTCCATATTAAGTAGTACTTTGGGAAAAATGATATATCATAGAGTTGTTGTGAGGATTAAATAAATAAAGCATACAAAATAGTCCTTGCTGTTTGATAAAACACTCAATATATGTATACTTTGTTCATTTTCTTTTGAAAGGATTGTTTTGGTAATTTTAATTTAAGGTGCTCTGTCTATTTTGGGGATATTAAACCTTTGTCCAATACATACTAGTCCTATATAATAAAGAGATAACATGCAAACTGACCATCACTCCAACACACAAGATGGCCACTCCCATGTGGACACAAGATGGCTGCCACAAGATGGCTGGCAGGGGAGGGCAGTTGTGGGTGATCAGGCCAGCAGGGGAGGGCATTTGGGAGGGGTAAGGCCTGCAAGAAAGGGCAGTTGGGGGCAACCAGGCCTGCAGGGGAGGGCAGTTGGGGGCAACCAGGCCTACAGGGGAGGGCAGTTAGGGGGGACCAGGCCTGAAGGGGAGGGCAGTTGGGGGGAACCAGGCCAGCAGGGGAGAGCAGTTAGGGGCGACCAGGCCAGTAGGGGAGGACAGTTAGGGGTGACTGGGCTGGCAGGGGAGGGCAGTTAGGGGCAATTGGGCCAGCAGGGGAGCAGTTAGGCATTGATCAGTCTGGCAGGGGAGTGATTAGGGGGCAATCAGGCAGGCAGGCAGGCAAGTGGTTGGGAGCCGGCAGTCCTGGATTGTGAGAGGGATGTCTGACTGCCCGTTTAGGTCCCACACTGGAGAGGGTGCAGGCTGGGCTGAGGGACACCCCCCGCCCCGTGCACAAATTTCATGCACCGGGCCTCTAGTATATTGAGATATTTGACAAATATCATGACACACACATACATATTCATTTAAGTCGAGCATCTCAGTAGTATTTTCCTTCTTGGGTATTTCCCAACCAAAATTTATAAATATATTTTTATAATTATTTTATATATTTAGATTTTTAGTCCATCTGGAATTTATTTCACACATAGTATAAAAACAGAATGTAAATTTATGTCTGTTTTAGATGAATAAACTAGCTGTCTCAAAATAATTTATTGAATAGTTTTTGTTCCTCACCAATTTGAAATACTACCTTTATTACTCATGTCTTTTTATGAAAGGCTATCTTTGAAATTTATATTTTATATCACTGATCTATTGTTTATTTCTTGAAACTATACAACACTGTTTTAATTACTGTAGCTTTATAGGAGTTGCTATTTAGAGAGGCAAGCCCCCTCAACATTCTTTTCGACATTTTGCTTAGTTCTGCCTTCACATTATCCAGTTCCACAAAAAGCCTGTAAGGATTCTAAGTGGATTTACACTGAATTTATAAATATACTTGAGGAAAATTGAAAATGTTTAGTTAGATTGGCTTTTTTCCTCCCAGAAATTCAACCACTACTTTATTTATTTGGGTATTATTTTATTCCTCTTAGTAAATTTTTATAGTCCTGTTATTTAAGCTTTACACATTTATTAGTTTGGCATTTTTAGTTTCTGACCTATTGGGAGTGAAATTTTTTAGCATTACATTTTCTCATTATTATTGTTGGTATACAACCAAGCAATTGATTTTTTTTTAATATATTTTATTGATTTTTCACAGAGAGGAAGGGAGAGAGAGATAGAGAGCTAGAAACATCGATGAGAGAGAAACACCGACCAGCTGCCTCCTGCACATCTCCCACCGGGGATGTGCCCGCAACCCAGGTACATGCCCCCGACCGGAATCGAACCCGGGACCCCTCAGTCCGAAGGCCGACGCTCTATCCACCGAGCCAAACCGGCCTCGGCAAGCAATTGATTTTTTAAAAAAAAAAATGTTAACCTTATGGTTGGTTTTCTAATTCCACACGTTTTTCAGTTGATTCCCTTAAATATTCCAGGTAAAAGATCAGATCACTTATAAATAATTATAGCTTGGTCTCCTTTCCAATAGCTATACCACCTTTCTTTCTCTTTCTTATTCCACTGGCTAGGATTCTCAAAGGGGTGGGAGAGGTCAATGAGGGAAAAGGGGAACATATGTAATACTTTCAACAATAAAGATTTTTATAAAAAATCTTTACTTTGATGTTAGTGGAAATGATTCAAATATTTTGCCATTAACTAAATTATTTCTCATATATTTTAAATAGCTCTTTTTTTTTTTTAGGAATGGATCTATTAGAGGAAAAGATGGCAGCTATTGTGATAAGTGACTTTCCTGTCCACTTCCTTTAATGTCTATACCTATATCACTTGGTATTATTTAGAGCAAGCACTGCTTACTCTAATGATGGTGTATTGAAGGAATCATCAAACTATAGCTCAGCCCATGGGCCAATTCCAACTCACGATCTATCTTGTAAATACAGATTTCTGAGAACACATGCCCATTTATTTACATAGTTTGTTTGTTTTGCAGAGTTGGATAGTGACAACCAAGATCACATGGCCTGGTAGGCCAAAAACATTTACTACCTGGCCTTTGCAGAAAAAGTTTGCCTACCTTGAATCATTCCATAGAAACCTTAAAAAACACATATGAGTATGTTGTTTAAGAATGTTTATAGTCTTCATTAAAAAAGCTAAAAACAGATTTTTCATTTTGGGCAAATGCTTGTTGACCAGATAGATAATACTAAACCTACATATTTAACTTTTTTCATTATGTGGGATTGTATTTTGCAACTAATTTATCTTGGAAGCTGTCCTGCTCAAAATGCACTATTTTAGGGATTTTTATGATAAAGGCAGATGATGATTGACTCTTATACTAAAAAATCTTTTGTGTCAGTCACTTCTTCAATCCTCCATGACACTGGATGCTGGAGTCTTAGCTAGGGTGATTCTCTGAGAGCCTGGCATATGCAAATTGATTTTGTACTTGGGAATTTCTCCTTTAGTCCTTTACTGCTCAGGGAACAGATATATGTATGTACAAAGAAATAAAACTCTTTAACTTTCAAAACAAAGCTACATGCATCTATAATTACAGGGGTTACTACCAATTTGGGACATCTTTTCTTGATCATTAAATACTGCTTGGATACTTTAATTTGAATTATCTGAAATAATTGCTTAACAAAATTCTAGGTAAATACTTAACATTCTAGAGAGTCTGAAGATTCTCATAAATGCCAAACAATTATTCTAGATTCTCTACTTGATTACTCTTTGGAACAGAATATCAGGATTCCCTATATCTGGAGTATCTGTCTCAATAAAATACACTTTACAAAAACTACAAATTACCTCAATGCCATGACATATTTGTGTTACTGCAGAGGTGCTGCCTTCATATTCTCTGTATATCTTTAAGATGGTCCATCACGGTTTATGGATAGATTAGGTATGGCATGTAAGGCAAAAGTGACAAAGATGATTCCAAGTTTTTAGGCCTAAACTAAATATGGTTAAAAAAATCAGGAAGAAAGCAAACCTATAGTAAATAAGGTTCAATTCAGATTTTCTAAAAGAAAAAATCTTTATATTGCCTGAAAAGTTGGTCTTGTGAAACACAAGTCAGTGATATCTGCATTAGGGTACAAATAGGAATTGGGGGAAAGGTAGCTGTCATCACTGAGAATCTGTTATGCCCACCTAGCACCAGCTGGGTTTCCTTGAAATTATGTTTGTATTTTATTAATCTACCCCTTGTGTAACTGAAAATAAACTGCCCTCACTCAAGAGCACTCATAAACAACCCATGATAAATTAAGCATATCCTTGTAATACAATTCATGAGGTGGTTAAAATTTGCCTAGAGGAAGGGGCCACTTATTTGGAATATTTTCAGCCTTAAAAGAGACTAAAATAGCAACAGCTCAAGAGCTCTGCTATGAATGGCTATGCACTGTTATTTCACATAGAACATATGTGGTTCACTCTACAAGAAGGGAGGCAACAGGGTATGGGAAAGCTGCTTGGGTTTGGAAATTGACCAGGCTAAATGTGAATCCCAGCTTTGACACATTAGCTATGCAGCACTGAGAAAGGTGCTAAACCTCTCTGAGCCTTATTCACTTTCTCTACCTGTAACCTCAGGACAACAATTTCCATCTTGCTTGGATGTTCTGAGGATTTTAAACAATGTATATTAGGTCTGGTACCTGTCAGATGATAAGCAAATAATGATATTATGGTAATACTAGAGGCCCGGTGCATGAAAATTTGTGCACTCGGGGGTGGGGGTGGGGGGTTCCTCAGCCTGGCCTGCATCTTCTCACAGTCCGAGAACCCTTGGGGGATGTCCATCTGCTGGCTTAGGCCCACTCCCCGGGGAATTGGGCCTAAGCTGGCAGTCAGACATCCCTCTGGGAGCCCTTGTGGGATATCCAACTAATGGCTTGGGCCTGCTCCCTCCACAGGCCTACGCCACTAGTCGGACATCCTTAGCACTACAGCGGAGATGGAAGAGGCTCCCGCCACCACTACTGTGCTGGCCAGCCATGAGCCGGCTTCTGGCTGAGCAGCGCTCCCCTGGTGGAAGCACACTGACCACCAGGGGGCAGCTCCTGTGTTGAGCGTCTGTCCCCTGGTGGTCAGTGCACATCATAGCAACCGGTTGTTCCTGGTCATTCTGTAGTTAGGGTCAATTTGCATATTACCCCTTTATTATATAGGATATAAAATATGAGTATTAATGACTGCTATTATATATTGTTATAGAAAATTATATATTAAAATTGGTATTAACATATTAAGTTTTAAGTATTAATATAATAATAGTAGTAATAATGTTATAATAACATCTTAGATTCAAAGCAGAATAAATCCTAATATATTTTCTTAGAAGAAATAAAAAACTTATTTCTATCTGACCATGTCATGTCTACAGCTTTGGTGGCCTACATATTGCTAGTTGCTTGGATGAAAAGAAAAAACACAAATTAAAAATGTAGCAGCCTTAAACACATCAGCAACCGATGGTAAACAAGGCAACTAACATCTGTTTCCTGATGTGATGATGAGAGTGTAAGAGCTGAAAGAGAGAGAGCTTATAATATCGTAGGCCAATTTGCAAATGGGGTTTGTGCTGTCAACCACCCCTCAGAATTTCAGGATTGCCTGTCTCTCTAACAATCACAATGAAAACACTTTGCAAATATTTCCAGAAACCTTCTGAAACTCAAGGAAACTTGACTCAGCATTTCAAAGAAGATATGCATGTTTTAAAAATTTCTCTTTTCTGCTATATTTTCTCTTACATTAATTGGTGACATTGGGATTTGAGTTCAAATTATAAATAAAAACCATATCCTTGGCATCAAACTAGGATTCTGCAAAATTGCATTTGTGATTCCTTGCTAGAAGACAAAAATATGATGTTTGGGGGATTTAAATAGGCCACAGTGTTCTTGCTTTTTTATGCAGTTCTCTTGGAAGAGACAAGAAAAATCAGGCTACTCTACCACAGGCTGCAGATGGTGAACAAATGAAGGTCTCCAGATTTACTGGGCATCTTTTACTGAACCTGTAACTGTACCCAGCACTGTGGCAGACTATCTCATTGGTCCTCTGAATAAGGCAGATGTTATGACTTCCATTTTACAGATGAGGAAACTGTGGTTAGAGAGATTAAGTAACAAGCCTTAATCCACACACCTGGTATGTGGTACAGCTGGGATAAGAACACTCATCTCTCCTGCTTTCCCAGAGCGTTCTCTCTCTGCATGCCATTTCTCCTTCCCATCCCATCTTTTCCCCCAGAAGATCTGGTGGCTTTTCTTTTTATCACCTGTTTGAGTTCAACACCACCACTATGGTGGCCATACCTGAGTTACAGGACTAATGTAATCCCCAATAAATACCTATGGAAGTCCCCAGCATTCATAGTGCTTTGTATTAACTAACAGGGGACTATCAATGCACTATTTCAAAGCCAGCTTGGATCTTCCAAATTATATGAAAGCCCTACATATCTGCTGGGGGAATTAAAACGACTTAATTCCTTAATTACAAATTATATCACCCCATTTTACACATGGATAGTTAAAAAGCCACCGCAGGCTATAAAATCATTGGCTAATAAAAAAGAACATCCTAAGGTTTTGATTTATTGTCTCTGCTATCAGAAATGACCACAGCCACCGTTGCGAATGTGTAAACAGCCTGCATGGAGGTTTAATGTGCTTTAATCATGAGCTTCCATTGTCTGCCAGCAGCAAGATGACGCTTTGTGCTCCTGAGCATTGTATAATTAAAAGCCTTTCAATCGAAAGAAGAGGAGACAGTTATCAACTAATTTATGAAAGAAACAGGAAGAATCTTATATTACCAGCAAGAGCAGCAGTAGGAATTTTGATTTAGGTGTGGACATTATTAATTGCCACTGAGACTTCAGAGGCAGACTTTTCAGATACTGAGCCTTCACAAGAGGCTGTGTCTAGGTGATAATAACAGACGATGGTGAACAGATTCAGCTTCCAGAGCTGCTTCCAATTACCTGCTTCCCTGCCTGGGAAAGTTCAGAGGCTTCCAGAAAGCCCTGTACCAGGAGTTCAAAGAGTGCCATGTCAGCACGACATAAAAACAAGGGTGTGCTCACAAGCCCCATGACCTGATACTAACCAGGGCAACCACACAACAGAAACATGCAAAGTCACTACCTCTTCCTCCTCAGAGAACATTCTTCTGTGGGATTTGTTAGAGACAAAACAACTCACAGACATTTTGAAAGTTACAACAGAAACAACCACCACAGGAGTCAAAGGGTCCTTGATAATCTACATCATCATCCTAGAAAGAACCAATCTTTTTGTCCAGATGTCTCTACTTACCACCTATTGTAGTAAGTGACTGGCATGGCAAACCTCAGCAACCCCATGCTCTACAGAATAAATTACCACTGACAAACAAATATTCAGGTTAACCTTAAAAACCGCCTAGGCTGCAAATTAAGTAATAAGAATGGACACATGTGGAGCTGCTGAAAACAGTTTTTCTTTCAGCCCAAACACACCCAAGAAAACATGTTTGCCTTTGAAGTGCTTTCATTGTTAGGGATGGATCCTATTTTCAAAGGGAGAATGTCAGTCATTGATTCTGCCTTCCCAAGCTCTTACTCATTCCTAAAATCTATCCCTACTTTCCGGCTCCACACTACCCAACAGAGCCTTGCAGCAAACTGACCAAAAGTAGTGCCCACCAAAGGGACAGATGATGCAGTGCATGTTCATCTTCCTTGAGTCTGGGTGGCACTGTTACTCCTCTCGTTCCTCTCTACTGTCTTTGTGGTTTATAGAGCTCTTCCCTGGGTTTATAAGTTCTAAATCAGTAAGATTTATCCTAGGAAGCAGCCTTGTTAATAATATCCTTTTTTATGTTTAATACCCCAGGATGATGAGAGGCTAAAAACACAAAATTAATTTTGCATTATATAGTTCCAGATGAAAGAATAAAAATCACTCCAATGTAAATGACTCATTATCCCCAGGAGAAGTATTGTTCTTCAGTTACTTAAAAAACAGTCAGTTCCTCAAGTTACTGAGCATCTCAAGTGACTACCAAAAAATAGATGACTGAGACAGCAGCTCACAGCCCAAGTCTGAACAAAGGAATAGATTTGTGATTAACTATTATTCCTATTTAACTTTATTTCCAGCATGCTTATAGGGTTTATATGCTATCACAAATCATCTGCACAAGAAAAAAGTAAGAAGATCCAGTCCAAATGAGACAGAACTTGGAAGAAAATTCTTCACCCGGGCTGTTCTTTAGGAAATGAAAATCAGGTTCAGATCAGACTCTGGGTTATTTGGTGACAGGCTAAAGTTATCCAGCTAGTCTTGGTTGGAAACCAGGCAAATTAACAGGAGTGTATAGAAAATGGGCTATTTGTGTCAGTGGGAGTGCTTGACTTTCAGAAAGTGGAATGCACTTTCCACAATCCAACTAAACAATTAATTAATTTACCTCCAATCCCTAGCAATCAAGACTGCTTTTTTGGTTCAAAAGAATTAAGGAATTGAAAAAGAATAAAGTGACAACTGAAGAGTTCAACCTCCTTTGAAGATTCAATGTTGGTATTACAATGGAATAGTTAGCCTGTGAAGAGAAAGTCCACGCTCATTAAGTTAACAGATACCACATCTAAAAACTACAATAGTGAAGGTCAAATACAGCCTTTTCCATGAAAGCCTATGCTTTCCCGACTCCTTACATGGTTTGCTCTTCTCAGTGATCATGTTCAATGTAGAGTCTAAAACTGGGGCTATTGATGTAGAGATAAGTGTTCAGGTCCATCCACTGTGATGCACTGGCCCAGAAGTAGAACAAGACTACGAATCATTACACACTTCCTGGAGAGGACAAGCATGGAGAGATTGAGGGTCCAGCCCAGGATATGAAAATAGCACTTGCATAAGATCAAAGAGAATGGTATGTTCCCACTACAGAGATGCTAAGGTTCAAAGTGTTTTTTAAAGCCTACTTACTAGATCAGGGGTCCAAGGGGAGCAGGCCTAAGCCAGCAGGTGGTCATTCCCTGAGGGGTCCCAGACTGCGAGAGGGCACAGGCCAGGCTGGGGGACCCCCCCCCTCCCCCGCCCCCCGAGTGCACAAATTTTTGTGCACCGGGCCTCTAGTTAAGTAATAAGAATGGACACATGTGGAGCTGCTGCAAACAGTTTTTCTTTCAGCCCAAAGGCAAGCATGGAGAGATTGAGGGTCCAGCCCAGGATATGAAAATAGCACTTGCATAAGATCAAAGAGAATGGTATGTTCCCACTCCGCAGATGCTAAGGTTCAAAGTGTTTTTTAAAGCCTAGTTACTAGATCAGGGGTCCAAGCTCAGAACATATATAAAGTGATAGTCAAATAATGTGCTTCATGAAGGGTCCTTAAATTATTTTTACCCAGGAATCTACCGGTTCCATGATGAGGGGTAGAGCTGAAGCTTTTGTTGGGGGATCAGGTGGCCACAACTATTGGCAGAAGAGGGCCCTTCCAGCAGGAGCCAAGAAATGCTGATGCCAGGATGATCAGCTCCCAGTGCAGAATCTCTACAAAGTCCTTGATATAGTTATTTGTCTCTTTCTCATGAAGATTGCATAATGCACATTATCTCTCCTAGACAGTGGAATATTGCTTACTATTTGCATAAATAATCAGTGGATTACAACTGAAGGAAGTAGCTAGCCTTTGTCTAAGTAATTTTTGCATCCCCCAGAAACCATTTTCTCTGTTACCTCATGGGGTCTTTTGGCTTTTCAGCACCTTTCTAAGCATTATTTGCATTTTATACAGCACACAACAATATTATGGACACTTCTCTTCTGGTTGATTAGCCGTAAGTTCATTCATGGGTCAAATGCAAAGAAACAATCAATATCATTTCTAGAATACACACTAGGCTGTTTTGGAGAAGGTTCACTCCAAAGCCTATAAGTGTTTTTTTCAATATTATTGGAAGATGGCATATTTTTAGATGTCAGACCAGGTCCAAATTCCTTCCAAATTTTTCCTTAATGCCTGACTTTCAAAGCAGTTCATCGGTGGCCTCTGCTTACCTCTCTAGCTTTGCTTTCCCCATTCCGACAAACCCACCCTAGTTTAATTATATCAAACTATTAATAATTTCCAAAACATGATAAACTCTTCTGCACATGCTGTATTTTCTACCTGAATCTTGTCCCCTGACTGATGGTTATCTCCCGCCTCCCCGCCCCGCATGGCCTCTTGCCGCAGGCTCTTCTGGCCCTCCCGGATCCCTCATCTTGCCTTACTGCTGCCAAACTAGCCCATGTTTACATTTGTCATGTGCCACTGTCTGTTTACTCTTCAGTCTGCCTAGAGTGTGAGCTCCTTGAGTACACTCATTCTGTCTTCCATGCCAGTGCTATTGAATGGAAATACAATGAAAGCCACATATGTAATTTTACATTTTCTAGTAGCCACATTATAAAAGGTAAAAGGAAACAGATAATTTTAATTTTAATAACACATTGTATCACTCAATGTATCTAAAATATTATTTTTCAACATGTAACCAGTATAAAAAGCTATGAATGAAAATGTCCACATTCTTTATTTTTTCCATAGCAAGCCTTTAAAATCCAGTGTGTATTTTACACTTTGAACACACATCAGTTTGGGCCAGCCACAGGTAAGGTGCTCAATAGACAATGTGTGGCTATAGTCACTATTGAATGACATAATTTTATACCATTGCTCTTAGTGCAGTGTCTGGAGCCCAAAGGTACTCAGCCAATGTTGCTGACAAATGAGTCTCAGGCACAAGCAACATTAAGTATGGCATCGTTAATGCTACAGGTTGAAAGTTCCATGTAAGGTGTTTCTGATAGGTGATTTTGAATGAAATATTTCTATAACCTTTGGATTCTTAGTAATTCCTAGGTGCATGGGTTGATTCACTTAGTCAGGTATCATCATGTTACGGGTGTGACTAATAATTTTACTGCACTTCAGGCGGCTCCTCCATGATGTGTGCTGGTACTTAGGAAGAGAAAGCTTTTCCTAGGGCTAATCTACTTCTTAGGGCCCACGGGTTCCCACAGGGCACAGAGGTACGCGCGTTTCTTTGACTCTAATTCACTCAGTTTTTCTTTCTTTTTTTTTAAGTGTCTTCTGTTGAATCAGTTGCTTGGCTGTCACTCTGCTCACCTCCTCCACACTTTCTGCTTCTGTGCCTGCTTTGTTTCGCAGTCCCTCTACCTTTGCAGAGCTGGGGGCAAGAGTTCCAATGGAGTCCTGCCTACCCTGTGTCTAAAAACTGAAAGTTATAAATCAAGTCAACAAACTATGTTCATTCCTCCCCCATCGACAAACACATATTGAAAATACGAAAAATCAACAGATATGTGCAAAGCTATGGTTTTGTATGTTCTGTTAATGAGCCAGTAATATTTAGAAGACCAATAAAAAATGATTGAAAAAATTAGTGTTTATTTAAAATACAAATGTTATTTTTCTTGCAGTTATACTATACTATTATAATCAAGGTTTTCACATACTTTGTGCTTTATTGACAATAATGATCAAAAGCAGGAGTCAGCAAGTTTTTTCTATAAAAGACGAATAGTAAATATTTTCAGCTCTGTGGGCAATAGCATCTCTATAGCCACTAGTCAGTAAAGTGAAAACAGCAATAAGTGAGTGTGGCTCTATGCTCCAATAGAAATGTTATCAGAATATCATAACATTTTTATATGTCACAAGTATTGTTCTTTTGATTTTTCCCAATTATTAAAAAATATACACAATATTTTTAGCATGCAGACTATACAAAAACAGTCTTTAGGGAATAATCTGCTGACTCCTTATCTAAATGACTAAAAAAATGCAGTTGATTTCAAAGTGTACAAAGTTTGAGTATAATATAAAAATGTAAATTAAAGTAAATGTAAAAATTCAAAAATAAATCATTTTTTATATTTTCTAAAGATGTATTTTATTCTAAAATATATTCAAAATTGTCTACTAAAATAAAAAGGCAAAATACACATTTCAATCAATAGTTATAAAAATTTTAAATGAAAATAATTTAACGATCTCAAAAATTCTCAAGTTCCATTTCAGCCACCATAATTCTTAGCTCTTTTTTTAATGCCAGTGATAAGCATGGTCCATTTTCAGTTATAATTTGAAATTGAAGGTCTTTATTTTAAGCCTCTCTGTTCACTTCCCGATTCTAATTAACAATTTGTACACTTGAGAAATATAGCATGGCTTATTTTAAGACTAATTTTTTTTAGAGTGTCCTACTTAATTTGTACTCAGCCTGAGAAGTTAGAGATAACAGCTTTTAATTACTGAAAAGCAGATTTTAAAAATGCTTAGACATGCTAAATATTTCATATATTCTTTGACATATATTATTTGACCAATATGGATGTCTCTATTTTAATTATCTGTTCCAGGAAAATTCAAATATGTATGCTTGTCTTTTGCCATAAATTATATCATGGAATATTCTGTGAGATGATGCCAATGGGAAAAGGAAAATTAACACAGGTAAGTAATGGTTACACATACACTCTACTATTGCAGTTGTTGGCAAAACATTTCCATTCTTTTAATTTTAAAAATCCTGTGATGCAGGAAATGCCCTTATACTTAACCTCTTTCTCCTCTCAGTACTTCTGGCTTTTTCCAAATTATGGAATGCTACACATCTCAGCTCAAATACCCTTCCTGTCTCTCTGAGATTTTGATGCTCCCACCTCCATCTAACCAATATTCCTTGTATTTAATTATCTTATTAAAGCTATCCAGCTGTTGGCCAAGAGTAGTTGAATCACATCTGCAGACTGTGACCTCCTTAAGGGTTAGAATTGCAACTTTATTCACCTTTGGATCCACAGCAACCAACATGATATAAGGCAAGTTACATGTGCTCAGGAAATATATCATCAATTTATTTATTCATTCAACAGATACTTGTGAAGTGCTTTATATGTTCCAGTTATGATTCTAGGTGCTGGAGATGCAACACTGAACCAAATACACACACACACAAACACACACACACATACACACACACACACACAACACCAAAAAAACACACCACCACCAAAATCCTTGCTCTTGTGGAATGTTCATTCTATGAGGGGAGACAGACAATAAACCAGACAAGCCAGTAAAGTGTACACTATGTTCGATAATTATAAATACAATGGAGAAAAACCAGAGAAGGTTATAAGTAGTGTTGAGACATGACTGGTTCATTGAGAATGTGACATTTAGGTAAAGACTTAAGGAAGAAAGGAAGCAAACCACATAGATATCAGGGAAAGGAGGGAGTGTGCTTGGCCTCCCGGAGACTAGTGTGGCTGGGATGGAGTGAGAAACAGCATGGGTAAAGGTTAGTGGAAAGACGAGAAGCCAGAGCTACAGCCCCAAAGGCTATTAACAGCAGGTCTTTATGCCAATTGAAATCCATTGGAGGGTTTTGAGAAGAGTAGTGACACAGTATTTCGATTTAGGTTTTAGTCTGATCACATTCATTAAAAGAATGTACACAGGGAGAGACTGAAGCATTAAGAAGAAAACATTTTGCCTTAAGCTGGAAGATATGGGACTAGAACTCAGCCTGATCCTTTTTCCAACATTGTCCAGAGGTAGTTCTCAGGAGTCTGAATATGGTTGAAAAGAATGATTTTGTTAACCTGTAAACTGCTCATTGATTATGTCTAGGGCCAGTTGATTACTTGAAAGAAGAATAAAGGGAAAGAAATAAATCCTGATATTTTAACTGGCTAGCCCCACTCCACATGTGTTGAATATTTAAAATGTGCATGTTTGTCATTGTCTAGACAATACATTTGGATATGAGAAATCACTTTTCATGTCGCTGCTCTTGGGTTATTTATGGACCGAATTTGTCTCTTCAATTTTATTTATATTCCTGACAAGTACCACTTGAGGGCAGTTATCCATGAATTTGAAAGCTATATGGCATTCCTTTTTTTAAAAAAAAATTAAATACATTTGTATGTAAACAGTATAAAACAAATTTTTCCCCTCTGCATTGGAATCCTTAGCTATAGATGATCATCTTCATATATAGGGGATATATA
>NW_005356905.1:1570243-1571369 GCF_000412655.1 Myotis brandtii | reverse complement strand
CATTGATCATTTATCTCCCTGAAATACCAAATCTCTATTCTTGAAATTAGAAATAGTATCCACTTGTACAACTGACAAATGATACACAACACAAGGTATTAGCAGTATTATAATATTGTTAAATTGCCATTATTGAATAAAAGTCCTGAACAGCACATTTATATTATTTATCATTTCATTGGTAAAAGTATATTATGGATGATGGTTAAATAAAGTTAAATAAATTACTGAAATAAATAAAAATGATGCCAGACTAAGGATTTTAACAGAAAAAGAACTGCAAGTATTTAATAGGTTTTCACTAAGGACAATGGATAAAACACCTAAAAATTCATAGTGATTGATATCATTAATTTTTAAAAAAACTTTAACTTTATTGAGGTATAACTGATATAAAATAGTAAGATATTTAAAGTGTACATTATGGTGACTTAATATGTACACATTCTGAAAGAATTCTCCCCAGTTAGTTAAGTAACACATCTATCACCTTACATATTTATCTTTCTGTGTTTATGAGAACATTTAAGTTCTACTCTCTTAGCAAATTTCAATTATACAAAACAGTATAGTCAACTATAGTCAGCAAGTTTTACCTTATATCCTCAAAACTAATTCATCTTCTAGCTGAGAGTATAACCTGTTACCAGCCTCTATTGCCCCTCTCTCCCCACCCCCACCCCAGTCCCTGGCAACCACTTTTCTACTCTCTGTTTTTCTATGACTTTTTAAATTTTTATTTTAGATTCCACATATAAGTGATACTATGTAGTATTTGTCTTTCCCTGTGTGACTTATTTCACTTAGCACAATGCCCTCAAGCAAATGGCAGGATTTCCTTCTTTCTTGTGGCTGAGAGAGAGAGAGAGAGAGAGAGAGTGAGAGAAATCAAGAAGCATGATGCCTCCAACTTTGTTCTTCTTTCTCAAGATTTCTTTGGCTATTTGAGGTCTTTTGTGGTTTCATGCAAATTTTATTTTATTTTTTTATTTTGAAATGTACAAGTTGTGATTTTTTTTGAGGTTTTTATTTTATTTTTTTAAAATTTCTTTATTGATTAAGGTATTACATATGTGTCCTTACCCCCCCATTACCCACCCCCCCAACACCCCCCACACTCATGCCT
>NW_005356905.1:1566492-1569868 GCF_000412655.1 Myotis brandtii | reverse complement strand
TTACTGGGTCAAATGGGAGTTCCATTTTTAGTTTTTTGAGGAAACTCCATACTGTCCTCCACAGTGGCTGCACCAGTCTGCATTCCCACCAGCAGTGCACGAGGGTTCCTTTTTCTCCGCATCCTCACCAGCACTTGTCCTTTGTTTATTTGTTGATGATAGCCATTCTGACAGATGTGAGAAGGTATCACATTGTCGTTTTGATTAGCATCTCTCGGATAATTAGTGACTTTGAGCATGTTTTCATATGTCTCTTGGCCTTCCTTCTATCTTCTTTTGAAAAGTATCTATTTAGGTCCATTGCCCATTTTTTGATTGGGTTGTTTATCTTCCTTTTAAGTTGCATGAGTTCCCTGTAAATGTTGGAGATTAAACCCTTATCAGAGATAACATTGGCAAATATGTTCTCCCATGCAGTGGGCTTTCTTATTGTTTTGTTGATGGTTTCTTTTGCTGTGCAAAAACTTTTTATTTTGATGTAGTCCCATTTGTTTATTTTCTCTTTAGTTTGCATTGCCCTAGGAGCAGTATCATTG
Organism: Myotis brandtii; assembly: GCF_000412655.1. NCBI lineage: Eukaryota > Metazoa > Chordata > Mammalia > Chiroptera > Vespertilionidae > Myotis > Myotis brandtii. The sequence goes on along the minus strand of NW_005356905.1, from coordinate 1,569,332 downwards.
AAGAAATTGCTTCGGCATATGTCTGAGATTTTGCTGCCTGTGGATTTCTCTATTATTTTTATGGTTTCCCGTCTTATGTTTAAGTCCTTTATTCATTTTGAGTTTATTTTTGTGTATGGTGTAAGTTGGTAGTCTACTTTCATTTTTTTTGCATGTATCTGTTCAATTTTCCCAACACCATTTATTGAAGAGACTATCTTGTCTCCATTGTTTGTTCATGCCTCCTTTGTTGAATATTAATTGAGCATAGTGGTTTGGGTCGATTTCTGGGTTCTATTGATCTATATGTCTGTTTTTGTGCCAGTTACCAGGCTGTTTTGAGAACAGTGGCTTTGTAATACAGCTTGATATCTGGTATTGAGATCCCACCTACTTTGTTCTTTTCATACAAATTTTAGAATTGTTTGTTCTATTTTTGTGAAAAATGCCATTGGAGTTTTGATAGGGATTGCTTTAGAACATCTTCAAATATTAATTCTTCCAATATAAGAATATGGAATATATTTTCATTTATTTGTGTCTTTTCCTTTTCTTTTCATCAATCTCTTATCATTTTCAGTGTACACATGTATCACCTCTTTGGTTAAATTTATTCCTAGGTATTTTATTATTTGATGCAACTGTAAATAGAATTGTTTTCTTAATTTCTCTTTCTGATAGTTCATTGCTAGTATATAGAAATGCAATAGATTTTTGTATATTAATTTTCTATCCTGCAGCTAAATTTGTTTACTAGTTATAACAGTTTTTTAGGTGGAGTCTTTAGGGTTTTCTATATATAATATCACATCATCTGCAAATAGATACAGTTTCACTTTTTTCTGATTTGAATGCCTTGTGATTTTTTATTCTTGCCTAATTGCTCTGGCTAGGATTTCCAGTACTATGTTGAATAAAAGTGCCAAGAGTGAGCATCCTTATCTTGCTCCTGATTTTAGAGAAAAAGCTTTCAGCTTTTCACCACTGCATATGATGTTAGTTTGGGGCTTTTCATATATGTTCTTGATTATGTTGAGGTCCATTCCCTCTATACTTAGTTCATTGAGAATTTTTATCATGAATGAATGTTGAATTCTGTCAAATGTTTTTTTTCTGCATTTCTTGATATGATCATGTGATTTTTATCCATTTTGTTAACATGGTTTATTACAATGATGGATTTGCAAATGTTGAATCATCCTTGTATCCCTGGAATAAACCTCAGGTGGTCATGGTATATCATTCTTTACTGTATTGTTGATTTGGTTTGCTAATATTTTGTTGAGGATTTTTACCATCTATGTTCATCAGGAATATTGGCCTATAAGCTTCTTTTCTTGCAGTGTCTTTGTTTAGTTTTGGTATCAGGTTAATGCTGGATTGTAAAATAGGTTTAGAAGTATTCCTTCCTCTTCTATTATTTTGAAGAGTTTGAGAAGGATTGGTATTAATTCCTACTTAACTGTTTGGTAGAATTCATCAGTGAAGCTATCTGATCCTGGACTTTTGTTTGTTAGGAAGTTTTAGATAACTGAATCAATCTTCTTACTTGTTATTGGCCTGTTCAGATTTTCTAGTTTGTTTGTTTGTGTTTTTTTTTTCATGATTCAGTCTTAGGAAGTTGTAGGTTTCTAGAAATTTACCCATTTCTTTTAGGTTGTCCAATCTGTTGACGGAATATTTTTAATAGACATTTTTTGAACAAGGTAAAAAGGTCCCTATGTTTTGCAATAAAAATACAAAATCCCAGAGAGAATCCCTCCAGTAGTAGGGTCAGGGAATGATCTAGACCAGTGATGGTGAACCTTTTGAGCTCGGCATGTCAGCATTTTGAAAAACCCTAACTTAACTCTGGTGCCGTGTCACATATAGAAATTTTTTGATATTTGCAACCATAGTAAAACAAAGACTTATATTTTTGATATTTATTTAATATATTTAAATGCCATTTAACAAAGAAAAATCAACCAAAAAAAATGAGTTCGTGTGTCACCTCTGACACGCGTGTCATAGGTTCGCCATCACTGATCTAGACCCAGATGCTGTTCCTCCTCTTCCATTACTTATCCCAGTGGTTCTCAACCTTGGCTGCACATTAGAATCACCGGTGAATCTTTTAAAAATCGTGATTTCTGGGCCTCATCCTCCGGAAATTCTGTTTCTTTGTTATGGGGTGGGGCCATAACATTAGTAACAAAGAAACAGAATTTCCGGAGGATGAGGCCCAGAAATCAGATTTTAAAAAGATTCCCAGGTGATTCTAATGTGCAGCCAAGGTTGAGAACCACTGACTTATCCAAAAACACCAGGCACTCAATTGAAACATTAGTAGGATGTAATCAGCTGCAGAATAGTTGTAGAATGGAGTTACTTATTAAAGGTTAGAGTTTACAAAGTGCAGTCACCCCTCATCATCTCATTTGTTGCATCAATTTGGTTGTACTCAATAACTTACCTATTATTATCGTTAGTAGTTTGTGTCTAAATGCCGGGAGCCGGTCCATCCTTGCTGCTTGACACAGTCGCTGCAGGGAAGAAACATCTGCACAGCATATGTTTCAAGGGACCTGGCATATATAGCATATTGTTCTTAATATGTTTGCTCTCCTTAGTGCCATGTGTTTTAACCAAGGTCACCTCTCCGAGAAAGGTTGTTTCCCCAGGTGGGGATTTTTCCCCGAGGTTAGGGAGGGGATACAACCCCTTAATTAAGTGCCAGGCGGGTAGTTAAGCTACATAATCTTTACTCCCTGGAATGGAGATAAGAAACGCCCTAACCTTTGTAATAGAAATTGACAGGATTAAAATCGGCTGGTATAAATATAGATGTAACAAGACAATAAACATCAGATCCTAATCAG
>NW_005356905.1:1564057-1566246 GCF_000412655.1 Myotis brandtii | reverse complement strand
GATCAACTGAACGCTGTCTCCATGTCATTCCTTCTTCGCCGACTCCGTCCACACCTTTGGGGACCCCTGGACCTGCTGGGGTTGGACCCCAACATCTAAACATACTTCTCCAGGCCTCATCACTCACTGACTATCCAGACCAGGGGTGGGCAAACTTTTTGACTCGAGGGCCACAATGGGTTCTTAAACTGGACCGGAGGGCCGGAACAAAAGCATGGATGGAGTGTTTGTGTGAACTAATATAAATTCAAAGTAAACATCATTACATAAAAGGGTACAGTCTTTTTTTTTTTTTAGTTTTATTCATTTCAAACGGGCCGATCCGGCCCGCGGGCCGTAGTTTGTCCACGGCTGCTCCAGACCCATCTCTCACATGCCCCACCAGATTTCAGTTAAGCATTATCTGATAAAAGCCCAGAAACATCATCTCTCCACCCACATCTCCCACCATGACTGCTAACATAGGAGTTGTCAAATATACGGACTGCAACATTTCAGAAGATGGGTTGTTGCCTTCTGTTGTCATTACTGTTGTTAGGGACAAAGGCTACTTCATAGGGTTGCCAATTTTATATATGATCAAGTAATGAAAGTTAAAAGTACCAATTTCTAGAATCCACCACTTTACTCTGTTTTCAACGAGTCAGTAACTTGTTCAAAGTTTGCCAATATGAGTCTCTTCAGGATTTACACCTTGGTTTTCTGACTCCTAAGTCAATGTTAAAAAGTGCAATTTAGTTCTAAAAAATACCATAAACTAGTAACCAAAAATCACCATAATTACATATCTGAAACAAGAGAATAAGTGTGGTGGGGCTTGATTGGTGGGTGAGGGTTGTTTTGTCAAGGAAGAAGAGAGAGGCGATGTCTTTATGGTAGCCCCAAACCAGCTGGAAAAGTAACATTTGGAAAGCTAACAATAGGGAGTCTATGAAAAATTACAGAGGATATGACAAACATAAGGTGGTGCTTGATGAAAATCATTGTATCAGGTGCACTTAAGAAGTGGAGAAGCTGATGAAAGAAGTTGAAGGAATGCAAGACAGGAAAAAAGGGGAGATGCTGGATATGATGGTTAGAAAAAATCCTGCTAAGATCAGGACTTAGAAAAGAATCAGAAAGTCGGAAAGGAAATAAAGAGAGATATCTAGAAAATGTAGTGAAGACAGTAATGTGCCATTTTACAAACAAGTTAACACAGTCAAAGTCCCAGTGAATGCTCACTAATTTTGGGCTATTATAGCATAGCTTTTTCAATGCCATTAATTTTGTAATTAATCATGTGCTGTCTTGTAACATTCTTTACATTGTTGCTTGAATAGTTATTACCTCTTGCATTATTTAACTTTTTATCTGATTATGTCTTATCTCTTCAGGATGTTCTGGAGTAAGGGCACTGTGGGTGTATACAGTTGGTGGGAGGAAAGTCTCACAATTTTGTGTGAAAGAAAAAAAAAATTCTGGCTTCATCTGAAATATCCAAGATAGTTTGTATATCCCAACTCAATGCAGGTTTTGCAAGCAGACTGTCAAGTATATAGATATGTATTTATTATTTGACTGGCAGCGAGGAGAGAATAAAGTAAATTAAGACAAATCACAAGCTACAACATATGTGCCATAAGGTTTCATGTGAGATTAATATTTCTGGCAGAGAGTAGGACTGACCATTAGAAGCGTTTTCAAAGAAGGATAGAGAGATTGCCCTGGAAGATTTTAAAGGGATAGCTTGAGATTGTTTTGGCATGGTCGAGAAGGGATTTCAAATGCCAGACTGGGAACCAGTCCTTATCTGTACAAAATTTTCACAGTTATCCAGTGAAGTGAGAACAGTGAAACAAAGGCAGTATCTACACTAATAAAAGAGAAACATGCAAATTGGTGTCACTCCTACCCTTCCCATTGGCTAATCAGGGCGATATGCAAATTAACTGCCAGCCAAGATGGCGGCCGGCAGCCAGGCAGCTTGAAGCGAACATGAGGCTTGCTTGCTTCAGTGACGGAGGACTCCAACGTTCCCCACCTGCCGCTGCCGGCCTCTGAGCTTGCAGTTTGAAACGTTGTTACAAATATAGAATCTAAACAAACTCCAGAAACCTGCTTTCAGCCAGCCGGGATCTCAGAGCTGGAGTTGAAACAGTGTTTCAATTATAGAACCCAAACAAACCAGATACCTGCTTTCAGCAGCC
>NW_005356905.1:1557204-1562928 GCF_000412655.1 Myotis brandtii | reverse complement strand
AACCTCCCCATCGACCCTGCCTTGAGTGTGACAGGGGGCGGTGCCCCAACCCCCCAATCGGCCCTACCCTGAGGGTGACTAGGGGTTGCATCGCAACCTCCCGATCCGCCCTGCTCTGTGCATGACAGGGGGTGGCACCCCAACTCCCCAATCGGCCCTGCTCTGAGCCCGACCAGGAGCTGCACCTAGGGATTAGGCCTGCCCTCTGCCACCCGGGAGCAGGCCTAAGCCAGCAGGCCATTATCTCCCGAGGGGTCCCAGACTGCAAGAGGGCACAGGCCGGGCTGAGGGACCCCCCCTACCCCCCGAGTGCACAAATTTTTGTGCACCTGGCCTCTAGTAATAGATAAAGATATAGGCTCCCAGATGGCACAGTATAGATATAGTTGCTAGATATTCTTTTTTAAGAAGGACTTTTCATTCTGTAGTCCAATATTTTTTTCCTTTCTAGATTTTCAGGGAGCTAAAATAGTTTTAATGAAATCCTGCTGATAGTAGAAATTGGTATTTTTAAAATGTCATTACTTGTTAAATAAAGATTAACATTCTTATGGCATTCCTTTTGCCCTATCAAAAAATGTCTTTCTAAATGTTGCTGTTTTATGTAATCTATAGGTGGGCAATCCCTAGGTTAGTGGGCATGGTGGGAGATGCAGGCAGGGAGACAAGGTAGCTCAGCTTTTACTAGATGATTCTTAACTTTAAATCTGGGGTGTGGGGTGGTGTGAGAGATGGGCCTAAAGAGTCAGCAAATACATAAACCTAAAGAGTCATGTCTAGACACAAATTATTAGTAATAATAGGCAATGGCTATTGAATGTTCACTCTATATGCCACTATGTGAGGGGGATATTACATCCACTCAGTTTTACAGATGAAGGACCTGAGTGTTAGGGAGATTAAGTAACTTGCCCAAGGGCACAAACTGACAAGTGCTGACACTAGGTTTTGAACAGAGATTTGCATGAACTTAATGCTTGAATTCTTACTTACTGTGCTATTCTGGCTTTCATTAATGTTTTCATTAATGCTGAAAACCATGAGTACAGAAAAGCCAAGAGTTCCAATGTGGAGGAATAAGTGAAAAACCAAGAGAGGGGGTCCTCAGCCAACAGTAGGGTGATAGCAAGTCACAATGATAATTCATATGTCTAATGTGTGAGGTACTAAAGCACAAGAGCTGTTGCTTTTGGCCAAGCTAAGGCCACTGGAGGCAAGGAGGATTAGCTATTCATGGAATTGGTTGTACAAAAGCCATACTGGAAAGAAGAAGGGGCTACTGATTCAACCTAACTGCACCACTGAATTCTAATTGATGGCTCTAGATCAGAGCCACCAGCTAAACAATTTGAGGCGGTGCATAGAAAAGAAATGAAAGCGAAAAGACCTGTGCTCAGACTTAGGACTATCACAGAGTATATTGTTCATTAATTCAACAAATGTCTTAAGTGCTTGTCATATGCCAGGGACTGTGCTAGATACCAGGGTACAACAGACAAACTCCCTGCCCTCATGGATCTTACTTTCTAGTGTGAAGAACAATAAATAGTAAATATATATAATATGGAAAAGTGACCAGATAAAGGGATAGAGAATAATAGAGTAGCTGCTATTATAGGCCCTTAGTGGTGATATGCATCATACTCCAACTCCCAGTCTTAAGAAACTTAGTATTACCCGCTAACAGAGTAAATATACAGTTTCTGCTATAGAATATTCTAAAAGTAGAATATCTGTCTACAGAGCAATATCAGTAGAGACAGACCAATATGATTATGCTTTACATTAGAAGGCAGTCCTGTCGAGCCTGCCATCTCTCAAGGACCTTCCCCCATCCCTTTCTCTTTCGGGAGCAAAGATGGTAATGAATTCATCCCGCCACAGGCATCACTCTACAGTATCACCGTCAGGCTCAATTCTTGTCATGAGACTAAATATCAGATCTGAGTCAGTGTGTGGAGGATGTCTCAACTCTAAGCCCATGAGGTGCTTTGTTTTTCACTAAAGCAGTTCTAAAACGTTATCAACAAATCCGAAATATCCAAGGAAATGAAGGGACCTTCCCCGTTCCCAACCCCCCCCCCCCGCCCAATCCTATCCATACATGTGCACTAGCTATAAAAGTCTCCGATGACTATGAACTTGATAAGCACAACCTCAATTCTATCCCACCCTGGAAGAAAAGGGTGAAATATGCTCCTGGGTGATACAGGGATTAATTAGTTCATCAGAGAACTTAAGTTAAACTTTGAACTCATGAGTCACTTCCCTATCCCTCCGCCCAATTCTTTGCACTAGCTGTACCTCTCATTAGGACTGACACTCCTTTTCCTTCCATTCCAAACCACAAAGCATTTTAAAGTCTCTGACAGAAGTGAGGAAATACTGTCTCTGGGAAAGCCACAGGGAAGATATTAAACATTTTCTGCTATAGATTCATTAAAGAAATGTTCATGGAACACCTACTACGTGCTAGATACAAAGTCCCAAAGACACAAACTTCTCCTTTGCAGTACAAGGAACAGAAACAATTTTTTTCCCCTCTGGCCCTGGCGGGTTTGGCTCAGTGGATAGAGCGTCAGCCTGTGGACTGAAGGGTCCCAGGTTCGATTCCAGTCAGGGGCGCATGCCTGGGTTGCGGGCTCCTTCCCCAGTGGGGAGCATGCAGGAGGGAGCCGATCAATGATTCTCTCTCATCATTGATGTTTCTATCTCTCTCTCCCTCTCCTTTCCTCTCTGAAATCAATAAAAATATATTAAAAAAATTTTTTTCTCTGTGAGTTCTGCTTTTATTGCCATCGATAACTTATGATTTAATTCCTATACCAATAGTTTTGGGAAATCCATATCTTTAAGGCCATAGAGCCCTTTGTAACAAATCAGAAAATATTTTTACTGAGTGTCTCCTATGTGCTCAACTTCTAAAAGTAACATTCTCACAGATTATATTTTATTGACTACATAGGAGGCTGCATAAAACTTTTAATTCCTATTTCACAGCTTTGCTAATATGTAGGTTTTTTTTATCTTGAGATCAATGGATAGTACCCAGAGTAATAATAGCAAAAAATTTTTTAAAAAGTCAGAGTGCCTTTTTTTTAAGATCCCAAATTCTGTATTAATCTATTATTGGAACCAACAACATGCAAAATAGGTATGCAGCAGCATTGTGAGAAAAATAAAGAGGCAAAGCTGGCTATTTTAGAATTAGCTTGTCCAAAGAAATTCACAGTTTTCATTAAATAAAAGCTGAAGAGTTTCTATCTATTTTCCTATTTTGATTCAGGTATGTTCTGATTTTCCTTTTCATTCTTCCCCAGGCACCTAGTAAAAACAGAACTCATTATCAATATCAAAAAGTATACCTTTATTTGTCTGGCAGAATAGGGTTAAATAATGCCAAGCAATGACCTTCAACAAGACCATATCAATTTGCAATCCCAAACACCACCCTCAAAATGAGTTGATTTTTTCCTGGCCAAATGTTAGGGTCTATGGAGCAGAGATGCCAGGAAATTGTCCTGGTTTTAGATAAAATGGTTGTTTGGGGGGTGATTGAGCTGGTGGGTGTTTTGTTAGGGGTCTCCCAGAAACACAGATAATGAAGCATGACACTTTGATCCACCGAAGCCTGCCAGATGGCTACTTGCACAGATGTGTATCTGTCTGGTGGGGTGGAGCAATCATGCTGTATTTATTCAATATTTCATTATTGGACAAACTGTGAGGGCCTATCGTTCTTTGGGTTCATTACTATCACATTACTAGCTTTCAAACCCACGTAGCAGCTGCTGAGTTCATTTTTCATCTCTCTATCCATATTTCATCTGCACTCTATGAAAGAGGAAATTTTGCTTACTATTGAAATACAAGGTACTGGGTTATTGTTTACTTTCTTACATACCACATAAAAATAACTATTATTTATTATAGCGATTTACTTACTTATTAGGTCCATTTTAAAAAATCTCTTTGTGCTATTCCTTTCACTTTTTAATGAACACAATTCCATTGCAGCTATTTATTTTCCATGTTAAGTTTTCCTAACCCGGATCTTCGTCATCACCCACCACACACACTCAAAGGAGGGTAAGAAGAGCAACTATAAGTTTATTTTCCAAAGGTTTGTAACTGGGAATATTTGGACATAGAACATTGAGATGAGGGAGAAGGAAATGGGGTAAAGAGTGAGTGTTACAGAGGTTCTTTGAACTATGCTTCTGTTTATGTAATTTTTTCCAGAAGGGTACAGAGAAGGCGGTCAACATCACGGATGGAGGGGCTGCAGAAAGACTGGGGAGAGTTCTGTGGAGGGCTCAGCCGCAGGGCCCAGCAGTGTAGAGAGAGCGTCTGGAGAGAGGCAGTGGGCAAGGCGAAAGCAGAAGCACCTAGGTCCCCCTGACGGAGGAGCATGCTCAGGGTGAGGAACGCAGGCTCATGGTAAGATGTGCAAGTCATGGGCCTTGCTCTCTGAGAGGGAGCTTTTCCAGGGCCTGCCTCGTGTTCCTGTGAGGGGGTGTGATGACACGGACAGGAAAGAGTTACTTCAGAATGGTGAACACAGGAACACTTTCCATATAATTCCCAGCTCACCTGTGATGCTGGTTTTGGTTTCAAGGAGAGAAAAAGCAGTTGTTGCTAAAATGTATCTAATCATGTTGACCTATTAACCAGGAGGTCACGGTTCAATTCCCCATCAGGGCACATGCCTGGGTTATGGGCTCAATCCCTAGTGTGGGGCATGCAGGAGGCAGACGAGCAATGATTCTCTCTCATCATTGATGTTTCTGTCTCTCTCTCTCAATCACCCTTCCTTTTTGAAATCCATAAAAATATATTTAAAACAATAACACCAAAAAAACACACAATCCAAACACTTGAGAATGCAGAAGTGCAGTGGAAATGAACAACTGTTTCTTTAGACATGTGAATAATTAAAAATCATCTTCATTATTAACTAATCCTCATATATATTTAATGGCTGACAAATATTTCATTTTGAAAATAGGAGAAATTTTCAGTTGAAGGAAGGAAGAAAGAAAAGAAGAAAGGAGGGAAGGAAGACCACTATCAAACAAACCCAGGCCAAACTGCAGGAGACATTTAATATCTGAGAGAATGAGGTTTCACATCTTGTTTCAGGTTTCTATTTCAGTTTAGCTAAGAAACCCAAGACCGAAAAATGATCTGGTGCCTTCTCGGTGTGACCGAGTCATATGACTTTAAATCCATCTATATGCCAAGAACTCTCAAATGTATATCACGCTCATACTTTTCTCCCAAACTCCAGAAATATATCTCTGAATTTTCCCCTTATCTTCTACACTAATAAAAGAGAAACATGGTAATTAGCGTATGACCGCTACCCTTTTCATTGGCTAATCAGTGAGTATATGCAAATTAACTGTCAGCCAAGATGGCGGCCGGCAGCCAGGCAGCTGGAAGCGAACAGGAGGCTTGCTTGCTTCAGTGAAGGAGGACTCCAACGTTCCCCGCCTGCGCTGCCCGCCTCTGAGCTGCAACTCTAAGAAACTTTGTAACAAATATAGAAGCTAAACAAAACCCCCGGGATCTCAGAGCTGGAGTTATACATTGTTTCGATTATAGAACGCAAACAAACCAGCAGAAGCCTCAGAGCTAGAGCCAGAGTTAAAGCTGGCCCAGAATAAAATAAAAAAAGAGAAAAAAAAGGAACGGTTGGGAGCTTCAGTCAACAACCGCCAG
>NW_005356905.1:1535982-1556638 GCF_000412655.1 Myotis brandtii | reverse complement strand
CTCTGTGTGTGACAGGGTGCGGCGTCCCAACCCCCTGATTGGCCCTGCTCTGTGCGTGACAGGGGGTGGCGCTGCAACCTCCCCATCGACCCTGCCTTGAGTGTGACAGGGGGCGGTGCCCCAACCCCCCAATCGGCCCTACCCTGAGCGTGACTGAGGGTGGCATTGCAACCTCCCAATCCGCCCTGCTCTGTGCATGACAGGGGGCGGCGCCCCAACTCCCCAATCAGCCCTGCTCTGAGCCCGACCAGGGGCTGCACCTAGGGATTGGGCCTGCCCTCTGCCACCCAGGAGCAGGCCTAAGCCAGCAAGTCGTTATCTCCCGAGGGGTCCCAGACTGTGAGAGGGCACAGGCCTGGCTGAGGGATGCCCCCCTTCCCCCCTGAGTGCACAAATTTTTGTGAACCGGGCCTCTAGTGTGTATTATATTCATGCCCACCCCTAATTCATTTGATGGGAATACCAATCATTCAGCTTCTTGGCCCCAAAATAAATAGAGTCCTTTTTTAATACTTTATTTTAAGAAAATCGCAACCCATATCCAAACTCTTAGGGAATCATGTTGGATGTACCTTAAATATTTCCAGAATCCAACTTTTCTTACTTCCACTGTTAATACCGTGGTCTTTATCACCATCGTCTCTCTCCTGGATTATGACAGTAGCTTCCCTGCAGCCCCATTGCTCTCCATAGCCTAGTCTCAAAACACTTTCCAGCGAGATCCTCTTAAAATGTAAGTCCAGTCAAACAATACTTCTTCTCAAAACCCCGCAATGGTTCCCATCTCCCTCAGAGTGAAAACCAGATACTTTATAATGGTCTGCATGGTCCCCTATGCTCTCACTCCCCATCCCCTAATTACTTTTATGAACCCATCTCCTACTTCCTTGCTCTCTCTGCTCCAACCAATCTGTCCTTTCTCTTCCTTAAACACTCTGGACATCTTCCTACCTCAGGACCTACCAGTATGCACTGTCTGTGTTCCCTGCCGGGAATGCTCTTTCCTTAGATACCTTCATGAATAATCCTCTCACCTCCATCAACAAATGTCATCTTTTCTAAAAATGAATCATTTGAATAGAAACTCTACCCTCCCTCTAGCACTCCCTTGTTTCATTTTATCTTTTCTTTTTTCCATATCATTCTTTACTTTCTCACATATGATGTAATTTACTTATTTATTATATTTATGGTTTAATATTTGTTTCTACCAGATGGACTGTAAACTCTCTTAGGAATTTTTATTTTGTTTGCTGTTTCATTCCAAGTGTTGACAAAGGTGCCTGGCACACAGTACTTGCTCAAATCAATAAAGGTGAAAATAAGCCAGATTTTTGTCTGAGGGAAAGAGAGAATTTCATAGCAGATGTCTGGCACCAGGGAGCAAGTAACTAATGGAGAACTTACTTCCTGATCAAAGCAGAGACTAAGGCTGCTCACCTCTGAATCACCAGCATTGTGGACCACATCCTGGTTTAAAAACAAGCGGTCAGTAAATGGCTGTGGAATTAAGTTTGGCTCTGTCGGTGATAGAAAGCTACGGATGCCCTTGAGATGAAAGGCGCAATGCAAAAAGCATTTATGAGGACATAATCCTGTCAACCTCATGTAACAAAGAATGCAGAGGAAGCACGTGTTCACTAAAACTAATCCTTTCTCCAATTGAATCTGAGCTGCACTTTCTTTTGATGGCCAGGTCTAGATGCCCTTTTATAGTAACTTGTTATAGCTCAAAACCTAAACCAGCCAAAAACTGCAGACTGGAAAATTCCATTTATATGACATTCTGAAAAAGGCAATACTATAGTAACAGAGAACAGATCAGGGGTTAGGGATAAAGGAAGAACTTGACTGCAAAGGACATTAGAATTGGTCTGTTTTCTGGTTGTAGTGATGGTCACCAGATCTCTGTAGTTGTTAAAACTCATAGTACTAGACACTAGAAGAAGTGAATACCACTGTATGTGAATGTTTTAGGATGACATTCCCCATTTACAAGATACTGCTGATGCTCTGCTAAAATCTAAGCTGTAAGGTTGCATGCTCATAAATTTAAAAGAAAGAAGAAGCTTAATGGTCCCTGAGCTCCTTATGATGTTTGTACCCAGCATCTTTAAACAACCAGAGAGGGCCCCTCTGGGTCCAGATATTTACATTTGTCCAGTCATGCACTATTTGGCAGTGAAAAGTTCTGGGTATGTGTTTGCTCTAAGGTGTCATCTATTAAACTCATCTTGGCCTGTCACCTCCACATTTGTGCTTTCAGCTACCAAGCAAGGGCGGTACACAAAAGTCACACCCGTGGGTATTTGTTTTCCCAATGGGCCTGCTGTCCACAATCCCTGCGTCAGACTAGATCTACTTTCCCTTTCTAAGATTTACCTACTCATGATGAGATGACTCAGTTTCTTAAAGGAGGACATATTTTCTTAGAATAGCATTCAATCCCTTGATTATTGGTTTAAAGAATAGGCTTCTTTCTGATTTTTCACTACCCCTATATCACCCCCACCTTGCATTTTTGTTCTACTCTAACTCCTGATTCATCTGGTATATTACTCATTTTCAAATCACTCCATCTTGGAAATTTTAAAGTTATCATATGAATTATTTTTTTAAAATATATTTTATTGATTTTTTACAGAGAGGAGGGGAGAGGGATAGAGAGTTAGAAACATCGATGAGAAAGAAACATCGATCAGCTGCCTCTTGCACGCCTACTGGGGAGTCATGCACTATTTGGCAGTGAAAAGTTCTGGGTATGTGTTTGCTCTAAGGTGTCATCTATTAAACTCATCTTGGCCTGTCACCTCCACATTTGTGCTTTCAGCTACCAAGCAAGGGCGGTACACAAAAGTCACACCCGTGGGTATTTGTTTTCCCAATGGGCCTGCTGTCCACAATCCCTGCGTCAGACTAGATCTACTTTCCCTTTCTAAGATTTACCTACTCATGATGAGATGACTCAGTTTCTTAAAGGAGGACATATTTTCTTAGAATAGCATTCAATCCCTTGATTATTGGTTTAAAGAATAGGCTTCTTTCTGATTTTTCACTACCCCTATATCACCCCCACCTTGCATTTTTGTTCTACTCTAACTCCTGATTCATCTGGTATATTACTCATTTTCAAATCACTCCATCTTGGAAATTTTAAAGTTATCATATGAATTATTTTTTTAAAATATATTTTATTGATTTTTTACAGAGAGGAGGGGAGAGGGATAGAGAGTTAGAAACATCGATGAGAAAGAAACATCGATCAGCTGCCTCTTGCACGCCCCCTACTGGGGATGTGCCCACAACCAAGGTACATGCCCTTGACCGGAATCGAACCTGGGACCCTTGAGTCTGCAGGCTGGCACTCTATCTGCTGAGCCAAACCGGTTAGGGCATGAATTATTTTTATAATACCTTATCTCTAATATGTCTTTCAGGGTTTACCATACACTTGTATCTATGAGGCATCTTTTAATTTTCATAGTAATCAGCTAAGTTGGCAGGCAGGTAGAATCATTTCCATTTAAAAAAATAAAGACACAGAGATTCAAAGTGGTTAAGTAACTCTCTCAAGGTCATGTGGCCCATCAGAGGCAGGAGAAGGACTGGATTCCTGTTACACATAAGGGATCAGTAACCCTCATTTCTTTTATGAAAAATGAATTCTCACACCATTTTATGCAACTGTGAAATCTATCAGCATATAATCATGTTCTTTTTCTCCTTATCCTTCAAAAGATTGATGAGAACTAAGTTATATAGACATTTGACTCAAATAGCATATGAAATTTCATGTGCACGGCAACTCACAATACTGTGCTTGCCTTTTTATTTTCTCTACCAAGGATCCCTCTCAGAAATGTGCCTCAATATCTCCCAGTCACCTATGGCTCACCTATTTTCTAGGCTGCCCTGTGGATTTTTCACAGATCGCCTAATTTCAGGCCTACATGACATACCAACATGGTGTACCAAACAGGTTTAAGCATCTGTTTTTGGCACATGTCTTTGACATTCTGTGAAATATCTTTTTGGGAAGCTTGAAAGTCAACACAGTTCTCATTGAAGCAGTTTCACCAATAGAATGTGGCTCTTTTTGAGAAGTGTAGACTGTGTTAGGACCCTGAGTCTCCCACTGGCCCCTTGGAGCCCCCGCCGTGTAGGGAAGGCAATTCCTGTCACAGACAGATCTTCACTAGGTAGCTCCATGGCACTGCACCTCACTCCAGACACGACTACCATTTGCCATTTCCCAATTACACTGTACAGGTTAGCCTTTGCGTAGGTTGTTCCCTCTGCCTGGATTGCCTTTCTCTTCTGCTGATTCTGGGGACTTGCAGGACCTCTCACCCCGCTTTACGGAGTGGCCTCAGAGAGAGGACCTACTACACTAGATGCTGGGTATTATAAGAGACAGTGGAACCGCCAGGCATGTCCAACAGATATTCTCTATCTGACTGTGCCCACCCCTCTTTCTACCTCTTCTGAGGCTCTGTGTTTGCCCCAATGGAAGCCACTGCTGGTTCCTGGTTTTGATTAACTCTGTCTTTTGGCTGCTACTCATACACCAGCATCCCCCATGTACCAACTCTCATCCTTCAAAGTTTGGTTCAAATACCAGCACTTCCACCCGCCCACCCCAGCAGAAGCTTTCCTCTCTGCCTATCCCATGGGAGCAACAACAGTTGTTCTTTTTATATATATTACTGATTTCAGAGAGAAAGGGAGAGGGAGAGAGAGATAGAAACATCAGTGATGAGAGAGAATCACTGATTGGCTGCCTCCTGTACGCCCCGCACTGGGGATTGAGCCTGAAACCCGGGCACGTGCCCTGACTCAAACCCTGACCTCCTGGTTCAAAGGTGGATACTCAACCACTGAGCCATACCTGCTGGGCAGCAACAGTTGTTCTTAATGTGATCTACTATGACCGTTGCCACATTAGCGCTCATGGAATTCTCACATTCATCATCATCTCATTATATCTTGTAGCCCTTCTGGAAGGTGAGATTCCAAGAGTAGTGGCTGTGTTATATTTATCCATGTCTCATTACATATCCAGGATGGTACCTGATGCTTAGCAAATTCTCAACAAATACTTCTTGCTTCAGTAAATACATAAATACTACTTACTCCTTCTTAAGAGTATTTTATGCATATTGATATAATAGAGGGGGGACTTCAATGAAGTAAAAATATTGCCTGCAATAACAAGATCAATAAAACACTTTCTGAAAATTCCCTATGAGAATTCATTCATAATTTTTTATGAATATTTGACTCACCCTAGTTTATACAGTAATTTTCCCCTGAAACGATCTGCTCCAAAAAGCAATAGTTCCTGTCCTCTCACTGATAAAGGTCATCCAAGTCTGTCTCAATGGGGTGTCCAGTTAGTGTGTGTGTGTGCGCGCGCACACACAGATTTTGTGCCTAACTCACTTATTATCTGAAAAATATGCATCTCCCTAGAATTTTAATTTTTATCAGTCATTTTTAAATATACAAAAAGAAGCTTTATCCTTAGTCTGCTCTGTATTTTTACATGTGGGCATCTGATAATATCTTAGTAGGTTCTGTGGAGTCTCTGTCCTGAACTTAGATTTTTCTTAGCTTTATTTTAATAACAAAAACCACCAGTGCTAGACAATAAAACATTATAAATACAACTGATATTCCATTATAGGAAAGCTATCTCTCCATCCTGAAACAAATCTCTCTCTTTTAAAAGCTCATTCTACAATTTGTGTAAAGGTGTTTTATCTTAAATTTGATCTAACTCAATTCAAATAATGCGGTGAAATTATGGGAAAGGAACACATAAAACTAGGCTGGTTGTTCGGATTTATTTTCCCTTAGATATTCAATTTGGTTTAAAAGAATTGAATTCATTTGCCATGTCCTCTTTGGGAAGCATTGTGAGAAGTATAATTTAGAACTGCTCTCTCTTTTGCTTGGCCTCCGCAAGGCATAAAGGGGGCTCACAATGCATGTTTCTGCTATAATGAGGGCTCTGTTCTGTCTGTCTGCCTCTGTGTGAATTGCTCCTTCAGACAGAAATTAAAAACTATAGTGAGTCAAAATTATCCCAGAGCCTACTCTTTGGGAGTAAATTAGGCATCTTTAGATGCTTAACCCTTTCAGATCCTTAGGCACATTAAAAATAAAGTCAAGAGACTTGGTTTGACTGTTGTTTAACTAGCTAGTGAGTGGTAGTTAAGCTCAGAATTTCCTCAGACTACATTTTTTCCAAGTTCAAATGCCTAATTCAAACTCTAGCAACAAAATCAAAATTGTTATCAGATTGCTCTGTCTACTACTCTCAAGACAGTAGTAGCAACAAGGTCTTACTCAATGGCAGACCACCTCCAAAACGAAATAGAAAATTCCACCAAAGCCTAAACATCGACCTACCAGTCTGAGGGAATTAGCTATGGTTTCATTACAAAGAAAAGAGAGACTGAGCTGGACAAAGACACATGTTACAGTGGGTGTGTTGAGAATTTTCATTGCCTACAAAAAACATATCACAGATATAGCACAGGAGTAAATTAAAACAACAACAACAAAAACCTCAACCCTAAGATAATTTTTTTTCTGATGAACAGACTGGCCTTCAACAAAAAATTTTAAGTTAAATGACTTCTTTGAATTTCTAAAATAAATCAGTGAGAAAAAAATGACTTAAGCAGTAGTAAAAAGAGTAGTACTCTAACTCCCCAGAGTTTGTAATTTCCCTACATAAATTCTGATTTAACTTGCCCAGTTCAAATTTATCCTCACCAGGAAAAATATGGTAAGGTGGAAAATGGCAGAGATTTGGTAACAAGGATGGGCAGAGGGTGGGTGAGGATGTAGGTGGGTGGGTTAGAGGGTGGCACATAGGAGGGGCCAAGAAGAATCGACACTATAAACCACAGGGAATAGAGAAACTATTTCTTTAAGAAATGGGATATCATTTTTAGTCCAGGATAAATATGAGTACCAGAAATGCAATAGAGGCTTACCAAGTTTCTATTTCATGCATCTGAAGAAATTGATTTTCAGATTTCTGAGTACATAGCTTTCTGATCTTATCTAATGTCACCTTCCTGGCAATCACGACTAAGATAAATGTCCGCAGCCCCAGCTGTTTTGATCTAATCATTTCCTTGTTTTACCCTAACACGGTAATGGTGTTGGGAGTCCAATGCAGGAGAGACGCTGTGTTGGGATGAGTATCATTGATTTATACCCTCTGGCAGAGTTCCAGGGAGTAAATCATTAGGTGCCTTTTCATCCTTTTAGAGAACTTGCTCAGTTTCTTCAAGCTCTTCCCCAGTAAATTTGGGGATATGTGTATGTATGCGCATGTGTGTCTCTGCGTGTATAAAAGCAGCTAGTTCACGCTGCCCAGCCTGGTTTGTTGTGATGTCTGGAAGTGGGACAACTCCAGAGAACTGCTCATGTGACCCAAAGCCTCCTTTATCTGTATGCTGGGCACAATGGTGACAGAGCTAGTGGATTTGCCAAATGCTTTGTCAATAAACACAGCCAAAATTTCAATCCGTCCTTGGGAGGCAATGGATTCAGCCTTGCCAATCTATTTAAATTTAGTATATTAACAGGGCAGAAAAGGCAAGAAATCCTTCCAATGGGATCCATCTCTCTCTCTCTTTCAATATGGCCATGAGGAATCAAAACAGTCTTATTTGCATTTTCCTCTATCTAACACAGTTCTAGTATTAGATGTGGAATAAATGCTACAATTCATTTCCTATAAATAGGTATTGGATTTAGCGTGCACAACATTTTGAAAAATGCTAACCCCACTTAGTATAGTTTTCCCCTGTACCCCTATTGGATTTGAAAGTAAGAATAACCCAGTCATCAATAGACTTTCGATTTAATTTTAAATCACCATTAAGCCATTTTCATCCATAGTCTTTTCCTATGAGAATAATCACTTTATAGTCTTCAAAATTCCAGTAAGAAGAATGTTATGGAAGTCTGGTTTATAAAATTCAAAGCATGAAATGAAGCTTTCTTCTATCTAAAATAGTCATTCAGAAACTCCAGATGCATTTTTCTGAAAGAGAATATGCTTGCCTCATTTCATAAAATCCAAGGGAAAATTCTTATGAATTAATGCAGTGATAAATATTATAGATATAGCCTCTAGATATATAGTAACATGAAGTTTCTAATTAAGATACAGCAAGATTCTCAAGCATGAAATTATTTTATATTAAGAGCTCGCATTAGAACTTGTGTTAGAGATTACACTAGTTGTAGCACCAACCCGTTTCCATTGTATATTTTCAGTAAAAGCTGACTAAATTTATTTTTTGAGAAAGTAATGAAATTATGGAGTGAATATAGTTGAAATAACAGATTTATTTTTAGTGTTATAAGTCAGTAACAGAATTTTTCACTCGATTTTGTTGTTGTTTAGAAGTTCATGGGAAATGAAAACAAATAGAAATTTAAAATAACTCTAGTGCTAACAGTTTTTATAAAATCAAATTCACTAGGATATGAAATCATTTATAACATTTAGATTCATTGTTAAACTAGTAAAAGTTATCCTAAATTAAATCAAGGAAGTAGCCAACAAATATTTATCAAATGCCTACTTTGTGTACAGCAGGATGGAAGGAATGGATGTTGTATTTCTTCTGAATAAAAACTGACTTCGGATTCCCCATGATAGTCTTAGTTTACCAGATAGAAGACACATAAGCACATTTTGAGTGCAGACTGTTCTTATTACTACAAAGGCTGCCTTGAAGAAGAAAAGTTAATCTAGCAGTACTTAAGCTCTCTTTTTAAAATTTATTTTTTATTATCACACCTACAGGAAGAATGAAGCAAGCAATAATATCTTAGACCTAAACACTGATACATCTTTAGTTCTGCTCCTTCATATTCTCTCTCTCTCTCTCTCTCTCTCTCTCTCTCTCTCTCTCTCTCTCCATGTGAAGATTAAAATTTATTTTTTATTATCACACCTACAGGAAGAATGAAGCAAGCAATAATATCTTAGACCTAAACACTGATACATCTGCTCCTCTGCTCCTTCATATTCTCTCTCTCTCTCTCTCTCTCTCTCTCTCTCTCTCTCTCTTGCATGTGAAGATAAATGTGAGTTCTGTAGACTTATGCAAACTCCTGTCCTTAACCCTATTGAATAAGTTAGATTCTGCTCAGGTATTCTCATTGATACCTTATTTTTCCCTGTAAAGAACTAAGTAATTATAAATTACAAGGGGGAAAAACAAAACTATGTCTAACGAAAACTGTAAAAGTTTAGACTCTGCCTTTCTAATGATCATTTCTATTCTATTAGCAGAGAATCAGCCAGGATATATTTAAACTTTCTTGTACCAAATCACTCATGCTTGATAAAATGTTTGGGGATAACTAGCTGAATATGTAATTGGGCCTTGAAAACTGAACTAGGAGAACTGGCTTGGAATGCCTAGTCCACATTTAAGGCTTACTTTTAGAATTAAAAAGGGGTGAACAGATGCCCCCCTTAAACCCACTTCTTCTACGCTGCTCAATTTGGCTATTTCTCAAATACATCACTTATTATCTGCACAATTTTTATGATAGCTGTGCACAACCTGAATTATTGTTTATGTATTATGTTTCTTTAAATTGACTCCTTTATAAAACTTGAATACCCAAGTTACCTTCATCTTAAACAATATCTCTAAAATCATGGTTTTGATGTGTTCATTTTTTCAATATATGTTAAAGTAAGAACATAACTATTAGAAATACTCATCTCTTAACAAAATTATAGAAAGAGGAAAGAGATGAGTGGCTTCCAGGACTTAGGGAGGAAAAGAAGGGAGATAGCTATGGCTATAAAGGGTTACATGAAGGGAGCCTCGTGATAGAACTGGTATGTCTATTGATTGCTGTGGTTGCAGAAATCTACATATGGTAAAACTGCATAGAGCACACACACATACACACACACACACAGAACATGTGTAAAATTGGCGAACTCTTAATAAAGTCAGTAGATTATGCTATTGTCAGTTTCCTGGTTGTGATATTGTACTATAGTTATACATGATGTCACCAGTGGGGAAACTGACTTGAAGGGTATACAGAAACTCTGTATGATTTCTTATAACTCATGTACATTTTTTACAATTGCACA
The DNA here is from genome assembly GCF_000412655.1 of Myotis brandtii. Taxonomy (NCBI): domain Eukaryota; kingdom Metazoa; phylum Chordata; class Mammalia; order Chiroptera; family Vespertilionidae; genus Myotis; species Myotis brandtii. The sequence goes on along the minus strand of NW_005356905.1, from coordinate 1,546,482 downwards.
TAAATCTATTATGTCAAAAATTAAAAAAATACAAGATAGTTAAATTTGAGTTTCAAATAAGCAATGGGTAGTTTTTTAGTATAACTATGTCCCATAATATATTTGGGATTGATTGATTGATTGATTGATTGATTGATTTTGTTGTTAACCCTCACCTGAGGATATTTTTTTCCATTGATTTTTTAGGAAGAGTGGAAGAGAGAGGGAAAGACAAAGAGAAACATCGATGTGAGAGAAACACATCGATTGGTTGACTCCTGCAGGAGCCCTGACCAGGGTCCGGGCTGGGGAGGAGCCTGCAATCAAGGTACATGCCCTTGACCAGAATTGAACCCAGAAACCTTTGGTCTGCAGGACGATGTTCTATCCACTGAGCCAAACCAGCTAGGGCTGGGACCTGTTTATACTAAAGAGATATTTATTGTTTTTCTGATATTCAAGTTTGGCTGTGAATCTTAAGCCTTATCTAACCTAAGACCTAAAGTGGAAGAAGAATCTATCTCTGTAGACATAAGGCATCAGAGGGCTCTGGGTAGAGGGAATCACATATGTAAAGGGCATAAGACAAGGGGACACGTGGTATAGTTATAGAACTAAATGTAGCCTTGTGAACAATAGAATAACGTGAGAAGTTGTAAGATTCTGAGGTTCCTGTGGTACACCCCCAAACAGATCAGGGATGTGACCACGGTCATGCCCACTGCAGCTCCAAAGTCCTTCATGATCCTGCGCAACAAGAGAGCCAGAGGAGGCAAGGCTTGCCAACTACTGGGAAAACATCTTTTATTATTTCATGCCTTATTCAACAGTGAGAATAAAAAATGAATAAATATATTAGTGAATTTAAAAATTTCTCACCTTAGCAGCTCCCAAACCTACCAGTGTATTGGTGGTGGTCTGCATCCTCCATGCTATTGGAGACAGTGGATGAGTTTTTGCCTCACTCTGCCCTAGAAACATGGTGTCGTCTGTGTCCCTTCCCTTCATATCTAAGGCTTCAGTTTCCTCCTTTTGTATAACGAGAGGTTTGACAAACTCTAAGGTTCCTTCCAGATCCTATGGTCTATGATTTCTCTACCCATCTTGCTGTGCACTCAATATACCATAAACTAGGGCCAAACCAGTAGGATATATTAGAACACAACTGATGCAAGAAATTACCTTTCCATTTCATCTCCTATTCACTAATATGTATCATGAAATGCATCAATTCCTACAGCAGAAGCATTAAAAATGATTTAAATCCAACAGTTACTCTGTGGTAATTATGCTATCAAGGACACAGAACGCTGACCACTTGCCCCAACTCTTTGAGAACACAAAACATCAGCAAGTATGTGTTGGATTATTACAAGAATAAGTTTTATGTGTGTTAGGAAAAGAATGGAGTTGGATTCCAAAACGTGGATTTGATTCCTGGCTCTGTCATGCACCAGCCAGGAGAATTTGGGTTAAGTCTTTTTACCTCCCCAAACACTGGATTCCTCATCTGTAAAATGGGCATATTCACACCTGCACAGCTGACCCAGTGGGAAACTGCATTGTTGCCTGGGAAATTTTACACAAATAGGAGGCACTGTCATCACAAATCTGTATATCTTCAGCTCTACAGACCTGTAGGGGCAAGAAGGTCTGAGGAACTGTTCAGGCAAAAACTGATATTTCAGTTACTCCAAAGATTTTCTGAGAATCACTAAGGAGCTGACATGACACTTTTCTTCCCTAAAGACCTAATTTGAAATTCTATACAAATATATTTTTGAATTTTTATATTGTTACTAGAGGCCCGATGCACGAAATACTGGGTGTACTGGTTAATAATAACGGATTTTGTAATCAAAGAAAACACGATAATTTCAAGAGAAGCATCAAAAGTGCTTTATTCAAAGTAATGTCTACCGCTAGCTACACATTTCTCCATCTTTCAGGTAATTTGTGGATACTGTCCCAATAGAACTTTTCTTGTTTTGAGGCAAACCATTCAGAGACCCCATTTTCTACTTCTTCATATGTTTTGGAGTGCTGCTCAGAAAGTACATGTGCCATCGATCAGAACAAGTGGTAATCTAAAGGAGCAAGGTCTGGTGAATACAGAGGGTGGGTTAATACTTCAAGGCAAGATCTGTTAACATGTCTTTAACTGGTTTTGACGTGTGTGATGGTGCTTCATCATGAAGCAACACTACTTTGCTGTGTCTTCTGGAACATTCTGGTCGTTTAACAATCAAAGTGTGGTTCAGATTGATTATTTGTTGTCGGTAGTGATCAATATTAACGGTTTCACCTGGTTTTAGAAGCTCTTAATACACCACACCTTCCTGATCCCACCAAACACAGAACATTGTCTTCTTTCCGAAGCGATTTGGCCTTGCAGTCAATGTTGATGGTTGACCTGGATCAACCCATGATTTTGTGCATTTGGGATTCTCAAAATAAATCCACTTTTCATCGCCAGTCACAATTTGATGCAAGAAAAGACTTTCTTTTGTGCCATTGAAGCAACAATTTACTGATGACTTTTCAGTTTTCCATTTGTCTTTCGTTCAATTGATGTGGCACCCGTTTTCCTTCCTTTAAAATCTTTCCCATTGCTTATAAACGATCAGAAATTGTTTGCTGAGCAACGTTTAATCTTTCTGCAAGTTGTTTTTGAGTTTGACACGCATCTTCATCCAATAATGCTTGTAATTGTTGGTCTTCAAACTTTTTCGGTTGACCTGGACGTTCTTTGTCTTTCACATCGAAATCATCATTTTTAAAGCATTTAAACCACAAGTATCTTGAGATGGAGCATGTTCACCATAAGCTTCCTGAAGTATTCAGCAGACTTTTCTTCAAAATAAAGTAATGAATTAAAATTTCCCGCAAATGCTCTTTTTTTGGCACGAAATTCAGCATTTTTAAGTGTAAAAATATCTATGTTAACGCCTTCAGCAAATTTGACATATGAAGTTTTGAAGCTTGTTGTTAACACAACAAAATAGCATACATATAAAATCGAATATATGTCAACATATGTGTAACTCCATCTATTGAAAAAAATTCGCATTATTAACTGGTACACCTAGTACATGCAAGAGTAGGCCTTCCTTCCCCAGGCTTCCAGCACCATCTTCCCTCGGGCACCTGGAATCTGGGCTTCCCTCTGGCCCCGGCTTCATAGGGAAGGATGTCCAGTCTAATTAGCATATTACCCTTTTATTATTATAGATATTAGGTACTTTCTCTTAATCTATATTGAGTATAAGTTATGGTTTTTAAAATTTTTGTTGCTTTAAAATATTTATGGATTTCAGAGAGGAAGGGAGAGAGAGATATCAATGATGAGAAAGAATCATTGACCAGCTGCCTTATGCATGCCTCCCACCGAGGATTGAGCCTGCAACTCGGACATGTGCTCTGATTAGGGATTGAACCATGACCTCCCAGTTCATAGGTCGATCCTCAACCACTGAGTCATGCCAGCCGGGCTGGGTTTTGTTTTTTAAGAAATGAAAATAACCTTGAAAGCATTCATCAATTTTTCCCAACAAACTTCAGATTAAAACATCAGGCAGTCTTACTATTACTCTTTGACAATAAACATTAAAAAATATCAAGTTCATTGTAAGGAAAACATCAATTTTCCCCAATTCTTTTTTTATTATCACTAATATTTTTAAATTAAAAGTCAAGAAAAAATCAGAACAGACTATTGAGTTTAATAGAACCAATTTTGCTAAATTTAGGAGAAATAATGACAACACATTTAAGCCCTTTTTATGATACAATCTCTGATGTTTACACATAAAAAATTTCTACCCAAAGCTTCATAAATTCATTTAAAGGAAAATGAATGCAGCTTATACCATCTGAGACATTGTGCTGACAGATGAATGTGGGTTTTGAGGTCAAAGGGGCCTGGTGTTTTAATCTCAACTTTCTTGTTTCTCTGAGCTTTAGTTTCCTAACTTTGCAGAGTTTTTGTGAGATTAAAATGGGATTAGATTAAATGCAATGATATATGTAAAGCATCCAGGGGCCCAGCACAAAGTGCTTAGTAAGTGGTGGCTATTAAGCCATCACTAGGTGTAATTGAGAGTCTGGTCTTTGGAATCCAGCAGAGCTTTATTTGGATGCAGTACTTACTAGGTAATCAGTTTTAGACAAGTCAGTTTAGCCTTCAAAACTTCACTTGCTTTGTTGCATATCTATGAACTATACCCACAGTGTGACCATGCTACAATTCATCCATCTTACTGTTGCTGGGCATTTGGAGCATTTACATTTTGAGATTATTACAAAAATTGCTGCTACGAACATCCTCATATATGTCTTTTGCTGTATATATGTATGTATTTTTGTTAAATATATACCTAGGAGTAGAATTGCTGGGTCATAGGCTATGTATAGCATAGTGATGGGCACATAGTAGATGATCATTAAATGATAGCCAGTAATATAATTTGATAGTGGTGTTCAGATCTCCATGGTTGACAAAATGGCAAAAAATACTTGACAAAAATTTGCAAATAATTAGTGGAAGAAAAGGATAACGATGTCTTATGTATGTGCCTACAACATTACAGTCCTGAAGTTTACCCTATGATCAGGCAGTCTAAAATGAAATATATGTTATAGAGCTTTAGTCCACCAGACCCTCACAAGTGTCCCTTTTGGAGGACATAAGAACATTAGACTATGGTGGGCCCCTAGCGAAAAGTGACCATACTGCAAAGGAAGTTTAAGTTATTCTCCTTTTCAATACATAAATTTGGGTGTCAAAAGCATTCTCCAGAAATTAGTTCTCCCTTGGTGTATATGTAATGTCAAAATCATACACACATAAACAGAAATATTCAATCAAACTGGTTGGTTAACACTCTGTTTATAGATTCCATTGTTTTGCTGATTTATATTACAAAACAGAAACAATTTAGTAAAACTAGTGCTGCATGTAGTGACAGCCTTACCCAGCATTCTTATGAATTTATTTACTTCCTTGGTTGACAACCTGAAAACCTCCTTACTTTGATAAGGGCTAAGCATTATTTCATAGACTCATTTATACTCTTACAAGAGTAGAACCAGGGTCCACAGAGCCCAAGAGGAAAGGTCGCTGCGATGTTTGGGTAACGCTGCCAACATCACTGCTTGGTTGTGAAAGAGTTGAATTAGTCTAGTAGAGAGTTAGAACCAGAAGAGATCTTTCCTGTCATCTTCAAGCCTAACACTCTGTTTAAATATATGGGGATGATGTTCAGAGATGTAACTTATTGAGCCAAAGAGCTGGTACTAGAGCCCAGGTGCCCGGACTACCAGCTGTTTCTTTCTCTATTAAATCACATAGAATAACTATATGTGATAGAAGTCATTGATAAAGTTTGGACAGATGAATAAAAACAATGACAATAAAAACAAGAAAAGCTTTCATTGTAATGAGCTCACATTTTCTCAACTTTTCCCAGGCCAGGCCATGGAGTGAGCATGTAATATTCATTATCTCCCTTAATTCGAGGAACAATCCAACCAATTGGCATTACCGTTACCACTGTTTTCAAGATGAGCAAAAGAATTCTAAGGATTTTAAGAAGTTTGTCCAAGGTCACAGAATCAATAAGAGGCAGAACCAAATTGCTGTTCAGTTCTGTCCGATTCCACTGAGGGACTCTTAGCTACCTCCTAATGTATACTTGCAGAGTTAGATTATTAAAATAAAGTAGCACCTCTCCTACCTATGTCCTCACTTACACTTGAAAATAAGAATTTTACCTGAATAATATGGGTGAAAACATAGGTGCTATCTGTTATTAGGGTGAAAAATAAATGAGTTTCTGGAAATTTGGTTAGCATACCAATCATCTCTAATCTTGGAAAATGGAGCTCTCAGGATGAATGTTATCTTTTCACTAAAAAAGATGACATTCATTTAAATAGAATAGAAGGTTCCTGCTCTATAATATCCCAATTCCACAGCAGTCACCTGTCATTAACTCGGCACGTATCTCTTTCATTCAGGCTGAACAATGTTCTAGAAAAGGCAGCTAGGCTACTTAAACATTCATACCTCTATGGGTAGGAATTCATATTTTCAACAACTGCACACTTATTCCTTATGGACAGAAAAGGTAAGATATGAGTGAAATATGTATTGAGGAAGGAACTATTTCCCCAGGACAGTTCAAAATAGGTGGAAAGCACTATAGTAATTTCCTTGCAATTGCATAGTTCCTTTGCTTATTAAATTTTGAAGAGGTTATCAATTTGGAATATAACCTAAAGAGTTTATGTTTCATAACTTTACTTTATTGCTGAAATATTTATGCAAATATCAGTGTAGGAAGATGCTGCCAGATGGAAATGCAATAGTTGTGGAATTCTTCTTGGCATTTCCGACAGAATATATAATACTGAATAGCTTTATGCTAATGTTTTGCAATGGAATACATATTTTATAGCTACTTTGAAATGCAAATTTAAAAGATTTGAACACTTTAGAAATCATGCCAATGCAAAGTAAACTAATATAAAAAGTAGGAGTTAGATAGATAAATTACAGCAGTGTCATATCAGCTGCATTTTGGTGAAAGTAATGAGCCATGTCTTTATAGCCTTTGTGTAAATACACTTTAATATTTAGAAGTAACACTGTTTTGGTAAGATTAATGTTAACTAACTTCAAGATGTATGTGACATCTGACAAATATCTGACTTCTAAGAGGTACATTCAAGGATACTTAACTTTCTTACTCCCCTTTCTCATACTAATTTTCATCATTGATAAATTCTGTGATGTAGGGTATGTGGTATCTTTGCTGCACTCAGAACTGAATGGAAAATTTGGGGCATGCATCACAAGTGAGTTTGAGTTATAAGAGGATTAATGTTTTATTATTATTGAAGATCATTAAGCCTGAAATTTAAGTTTCTATAACTTGTCTATCAATTTTATCTCACTATGTTTTAATAACTTGTAAGAATTAATACAATATCCTAACCCTGTCATCTCTTAAAATTGTGGTTAGAAACTCAGTGTTTAAATTCTAAAAACATCATTTTAAAGACACTAGAAAAGCACACGCTTCTCAACAAGTCTATTGAACAATTCCTTCTTTCAAATTGGGATATATTTCATACCAGGATTTTGAATAAAATGGCATCTTTTTTTGAAAGGCATGGTTGTTTTTGACAATGCCTTCAATTGTTATTCTCATTTTTTGAGCTATTTTAACAACAATCATGATTCAGGGATTAAATCTAGGCAAGAAAAAGAAAATTGTGAGATTCTCATAAATGATTAAAATTATAAACCAAAAGCTTGATTTAAAATAACTATTTTGGTTTATTTAAGGTCCAAAATACCTGGAACATTTATTTTCTTTTGCTTCATTCTTTCTTAGTCGCAGAGAGGATATTTTAAAACACACACACAAAAAAAACCTTCCAACAACAACAAACAACATCAGTGCCGCTGGACTTCTTTGCAGACAATAGACTTCAAATCCAAGAAAAATAATGTTCCTGAATTCAGTATTAATAAAGTATATTACAGTATTTGACCATTACAAAATGCTTTAATAGTCATTATCCCATTCATTTCTTACAATTACTATAGTAGGCAGGTTTTATTCTTTGTTTTCCCAGTTGGGGAAATAAGACTCACAGAAGTTAATTGGCTCATACAAGTCACACATCCAGAGAATATTGCTTCTGGTATCATCTCTGATAGTTAAACTCTGATCATTTAGGGTTGGCTTAACCACATGCTGTAATTGCTTAGAATGCTTCAGTGTTAGTCTCACTCTGCTCCCTCTAACCAGGAAGCAATTCTTTAGAGCAACTACTGCCCTCTGGTCCACCTTGTTTTATCTCACTATAGTCTATGGAGGCAGAGGTATATTTACTATAGTCTAATGTACAGTATACTATATGAAGCACAATCATATAGTACTCTATATACTTGCTAGAGGCTGTAGAAGTGGAATGTGTGAGGTATGTGTATTTGTGGGGGACAGAGCTTGTGAGAAATCTGGGTTGGTCATGAAGCCAGTCAGGTGTGAAGCTATGGAAAAAAGCAAGGGAGAAACAATATTATTCCTCCCAACCTGCTTCACTGGAAGCCCTGACCACCACTGTGAGCAGACCCCTGTCCAGCAGTATTTCTTGACTCTGAGGCCTGGCACTCAAATCTGACCCTGCATTTGCAAACCGGAATCTGATATTATAGGGGTTTTATTTATTAACAAAAGCACTGGTGTATGCATTAAAGTTTTACCCCAAAACGTTTGCATGCCATTACATTTCTGGGTGAATAAACTGTAAGATATATCCACTAATGGCAATGACCACACCCATACACACCTACTTACCTCAGAAGGGATGCTGTGGGTGGTTATTATTCATAATAAAATTACTATTCTCTACAATGCACAAACCCAAGCTAATCAAACATGAATCATGTGGCTCCCAACACATTTGAGGTAAATTAGGAATCACCATCTGGCAGAGAGCTTTCTTCTTAAAATTGTTCTCTCCTTTTTTTAATTAAAACATGTTTTAATTAAAAATAGACATGTCAAGAAGCACTGTATATCAATTACATGACTGACAATATGCTTTCATTTTTTTCCCCTAAAACATATGAACCAGAAAAGGAATGTCATTGTTTCTCTCAAGAGAAACAGTAAAATATAGAGCGTAGCAAGAAAGAGGATTGCTACCGGAAGCCCCCTCAGCTTCCTCAAAATCCAACCCAAGCTTTTCATGAGTGTTTTATTGATTTAAAAGAAACATCAAAAGGCTGGTTAGGTCTCATTTTTTGATGTGACTATTGGGGTTTTTCAATCATTGTATACCAGGAATGGTACTGGAAAAGTTCTCCAATGTTCTTGGCCAGTCTCCTCTTAGTGATGCTGGAATGCTTTAAGACCCATTATTTATATCACTGTGGGTTTCCTTCTTTTAAAAAAAATCTTTTTCCAGTATTTGGTTTTGTCTTTTAACTTGTTTTCATTATTTTTCTTTACTTTATGGAACTGCAATTTATCATTTTTCTTAAGTAGACTTTTATCATTTTAAAATAGTTTTATTTTTACATAAAAACTGTGAAAACAGTACCGAGTTCCCGTATATCCCATCCCCAATTTCCCCTACTATTAACATCTTATATTACTATGGTTCATTTATCACAATTCATAAACCACTATGGATACATCATTATTGGCTAAAGTCTATATTTTATTCAGATTTTCTTAGTTTTGACCAGGATACCACATTACACTTAATTGTCGTGTTTCTTTAGGCTCCTCCGCATTGTGACAGTTTCTCAGATGTTCCTCAGATGTGGACAGTTTTAAAAACTACTGGTCAGATATTTTGTCACATGTCCCTCAAATGGGATTTTCCTGATGTTTATCTCGGGTAGTGCGTTTTGTGAGGAAGATGACAGTGCCACTTCACCACATCATAGCAAGAGTACATACCAGCAACATGACATGATGGCTGATGATAATCTTGAACACTGAGTTGAAGTACTGTTTGTCAGGTTTCTCCCCTGTAAAGTTATTCTTTTTCCCCCCTTTTCATACTTTTCCCTTTTATTGGAGAATGGCCTTAGAAACCAAGAAGCAATTTAATTTTTATTTGTATATATTTGCATGCACATATACATATATATACATATACACATACATATGCATATATGTATGTGTGTTAAATAACCCATCCTGTTTTAAAATAATTTTAAGCCTTATTAGAGTTATTTTTCCAAATAGGAGCAGATATTTTATTTTAAAAAATTAAAGAATTAGCATAAAACTGAAATTTAATCCATAAAAACAGAAACACGGAGAAACCAAGATGGCGGCATAGGTAAACACCTGAAATTGCTGCCTCCCACAACCACTTCAAAAATACAACTAAAAGACAAAACAGACATCATCCAGAACCACAGGAAGGCTGGCTGAGTGGAAATTCTACAACTAGGAGGAAAGAGGAAAGCACACTGAGACTCAGAGGAGGTGCGGAAGTAAAGTGCAGAGGTACGGAGGCGAGAGCGCGGAAATGGCTGGCAACTGAGGATGCGGTTGTCTTTTTCAATTGGGAGGGAGACACAAGCTCCCGACTGCTCTGAACTCCAGTTCCGGGTGAGTCTCTGGAGACCCAGACTCATACGGGGAGAAACTGGACTGTCTGGCATCAGGCAGAACTTAAGGGCGGCTTTCTCTCAGAGGTGCTTGCAGCGATTACCAATTACCACAGGACACTGAGACCCAGGGCCTCTTAGGGCAGGGCTGAGTATCAGCCATAGCTGTTTGCTCTGCCCTGTTGATTCCCTGAGACTCCACCTCACCCAAGCTGTGCACAGAAGCTTTTGCATATGAATGGCCTGGCCCTTTGCAATCTAAAATTACCTAACAAACTGCACTGGGTCAGAGAGACCCAGAACATCCAAAAGAAGGCCCAAGGCCCCACAGCAGCTTGCATTGCTTTATAGCTGGGCCTCATCTGGGCACCTCCAAA
>NW_005356905.1:1529901-1534795 GCF_000412655.1 Myotis brandtii | reverse complement strand
AGTTCACCACCACCAAACCAGTATTATATTAAATGCTGAAAGGTATTCTTTAAGAAGAGAAAAAAGAAGAAAAAGATGAAGATACAAATGAACAACAAAATCAAGTGAATAAAAAATCTGATGAACAGAGTAAACTGGTGAATATAATAGAATCAGAGGCATAGAAAGGGAGTAGACTGACAATTCTCAGGGGAGGGAAGGGATGTGGGGGGTGTGGGTAGAGACTGGACAAAAATCGTACACCTATGGATGAGGACAGTTGGGGGGTAAGGGCGGAGGGTGGGGTGCGAACCGGGTGGAGGGGAGCTATGGGGGGAAAAAAGAGGAACAACTGTAATAATCTGAACAATAAAGATTTATTTAAAAAAACAGAAATACCACTTATATATATATTTTATAATATGCTTCTGTTCCTATTCTACATAGGATCTACATATATACACATCTTCACTGCATTGGTTTAGCATGCACAATGTTTACTATAACAAAAGAAACAATTCTATCCATAGCATTGTACAAGCAATATGCGATAGACTGAATTTATGTTAGAAGCAGTCTTTCTCTTGGGGAAGAAATATATACACTCACGGAGTAGAATATATATTTTCTGCTGCACTGACTTTTGGACTTAGCCCTATGATCTCATTTGGCCAATGGGCTAAGAGCAGATCAGATGCAAGAAGAAGTTTAAAAGTTTAAAAGATGCTCGCATGGTTTAAATTGTACTGTTACACTCCTGTGATTTGCCATAAGACAAACACGCCTTAGGGAGCTGCTGGTCTGAGAAGAGCATGATAACACATGGAGCAGACACAGACCCAGTTCTAAGGCTGAAGCCAAGTTCTGCTGACCAACAGCTCAGAGGAGGTTTTTATATGCGGGACAATGAAGCGCATTACATTTGGGGTGGATGAAAAATATGCTTTCTTTCTTTTTTTTTTAAGTGGAAGAAGGGCAGCTTTGAAAGGAAAAGTAGGAAAAAATAATCTAAAATATGTTCTAGAGAAAATAATCTAGATCAGTTCTAGAGAAATATTTAATAGGAAATTGAAATTCTGAGATTTTTTTTTCTGTTAAAACCCACTCATGCCCTTATTCTCCTAGGAAAATCTTTGTGGACCCCTGTTTGAATGCCATGGGCTTAAAACATTCATTATATAAGTTCACATGTGAATATATGCCTCTCTATCAAACTGTTACCTAAGGGGACTTTGTTCTTATCTCAAATAAATGAAATGCTTTCTGAAGTGCAGTTTCATGTTTGAAGATGTTTAGTAGAAAGCCAGAGAACCTCTTTGTATGGAGAAAAGCTTCATATTCTCTTTCCACTTCATGATGAAACTTCTTGAAAAAGTGGCTCTGAAGAAGAAGGTCATGCTTGTGACCTTGGATAAGATCCTTTCAAGCCTGTTGGAAGAGACTAACACCAGTGCTTGCTTATGTGGAAAACAAGGAGTTTCTGTCTTTACCAAAAAAAAAAAATGATGTGCAATCAAGCCTCACAGTGTTGCCATTTGAGTGAAGGACAGCAAGAGTTTGCTTGGCTAATACATTTCTCCTCATTTGGAATATGTCAGAGGCCTTTGTAGTTTCTAAAAGTGGATCATAATATAATAATTCTTCACCGTAATAGGGATGCACAGAAGAAATGAAAACCTTTAGTGAGCTTCCTTTGACGGTTTTATCTGGGCTGCCTATGAATGCCCATTGAATCTGCCAATATCTCCACAAAATGCTACAAAATGTTAGAAGTGTCCTCAGTACTGGGGATAAGTGTGTCATGTGACTGAGGCCCTACACTTCAGCTATAACCGATAAATGCAGCATTTTCCAGAGTACCTGGGTTCAAAGGTCTATGATTGGTGTATCTTCTTGTGATTGGAACTGCAGTATGCACTATGTAGATCCTTCAAGCACAGCCTTCCATATTTGATGAAATTCAGATGTACGTAATATGCCAGCATGTTAAAAATGAGGCTTCTTTACTTTAAAAATAGCAGTAGCATTCAATATATTGTTAGGATGTTTCTTCACCTTAGATAGATTCATGTTGCCATTGGTGCCACCTGGCAAAAACCAGCACATCTCTTGCCTGGATTACTGTAATAGCCTCTAAACTGGTCATTCTGCTTCCATTCTTGGTGCCAGGTCTATACTACACATGGAAGAGTTTGATCACATCACTTCTCAAAGACTTCCAGTGCTTTCTCAACTTGAGTAAAAGCCAAAATCATTATAGTGGCTTACAAGGTCCTACACAATATCATCAACCATTACTTCTCTCATCTCATCTTGGACCATCTACTTGCTCATGCTGTCCACCTGCCACCTGGTTCTTTGCAGATCTTTGATATGCCTTGTATGCTCCTGCCTCAAAGCCTTGTTCCCTCTGCTTAAACATGATTATGGAGGTATCTTCAGGGTCCACCCTCACCTCACTCAAGTTTTTACTAAAAAAACATCTTTTCACTGAAGCTCTTCCTAGCCTATTTAAGATTCCAAACTTTTCGTGTGCTTTAATTTTTTTGGCACTTGGCATTTTAAAATTACTCATTTAAATTATTTATTTTTTCTAGCTTGACCCAATCTAAAAATTTTAGCATTGTGAGGGCAAGTATTTTGGTCTGTTTGTTCACTGCCATATTCCTAACACCTAAAAAATGTTCCTCGCACAAAGAGGGAGCTCAACAAATATTTGTTGAAAGCAGGCTACTAGTGAGAAAGCAATGGAGCTTCATCACAAATGGTAATGAAGATAAGACCAAAGGATATGTAAAGTTTTATGTGTGTTCTTTGACATTTTCCAATACAAACACTTAAGATAGTGTTTAATAGCAGGGCATGTTTAATCACTAACAATGAGAAAGCATTCTAGTTGTCATAGGACAATGATGATAATAATTTTACAATGCATGAGAGTATTCAGAAGTATCTCATGCCACCATATACTTTTGGATTGAAATGAGGCCAGTATTTAAAATTAGAGATATGTCACAAGATTTCTTAGCAGACAATTTTGGCTGCCACTGGAGGTCCCTGATGGCACAGAAAATAGAAACCTGATTATTAAAGACAGAGAAGCTATTAGAATGGCTAAAATAAATAATGCTGACCATACCAAGTGTTGACAAGGATATGCAGGAACTGGATCTCTGATATGGTGCTAGAGGAATGCAAAATGGTATAGCCAGTCTGGAAAATGGTCTGGTAGATTCATATAAACCCAAACATATGGCATTTGGCTCTTAGTTATTTATCCAAAGGAAATCAATACTTACATTAACCAAAAAACACCCATACGGGAATGTTTCAGAAACATTAAACATAGTAGTGAAAAACTGAGAACAACCCAAATGTCCTTCAATGGGAGGATTATAAACAAATGGAGGTACATCCATACAATGGAATACTACTCAGCAATATAAGGGACCAAACTACTCACACATATAATACAAATGGCTCTCGAAAGCTTTATACTGAATACATGAAGCCAGTTTTAAAAGGTTACGTATTGAATAATTCCATGTATATGGAAGGCACAGGGATGGAGAACTGATTAGTGGTTATCAGGAGGTAGATGTTACGGGAAAGTATAAAGAGGTAGCATGAGGGAATTTGGGTGAGAGATAGGACTGTTCTACATCCTCAGTGTGGTTGTTGTTACCTGAATCTATGCATGTTTGCAAATGCATAGAAGTGTATACACACACGCACACACACGCACACACAACAAACTATCTAATTTTACTTATTTTTCCTCTCTCCAGTTTTATTTATTATTATTTTTAATTTATTTATTGATTAAGGTATTACATATGTGTCTTTATCTCCCCATTACCCCCCCCCACTCTTGCCCTCATTTCCCCGGAGTCTGTGTCCATTGGTTTGGCTTATATGCCTGCATACATGTCCTTTGGTTGATCTCTCCCCCTTACCCCCACCCTCCCCTACCTTCCCTCTAAGGTTTGACAGTCTGATCGATGCTTCTCTGTCTCTGGGTCTGTTTTTGTTCATCAGTTTATGTTCATTATATTCCATAAATGAGTGAGATCATGTGGTATTTATCTTTCTCCGACTATCTAATTTTAAAACCTTCTGCGCTAAAAAAAAAATTAAAAAGACAGGACAGGATTTGTCAGCATTGGTTCCGGGGTAAAGCTAAAGTACTAGTGGTGTCATAGGAAACACAATACACAGTTGTCTCTTTTAGATCAATGACCTTTAGAAATCTTCTTTACTTGCTCCTACCCTGTACCATCCTATTTAATAAAAGGCTAATATGCAAATAGACCTAATGGCAGAAAGACCAAGCTATGACGCTATGACATGCACTGACCACCAGAGGGCAGAGGCTCAACACAGGAGTGCGCTCCCACAGGGGGAGCAGCTCAGCCAGAAGCTGGGCTCACAGCTGGCAAGTGCAGCAGCAGTGGCAGGAGCCCACCTTCACAGCAAAGCTAAGAATGTCCAACTGCCCACAGGGAGCCCCAGACTGTGAGAGGGCACAGGCCAGGCTGAAGGACCTTTCCCCCGCCCTCCCTCAGTGCACAAATCTCATGCACCAGGCCTCTAGTCTACTTATATAAAAACCATGGGTGGTGTTCGTCACATATGGATGAACAGTGACCGAGCGGAAGGAAGTCAGTCCTCCAGAGGTTGTCTTGGCAACGGCTGTGCCCTCCCCCAAGCTGTTTCCCAGAGCTGTTTCCTGTAAGGGTGGAGTTTGAGGCAGGAACCCGCCCTGGGAGCGTGGAGGCAGATCTTTCTAAAGTGTGCCCCAGCATAGGGTGAACCTGAGTGGGGCAGCTGAAAGGCTTAGAAAAGACAGACAAGAGAATGAAAGCCGGGTCTCAGTGGGACGCTGCTTCTCTGAGAGACTGCAACCATGCCCACA
>NW_005356905.1:1524083-1528814 GCF_000412655.1 Myotis brandtii | reverse complement strand
GATCAGCTGCCTCCTGCACACTCCCCACTGGGGATGTGCCCGCAACCAAGGTACATGCCCTTGACCAGAATCGAACCTGGGACCCATGAGTCTGCAGGCTGATGCTCTATCCACTGAGCCAAACCGGTTAGGGCAATTAATTCCCTTTTAATGTGCAGGAATTTCGTGCACTGGGCTACTAGTATGAAATAAAATCAAGTAGTGAGACAGTCTCACCCACAACTTTCTGATATATTTTCAGATGATCTGAAAGACCTAATTAGAATGAGCAGATATTATCAAGCAACATTTCTACATGATAATGTTGATTCTTGAATGAAATTATTTCTTGTGACTTTACAAATTTAGAGGCATGTAATGTTGTTTTCTTTTCTCCACAGAGTATGATCTTCAGCACCATATTTGAGTAAGCTATTGAGTGTATGTTTCAAAGCTGGCAAGTATATTTTTATTTATTTTTTTAAATATATTTTATTGGTTTTTTACAGAGAGGAAGGGAGAAGGAGAGAGAGTTAGAAACATTGATGAGAGAGAAACATCGATCAGCTGCCTCCTGCACACCCCCCACTGGAGATGTGCCCGCAACCAAGGTACATGCCCTTGACTGGAACCGAACCCGGAACCCTTCAGTCCGTAGGCCAAACCTCTATCCACTGAGCCAAACCGGTCAGGTCATGGAAGGTATATTTTTAATGCTTGCTTTCTTTTCTATTAATTATCTTTTTTGGTTCAACTGGAATGATATCATTCCTTCTGGGAATTCAGGATAAAGCATTTGGGCCATAGGCCTGGCCTATCAGGACTAAAGACCCATTAATCACCTCTTAAATTTTAATGTTTACTTGAGAAATCCCATTAATATTTGTACTTTCTGTCTCCAATTTAACATAAAATATATTTTTAAAGACAGAGTTGATGGAAAAGGGATTCTACTACACTTTGATGATATCAGACTAATACAAAAATTCAACCTAAAGGTTTAATTCAAGCAAACACCTTTAAAGCACATGTTGTAAGAAGGCCCATATGTATAAAAATAGTCTTTGATATTTAATTTTTTTCTTTCATGTTTGCTATGGTCTTTGAGGGTAGAATTGTGAGCACATAACAAATCATTAATTTCAGTCTCAGAGGAAGAGTCAGTGTGTGCGTGTGTGTGTGTGTGTGTGGTATAATTGGTAGTAGCTGGATGTTAACTAATACCAGCACCACAGAAGAACAAGACCTCATTCAGCAACTGCCTTTTCTTATAATAACAGCAATGATAATTAATGATAAACAAACCTTTATTGATTGTTTACTATATTCCATGTATTAGAGTGTCTTACATTAATTTTCTTTCCTTTCCTACATTTTTCACACAATGTTTGGATTTTCCAAGTCTTACATTTTCCAAGTTCTTATATCAGGGATCCAACTGATTCAGAACTTACATATTTTTTGAGACTTGGATTTATAGATAATTTAATAACTTATAAATAAGTAAGTTTGTATCTTAAGTTCCACAACTCAAAAATATTCTTGTGAAGCTGACCTAAATTTATTTTGGGAAATTATTTCCTATAATTTCCAAGATACAGGCTTTATTTCAAAAGTAACATTTTTCCAGTACAGCCTTTCGTTTTTGTTCTTTATGTCTCAATTCAATGACCACTCTATTTCCAACATATACTGAAACTGACACCGACTGTCAAGCAAGAACTGTGGTGCATGAGCAGCTCTTGCAGGAGACGGGGATACATAAATAGTGCAGTAAAAGCCCAGAAACACATCCACAAAACTGACTTGTAATTGATGAATAATCATTTTACTTCCACAATCAGTGATGTATGTAAATTTACTGCTTATATTTCCAAATCTCCTTACCCTGCCCACCCCCAGGCCCTCACATATATCCTCTTGACTGTCAAACTGACTGATGCTTATTTAAATTCCACAAACTCAGAGGCATCACAATCTAAGCATGGATATTCATTGCCATGGTCTAACCCTGGCCCCACACATAAAAGTTCCACTGCAAAGTCACAGGCCCCTCTCAGCAAGCTCTGCATAAAACCTTGCAGGACTCATATTCTTGGTGGCTGATTATTTCCAACCTGTAAACACATTCATTTGTAGAAAGAATGAAAAATTCAGGTTATTTTCTTTAAACTCATAAAAAGTGAAATAGAGCAAATGTTTAGTGTTTTATATTGGTAAAAACTGATTTGACATAATGGAAAGAACATAAACTTTGGAGGCAGATTTGAGTTCAAATTCTAGTTTGATCATTTATTGGCTCTATGATCTTGAACAAGGTGGTTAGCCTACCTGACCTCAACATTATTAAAG
The DNA here is from genome assembly GCF_000412655.1 of Myotis brandtii. Classification (NCBI taxonomy): domain Eukaryota; kingdom Metazoa; phylum Chordata; class Mammalia; order Chiroptera; family Vespertilionidae; genus Myotis; species Myotis brandtii. Next base: position 1,526,483 of record NW_005356905.1, on the reverse strand, counting down.
ATAATAATGAGATCTTATAGGACTGCTTTAAGGATTAAATAAGAGTGAAAAGTAAGTGCTTGCACTCAAACTATTCTCTCTGGTCTGCTATTATAAGGGGAAATCCCACCCAAGCCATGCCCAGTGGGTACTGGGGCATATGGATCTGTCCAGGGAAAGAGATGTCTGGGAGGAGATATGAATTTAGAAACCATCAGCATATATGACATAGTTGAAGCCAGAGGAGGAAATGAACTCACCTTGAGGAAAGAAGAGGCAAAATATTTAGGACATAAAGTAAAAAGGAAAAAACTCATGCACAGTGTGTGAAACTGAACAGGCATTATTAAGTACCAGTTCCGTTTCAAATAGTGGTCTTTGACAGAGAAGTTCTCAAACGAAATTGTCTGGAGACAGTGGACTAATTATTTTATAGTCTTAATTTATAGTTCTTCTGCTGTACCTTGAAAATTGAGTATTTACAGGTTCTTTATGAGCTGTAACATTTTATGGCCTGTCAGGGCATTGATTGATACAGGGCACTGAAAATAATCATATAAGATTACCTTAAAATACGTATCAGTATCTGTCATGTTGACAGTGGAATTGCAATACTATAAATCTACAAAGATTAAAAATTTTAAGTGGAATGTCCTAAGTTGAATATTTATTAAAATACCTCACTGCACCAGAAGAAGAAACAGAGACAAATCACTAAATTGACTTGAAGAAAATTTAGCTCTGCAATTTTAGGACTACAACAGTTCTCTTGTGTTAATGGACCTTAGACTGATCTGCTGTTCTCACTACCTTTCTCATGACAAATGATTTCCAGACTAGTGTGCAATTTTATGGGATACCATATCTCCAGTTATATTTCTAAACAAAACATTGAAATAAAAAGGCACATATGATCTATGCATATTTTGACAATGGCCTACTCCAAAAATCTGGGGGGAAATAGGTAACGATGTGATCGTCTTTCAGCAATCTTAAAGAAAAGCTAGTGTAGTTGGTTTTACCTTCCCATCTACCACAACCACCATGCTGCAGGCCTGTGACTCACAGTTTATTCACCTCCTAAAGTCCATGGGGTAGGTATTTTGAAAGATTTTATGCATCAAACTGCACATATTGACAATATTTCAATGTTTTATTAATCTGATATTAAATAAATCTACTCAGAGCTTTCAATCAATAAGATACAACCACTGCCATCACCCCTGATTTGATAGAACTTAAGCCAAAGTTGTGTTTTTTAATCTATATTGAGGGTGCTTGCGCCCTCACTTTTATTTCCACTGGCAGTGGGAGTAGAAAGTCCTCAATTAGGAAACACTGCTATAGACTTACAACCAGAACTAGAGTTTTAATGCACTGAGTGCCATTTTTCAGTGTTATGAGGAAACAAGAAATGTTGGAAAGAAAAAAATGGAAGTGAGATGAAGGCCAGAGAAAAGAAGTAGACTTTGGTGTAAAATCAGAGTACGGAAGGTTTTCAAAGAAATGAATAGGAAATCCAACTAACTCCACAGCCAGGGCTCTATCTCCCAGACTTGCAACCCTCATGCATAACCCACCAGCCCTTCATGCTTCCTCCAGCCTAGCAGCCCCCAGGACAATCTCTGGGAGAGGAGGAGGATGTGGGTGTTTTACTGTAGGCTTTGGCTCATTTCTGTCTCATGATTGCACTGGGGACTACTTTTATTTTCTACTTCTATACCATTAGCTTCTCCTTGGTTCAATCAATTCTCTGCTTTTAAGCACGCCCATTCCCTCACTGAAAAATAATCCCCAACAAACACCCCCTGACACACACATGATGCCACTATCCCTTTGTAGTTTAGAATATCTCCTTGGGCAGAAGAGATGGTGTATGTGTGTGTGTGTGTGCCTTTGGTGTACCATATTTATGTCCTTGTCCTATGCCTCCATACATTCCCACTCTACGCAACATTATTAAGGCACATTAGTTAATTAGTTAATTAATATATTAATGTATCTCTGGGGGCACAGATGGGCCTCACTCATTTTTTTTCCTTTGTAACAATGGGGCCAAAAGAAAAGAATCCAAGATTTATAGAACACTTACTATGTACCAGGGACTGTGCTGGTTGCTCTACCTATATCACATTATTTCATCTTCATATCATCCCTATGAGACGGAGATAAGTCTCATTTTACACATGAGAAAACTGAGACTCAGATGAATTAAATAACTTGACCAAAGACATAGTGAAATGTGCAGCATTCAAAACATCAACCCTTTGACAACAAACTCCAAGCTTTTTCCATTCCAATTCACATAAATATCCTATCTAATAAAAGACAAAAAGGGTAATTAACCGTACCTCTGCTATGCTTCCCATTGGCTAATCAGCGAGATATGCAAATTAACTGCCAACAAAGATGGTGGCTGGC
>NW_005356905.1:1517564-1523447 GCF_000412655.1 Myotis brandtii | reverse complement strand
AGTACAGCGGTGGTGGTGGGAGCCTCTCCTGCCTCCTCAGCAGCGCTAAGGATGTCCGACTGCAGCTTAGGCCTGCTCCCCGCTGGCAAGTGGACATCCCCCGAGGGCTGCCGGGCTGCCAGAGGGATGTCTGATTGCCAGCTTAGGCCCAATCCCCCAGGGAGCAGGCCTAAACCAGCAGGTGGTCATCCCCTGAGGGGTTCCAGGCCGGGCTGAGGGAAATTTTTGTGCACTGGGCCTCTAGTCTTATAATAAGAGAGGGATAAGCTAATTAGACCAGATATGCTGTTAGTCATGACTAAATATGCTAATTAGTCATGACCAGTATGCAAATTGGCCATCACTCCAACACACAAGATGGCCACCCCCACGTGGTCAAAGATGGCAGCCCCATGTGGCCACAAGATGGCCACCACAAGATGGCCTGCAGGGGAGGGCAGTTAGGGGGGAACCAGGCCTACAGGGGAGAGCAGTTGGGAGCGATTGGGCCAGCAGGGGAACAGGCGTCAATCAGGCTGGCAGGGGACTGGTTAGGGGTGATCAGGCAGGCAGGCAGGCGAGCAGTTGGGAGCCAGCAGTCCTAGATTGTGAGAGGGATGTCCAACTGCCCACAGGGATCAGGCCTAAATGGGCAGTCGGACATCCCTCAAGGGGTCCCAGATTGGAGCAGGTTCAGGCTGGGCTGAGGGATACCCCCCCAAGTGCACGAATTTCATGCACCGGGCCTCTAGTGATCATATAATTCCCTAGCTATTTAAAACCATCACTGTTTCCTCACTGCCCCAAAAGTAGAGTCCTGGCCCCATGGTGTGGTGCCAGAATCCTCCCAGTTTTGGCCCCCCTTCCCTCCCTGGGCTCAGTACTCCAGGCCACACTAAACCAGGGTCATTTTCCTGAACACTCCACACTGCTTCACCCTTTCTTGGTTTGCTCTTCTACTCCTTCTGCTTATAATGTTCTCCTCCACCCTGTCCACCTGGGGAAAGCCACCTTTATGAGTCACGTCATTTCTCCACTCTCTGTGAAGCCTTTTCTTAACAGCTGCTCTTCTTTTGCCCTCCTATATTTCCTATAACCCATCCATCTCTCTTAAGCCTCCTCATCCTAACCCAACCCCCACAACAATATGTGGACATACTCCTATCACAGCTCTAGTAATTAACTTGCTTAACATATTTATCTGCCTTCCAAGATTATAAATTTCTCAAGGGCAGGAGTCATGTCTTGGTCATCGTGTACCTCATATCATACTTCTATGTACCGCTGCCCAGTAGAACGTCCTGCAATAAATGAAACGTTCCTCTATGCTTGTCCAAAATAGTAACCGCTAGCCACATGTTTTGTGGCTTGAGAAACTGAGATGTGGTTAATGAAGCTGAGAGACTTAATTTTAGAATTTTATTTTATTTTAAGTATTTTAAATTCAAATAGGCACAAGTGACTAATGGCTATCATACTGCATATTGCAGTTTAGAGCTTATAAAGGGTCTGGAACATAGCAGGTATCAGTAAGTATCTGCTGAATGGCATGGCCATTCAGTTCAGTCACCCAAGGTTTCCAACTACCCAAGCCCAAGAGCCTTTGCTATATTTTTAATTCTGCTCAACCACTTCCTTGGTGGAGACTTTTCGAGGTGATCCTTCATCTCCCCATACTTTCCAGGCCTGGCCAGAGGAGCACCCCTCTGTTTCTTGGAACTTTTCTGACCACTAATTTCTTTCCTTTGCTTTTTTTTTCTCTGATTCTCATTTCTACAGAGGCTATAAAATAGGATTGTATTTCCACCAGAGTATCATTCCACAAGTAACCATAAAACATAGAAGCAGAGTTATTAAAGCCTCAAGGGAAAATGTATGGACAAAATATCAGCCTGATTCATTATGAATAGCCGTTATAAACAGTGGGCTTGCTAACAAATAACACGAAAACTAATTTGCCTCTGCAACAAAATTACCCCACACATATCCACCATGGTTCCCAACCCCCTTCCTCCCCATGGTTTTACTGGGATTCTTTAATTAAAGAAATCCTGCCAATTTAGAAAGTTTTAGAGTCTGCTACTCATGTTCATGGGGGCTCGACTTGAAATCTTTGCTAATAATCTCGGTATTGCCTAGATTTCCAGGTGGCTAGAAAGTTCTCTACGTACCCAAGAGGAGGACCTGAGCCAACAATTACTGGGCATTTACAACATTCCAGGCACTGTAATAAAAATCTCCCCCCTCCCCAGAACTTCTGAATAGGCATTAATATTTATTTTTGAATAGGATGAGAAAGGTCACTACTTCCCCAAGGTCATGAGTGGCTGAGCTGGGAATACAGCCTCAGTTGCTCAATTGCAAAGCCCATGTACTTGGAAACAACCTAAGTGTCTGTTGATAGATGAATGGATTTAAAAAGTGTGTATTATTTATATATCTATCTACCTATCCAATATACACAATGGAATATTTTTCAGCCATAAGAAAAATTCTACCATTTACAACAACATGGATGAACCTTGAGGGCATTATGTTAAGTGAGATAAGTCAGACAGAAAAAAAAAAAAACACCAAATACTAAATAATCCCACTTGCCTATGGAACAGAAAAAATTCAAACTCATGGAAACAGCAGTAGATTGGTGTTTGCCAGGAGCTAAGGGTGAGGAAAATGGAGAGTGTTGGTCAAAGGGTACAAACTTTCAGTTATAAGGTGAATAAAGTCTGGGGATCTATTGTACAGCATGGTGATGATAGTTAGCAATTCTGTATTATGTACTTGGATTTACTAAAACAGACTGCTGTCCTGTCCTGATTCTAGGTTGAATTTTCAAGGTAATAATTCTAAATTCCAAAGACTTACTCTCTTATAGATACCTTCCCTAGCAGGGGAGCACTTAAAAATATGCTAACACCAAGGACATGAACAGACAATTCACAGAGAAAGGAAAACATGACTTAATATGTGAAAAAACCTCTCAATCTTAGTAAGAATTAAATTACACTGAGAATTATTCTTTACCTATCGGTCTGGCAAAGATGAAAAGTTCGGTAATACACCCTGTTATCACTCCACAAATTAACCAAAATTTATGGAAAGCAATCCAAACAAGTTTATATAAGTTAAATGTCATACATCTTTGATTCAGAAATTCCACTTTAAGGAATTTATCTTATAGGTATATTTGCATATGTATTAAGAGACTGAATGTACAAATGAACAATGGTTGACCCATATATAAGATGAGAACTCTGACCCACATCCTATAGCAATCTGTCCAGGAAACCAATTTCTTATTTCTAATAAAAAGCCTAGGAAGCCAGCCTGCTGTAAGTCAGACTTGCAGAATGCCAGATAGCTATCTCTAGTAACAACCCAGGAAACTAAACAATAACTTCTGTAACAATGAGCTCAAACTGTCCAGGACTTGATTATAAACTGACAGATTCCCTCATTTTTGTCCCCACTTCCAACTTAGAACCAATCTGCAAAAGCCAAATATGCTCCCCTAACCAATCACATTAGGTGCCCAACTCCAGCTTCCCTATGCCAACAGTCTCCCCAATCAGGGCACATCTGAAGCCTTCCTCTTTTCTTTTTTTCTTTTATTCAATATAAAGTTTTCCTACTCCTCTGCCTGCCTTTGAGTCTCTGCCAAAATACAAGTGCTGACCCGCTTGCTATAGCAAGCCTTGAATAAGTAGCTTTGGCTTTTCTCATTTGGTTGTTCTTTGTTTATTTCCATAGAGTGCAAAGATGTATGTAAAAGGATATTTATTCTAACATTGCTTCAAGTAGCAAAAGACTGAAGACACTCAAATGTCCACTCATAGGAGACTGATCCATCCATAGATGGAATACTGTGCAACTATTAATGAGAGAGAGGTAGATATTTGTGTGTGCACATGGACCAACTACCAAGGTACAGCATTACAAAAACAAACAAACAACTAAATTTTAAAAATGAGGTAAACAATGAGCTTAAATAGATTTAAATCTATTCATAAGAAACTGTTAAGGGGAGATGAATTGAAGAACTGAGGAATAAAGATGAGGTGCAAAATTAGTATGCATGTATACCCTTTTGTGTCTTTTGAATTTTGTATTATGTTTATGAATTATTTATTCAAATAAATAGATTAATTTTTAAAATCTAACTTTTTCAATACCCGGAGTAATAGCAGAGTGGCCATTTTCCCATAAATACACTCAAATTGATAATTTTCAGCCTTAAAAATATGGCAATGCATCAAAAAAAATTTTTTAATGCTCATCCTTTGAGTAGGGACCCAAGGTAATCATGCACAGAAGGCTTCCTGGTCCTCCACTATTGGGAATGTTGCCCTTGCAACAAAATAGTTATAGCTGGAGCAGTTGGTGACAAAGGGGATTGACAAATCAACTCTGGTGATCACTGAGGTACCAGGAATCACAGACAGAGAAGTTCCTGGTATTCCTAAATTTTAAATTCACAACCAAGTCCCATAGCTTTATATCTGTTCACTTACAACTACACTTAAAATATAAGGGAACTTTAATAGTCACTCGTCTAGCCTTTATTTCCACCTCAGGAAAGAGCAGAGCCCAAAGTCTTTCTCAAGTCAGTCAGATGCCCTGCATCACATTGACTGGGGCAGGGGGAGCCCTGAGGGAGGGTGTTGTTAAAAGAACAGATTCCTGCTCTGACTCAGCAAGTTGACAAGCATCCCTGACAATTGCTATGCTTGGCAAAGAGGACAAACCCTGCTTGGGACTGAATTATCTAGCTCAGCCTGGGCCTGACCTGACCTTCTGCTGATTTTTTATTTCACTTGGACACAGGCTCCGTCTCACCCCCTGTGGTTCTCAGTGACATTCAGCACTCTGGGTGGGAAGTAGGTTTGGGATTTCTCCCTTGAACTTTGAAAATAGAGCTGGTTATAAGACAGAAATAGCAAAATGGACTTGGGATACCATGGTGTCCAGTAAATTGTAAGAAGTAAGAGACAGAATGACCATGTTAAGATGTCAGTGCCTGCTCCTACCCAATAATTTTGACTTTATGCTATTATCACTATAAGGATAAATGATGGCCCCCACACCAGAATATAGGCTCTGCAGATTTTTATGTTTTATTGACTGATATTTCTAAAGCATCTAAATAGTGTCTGCCACATAGTAGGTGCTCAATACAAGTTAGATCATTCAAAATACAAGTTATCTCACAGTCAGGGTCAAGAAGCTGGACTTAAGTTCTCATTAATTAATCACTCAAATCTAGTTCACTAATGCTGCCCCAAACGCTACACAACTTTGGTGTCTTCTGCCTAGACTAAGCGTTAGAACTATTAACAAAGATGGAGCCTGGAACAATTCTTTCCACGCTGATAAAATGGAGTTAAGCAAAAGATATGGATGTACTCTCTAACTAAAACACTACCTGGAAAAAGTAGCTCACTAAATAATATGTGTCCCTGGTGTCAAAAATAATTAGTAAGTATAATGTCAAACTCACAGTCTAGAGGATAATAAAAATAAATTCCAAAATCTTTATTACTCAGTAACAATGTTGAGGATGCGTGCCATTGTCTAGAAACCTTAAAGATATCCTTTTTATTTTATGTGAGTAGGCGATAATGTTATCTTCTCCAAATGGCTTTTTTTTTTTTAAAAAAAAAGGAAATTAAAAGTCAATAAAATAATAGTTTTTAAAAATAAAAATCCATTTTTTTTATCTATTTCAATTCTTGCCTTGAAGAAATTGGCACAATTTGTTTATATTTAAGTGCGGTATTGATCTTACAGAATCTGCTTCATAAAAGAAATAAAACATCCTATCTAATAATAGAGAAACATGGTAATTAGCCATACCTCCGCTACCCTTCCTATTGGCTAATCAGAGCGATATGCAAATTAACTGTC
>NW_005356905.1:1503548-1516011 GCF_000412655.1 Myotis brandtii | reverse complement strand
GGCCCTACCCTGAGCTTGACTGAGGGTGGCATCCCAACCTCCCGATCCGCCCTGCTCTCTGCATGACAGGGGACGGCGCCCCAACTCCCCAATCAGCCCTGCTCTGAGCCCGACCAGGGGCTGCACCTAGGGATTGGGCCTGCCCTCTGCCACCAGGGAGCAGGCCTAAGCCAGCAGGTCTTTATCTCCCGAGGGGTCCCAGACTGCAAGAGGGCACAGGCCAGGCTGAGGGACCCCCCTCCCCCCCGAGTGCACAAATTTTTGTGCACCGGGCCTCTAGTCTATATTTATAAAAGCCTAAGTGACCATTATGACCTGAAAACCAGATGACTGGCCGGTAGCTATGATGCTCACTGTCCACCAGGGGGCAGACACTCAATGCAAGAGCTGCCTCCTGGTGGTCAGCCAACCTCCCACAGCTAGCCAAACTCCCACAGTCCCTCCACCCGGCTGGCTGGCCCCGATGGGCCCCGATCGGGACTGGGTGAGACAACCCCAATAGGCCCTGATCACCAGCCAGGTGAGGGACCCCACCTGTGCATGAATTTGTGCACTGGGCATCTAGTACCTTTATATTTAGCTATCTCTGGACTATCATTTGTCTTTATTTCTAAGATCCCCAGTTATTTATCCCAATGAAATGATCCTCAGGTCACTGAAGAAAGATGGAGGGTCTTGTCACTAAGGACACAATGCATACATGAGGAAGAGAGGTGTTTTTTGAATTTAAAATAAGCACTGAGGTTGAGTGCTCACTTTGTGTCAAATACTTTAAATTTGTTAAATCTAAATCTTCAAAATCCCTCCCTAGTAGATCTTATAGTCTCTATTTTTCAGATGACACGGGGAGAGATTAAATACAATTCCAAAGGCTACCTGTTTCATGAATAAGAAGCTGGCATGGGAAGCACATCCATGATACTCATGGTGTGTAATCATTCCATGCTGCCCTCTGCACACTTTTAAATATTATGGAAATTAATGAAGTATCCTAAAAACAAAAATGCATTTCACAAGTAGGAATGACCATGATTCAACAAACTAAGATTACACTATTTCTAAGGTAAAACCAGGACTCACTATCGAATGTCTGAAATAAATGGCTCTTGAGTACAAAATGCCAAGAGGCTCTGGGCCTGCGTTAGATTGATGGCTAGAGATGAACCACTGGAACCAGGTTGCCAAGTGAACGAACCCATGTCTCGTTATCTGTACAGGGGGATGCTATTAGAGCATCAACAGAGCAAACCTGTGACATTCTCAAACACTTAATTGGCCAGCATTAAGTACTGCCTGACAGATTCAAATGAAGAGGAAACCATGATTATAAAAGAGGAGGAAATGCTTTGATCATTAATTACACTTGAAAGCTAGACACCAACACAAGAATGGATCTTTTTTTAAAAAAAGAGCAACAGATTTCAAAGCAAATGGAAAACAAAGCATTAATGTCAGAGAAGATAACTGCTTATACAAACAGACTTTACTAAATATTAACATCACTGCCCAGGAAAAAGGTGTTCCCACTGACATCTTAATAGAACTTTAACATGTTCACTGGACAATGATCTTGGCTCAGTTCTCAGCTGCAATCGTGATCTTAAAAGCATACCCTAAAGAAGCACACAGACTTGCACAGACATTCATAACAGGTATTTAGGTTACCTACATGCTTATATGCGTTTGTTAGTGGGTTTTGAGGCCCGAATAGCTATATGTCTGTCTTATGATTAGCTTTTTCCTCTAGAAACCAACAGCTGGGACTTTTCATACTATAACTTGCAAGACACTGGCCTTTACTACTGCTCACCAGTATGACTGTAAACGTAAAGAGAAAATGAAACTTTCTCCAATGAAAGGTCCATATCACCACTGCCCACATGCAAATGAGAACCAAAAAAGTTCCTTCCATCAAGGTGCCTCTTCTCCAACGGTTATGGGCAATAACTTGAGCCTCAGGGTGCCCTCCTGACTCCACACCTGGTTTGAGGGTTTTGTATGGATGGCAACCAATATTTGGATTAAAAGAATATAAAGAAAACTCTTGAGAATATAAATAAGTATAGAATGGGGGGAGGTATGAAAATCATCTAATTTTGCTCTTTACTTTATAGATGGGTCCAAAAAGACTAAATGATTTAATGAAGACCTTCCTTTCCATCGTGCCTTTTTACATCTCTCCCATTGGTGAGCATGTCTAATTTCTTATATGTTATAAGCTGAAACAGCTTCTGTCTTTTGTTTATCTTGCTATTCTACTTTATAAAACAACTCTACCCTTAGAAACAGACTAGAGCTTATTCATTGGACAACATACACTTACGTTTAATACATCTTCCTTTTCACCACTTTACTTTCAAATAAATATAAAGACCTTTAATTTGCATGAATATTTAACATTTTGGGGTGGTTTCCCAACAATTTATATTCAGGCTATGATTCTAAAATGATGAAAAAATATAGAAGTGGATAAATAATGGATATGAATGTAAGTATTAATACATATATAAATACCATTAGCACAATGTGATACTACTACACATACACACACATCAGAATGCCTAAATGAAAAGACTGATACTATCAAGTGTTGGACTACTACACATACACACACATCAGAATGCCTAAATGATACTACCAAGTGTTGACAAGGATATGGAGCAGCTATAACTCACACATTTCTGTGAGAGGGTAAATTGATATGGCCCCTTTAGAAAGTATTTGGTAGTACAGTATCTATTAAAGTTAAACATGTACATAGTTTATAACTGAGTAATTTAATTCTTAAGTTTACACAAAAAAGTAATGTGGACATATTCACCAAAAGATATGTGTGAAATATTCATAGCAGCACTGTTCCTAAAAGCTAAAACCTAGAAACAACCTGAATGCGCATGAACAGTAGAATGAATAGATTGTAGTATATTTTCACAAAAATCATGCTTCACTTAAAGTGGTGATAACAGTCACAAGCCATTGGATCCAATGAAATGAAATACCAAGACTCAAATTGGATTTCAACCATAAGCCCTATAACACATAAGTAGAAATACAGAGATAGGTTCAGTTCCATGTTTGGCTGGAATGACATCTGAGAAATGCCAATAAAGATTCAGGATATTTCTACTTTTTTGTTCTGTTGTCTCTGTATTGGCTTTATTTTCATACTGGAAACAAGATAATGATCATAGTTTTGGGCAATATATCTAGAAATAGCCACATTCAAGGGTAAAAAACGGTAAACTATCTTTTTTTTTTTTTTAGGAGGAAATGACTTTTCCTTAGGAGACTATAACATACTTTCCCTAATATACTAGTATCATTGGAAAAAAGTGAGTATATGCTATTCCAAACCAATCACTAAGACCTGTTTTCTGGAATGGAATGGATGTTGGAGTATTGGGCACCATGACAACTAACAGTTAATATTAACAGCAATTATTTAAAACTCAAATATTGGATATCTGGTTTCTGTTGAAAGGCAAGAACTGTGGAGCTCTCAAACTTACAACAAAAATCTGAACAAACAGTAAGTTCACAAATTTTCCCTTACCCATCAGATGGCTAAGGTTGTAGGGCAACTAACTATCCAGAACCTATAGGAAAGCAGTGAAAAAATGAGACACAAATACTAACCAAAAGTATCTCCCCCAAAATGTTTACTAACGATAAAGAGAAAAAGAGTAGCTTTATAATGGAGAAACCTTACAGGTAGCACTTACATAAGTGACTAAAGACAATATCACTAGTGACGTCATGCTGATATCATGTGGATTCCTGTATGATACAATGAGGCAGGCCCTTTACCTCTGTGGTATTCTTCTCCAAATTCCATAGCCTTAGTCTAACACTGAGAAGAACTCATACCAACCACAATTGTGACACATTCTACAAAATACCTGAAAATATTCTTCAAAAGAGAAACAATGAGTGATAGACACAGACTGAAGGAGATTAAGGAGACATGACAACAAAATGCAACATGGGCTCCTGGATCATATGTTGGTACAGAAAAGGACATTCATAGAAAAAAATAATGAGATCCAAATAGTTTGTGGATTGGTTAATAGTATTATACCAAAGTAATTTCTTACTTTTAAAAATTGTTAGACATTAACATTATGTTATGTTATATGTTAACATTACAAAGTGGGTGAAGGGTATACAGAAAGTCTCTGTACTATTGGTTGCAACTCTTTTGTAAGTCTAAAATTACTTTGAAAAAAATTTTTAACTGCCTATTTGCTATTCTTCTAGATTAATTTTTTAAATAAATATTACCAGACTTTCACACATTTCCGCAGTTCTCTACAGTTATGGTGTTTGTACCAACAAAATGAAGTGATATCGTTATGGTTCCTAGGCACTAAATATAAAACACACACACAAAAAGTATTCAAGTTTGGGGAGATATAGAAAGATATAAGCCAGTTAACAATAATTTGAATGTCAGGAAACCAAATAACGTTGCTCTTATCCTATTTCCTCCTTCCTGTATATCTTGGTTCAGAAGTAATTTTCACAATTCTTTTAGAGCTCATAAATCTTCTTCCATAATCCTTACAATCACTGATAAAGAAGCACTTTTTCTTGTTAACTCCATTATATGCTTTAAATAATGAGGACTGCAGAGAGTCATACTAAGTAGTTGATAGTCGCTAATCTGAGTTGCAAGAAAGCAAACAAATATGTGTTCTTGCTACGATACAAATACTTAGGCGATTTTTCAAGAGAAATAACAGTATAAAGGAAAGAAGATGACATTTGTGATTGAAGCTAAAGAATAATGCAAGGTTCTGTAGAAACAAAGGTAAGAAAAATGGTTTCTGGCTCACTATTGATTATCTGTTTCCTAACAGCAAATGTCAACCATGGTGTTTATCCCTGCTCCACCATGGTTTCCTGAAAGTATGGAAAAGGAGGGTGGCGAATGGATAATTTGCCCTAGATAAGTCATAGGTCAGCAGATCATAAGGAGCCACATCTGAGGCTGTAAGAGAGTGCTGGGCACCTTCCAGAGATTCTAGAGTTTGAGTTCCATGCAGGAAATATATAAGATTTCCATATTCTATGTATAGGAGGAAAAGTGAAATGAGTACTTGGTAACCAAAATGGTGAAGAGTGACAAAGATTGCTATGTGTTCACCAAACTCCATTTCCACTTTCTCCTGGTGGACGACTGGACCACATTCCCCAGCTTCCCTTGAAGTTGGATGGGGTCATTCAATGGAGTTTTGGCTACGGAATGTGGGAGAAAGTGATGCATATTGCTTTCAGAACTGGCTCCTGACAAAAATTCCATGAGATTCTCCATACCCTCCTTCTTCTCCCACCTCTCACCTAAGGCTACTTTGCTAGTCTCACATTCAAGAGAAAGGAATCTTTGATCTGCCTAGGTTCCTGAGCTCCTCAATCACCACTTTCTTACCAACCTACACTGAACTGTGATGTGAGTGAGCAGTAAACATTTACTATTTAGGCCAGTGAAATTTTACATTTTTATTTATTACAGCAGTTACCCTACCTTGACTAATACAGTATTCCTAATTTAGGAAATAGTGATATAGGAGATTCCCAACTCTCTATGTGATATACATTGTGTCTTGATAGAACAAATTCAGGCAGGCATTCCTGATTGGTTTTCCACTACCACTTCCTTCTTATTCCTTCTTTTTTCCTTTGGTTTTATGTTGCCTAGGCTATGGTTTTATTGTACTTGAATTCTTTGGTAAGTGGGATGACTGTATGTCCCAACTTTCCCGGGACGGTGCTAGTTTATGCCTGCTGCCACAGATTTATGATTAATATTAATCCCTTCACTCCCAAATGTTTGGATGATAAATTATAGGGTCACCCTAATGATCAGCCACCTCATCTCCTTCTTGAAAGCAGATGACACATAAATAGAAGAGTCAATAAAATAGATTAATCATGAAGAGCATTATACTTTTTGAATATTTTCAGTTGCATTTTCCCCCTATTGTTTTTTAGAAAGCCAAAAATATGGTACTTTATCTCTGGTGTACTGTATAATATTATTTCTTTACAAGTTTATTCATCCCAATGATTAGCAAAAGAGTAAATAGGAAGCCTGTAGAACATAATGCTGACATTCTTTCAATGATTCAAAACAAACTGTTTTGTTGTGTGTTATGTAATTTCATTATAATTTATTAAGTGATACATCTGATTATTAAATACTAATCATTACCAAAGTATGGTCATAATAGTTTTGAATAAAGGGATTCTATGTACAAACTTAGGACTCCTGGAAGAAATAGAACTAGAAAAAGATCTGGATCACATGTCACACCTGGGTGGCTACGACTTTAAGTTCACAGTAAAGGCTATGCATAAAAATTAATTCCATTTGAATTTTTCCATTAAAAAGAATTTCACACTCACAAAAATATTTTTTATTGGCAAAGTGGGGGTAATTCTTGATTTTCTGAATCATTAACTGCAAACAGACATTTCTTCACACTCCTTAGAGTCAATTTTAAGAAATCACCTTAGACTATTTTTCCATAACAGGTATATAAAAGAAACAATAAAATAGATGCTCAAATGAATATGATTAAGTTAAGGTTTGTTATAAATTAACTTTAAAATAGCTTCCTTTTGAACAATTATAGTGAAGAAACTTCCAGTTTAGGAAAGGAGAATATGGTGAGGTTCAGTGAATATGGTACCTTATTATAAAATTGTAAAAACTATAATGTGATATGGAAGGGACTTTGAGTAGGCAAACTGAAGATTTACCTTTGTTCTACCTTCCACAATAATCCAAACCCTGGCCATTTTGAAGATGGATCACATCTCTATTTTAATTCTGGCATGCAAATCGTATCAATTTTATTCAGGTCACCACCTGAACCTACATTACTGAAATTTCCCACACCTTAGCTCTAATTTATTATTTCAAAAAAATGTCATTAACCTTTATGAGAATTAATCACAAAAGATGCTGAAATTTTGTGTTATAGCCTATACCTGCAAACCTATTTGAAACATGCTCTTCCCATTGAGTTTCTGTCTAAAATCGCTGATTTAGGCCCTTGATATAGTAGAACCGGTACCCCATTCATTGTGTTATCATTTTATACAGTCTGTCCATAAAAACCCCAAGAGAAGAATGTGCTGTCTGTCCATGAAAAATAACCCACTGTCTGTGGCTTATGGAAACAACGATAGAATTTTAAATACCTTGGAAAAGCCAGGCATAGCCATTTACATGATGTTTGCCAGCTTTCCTCTGGTTGAATGGCAACATTCAAATATAATGAACAGAGAAAGACAATTAAATATGCACCCTAATGGGGAATGGAGAACTGAGATTTTTGTCATTTTTTTAAAAAAAAACAAAAGCTTCCAGAATTTAAAATAATGAAGTCACATGCTGGAGAGAAGTAAAGGATGCATTATTAGACACAGCAGTAAATGTCAAATATAATATACTACGGCAATATTCTTCAGTTTGACTATGGCTCTTTTATTTCTCGTTCCCGTGTATCTCCTGCTGTTAACTGTTCATCTCCCATCAATTTTATTCTCATCAGTGGTTGCCCTGGTCAGACAGAAAGACTGGCTTGATTTAATTAAATGCCCTCATTAATAAGAGGAAGCTAAGCAGGCTTGGGCATGCCTACAGCACCACTCTCACATTTGAGCACGTGGTGACAAGCCTCGAGCTTACATTAAACTGGATTATATTTCTGCCTGAGTTGAAGACTCAGAAGATTATTTTCTCTAAAAATTCCTCTGAGTTTTGACGCCCTAAAGAATGAAAATGTTTTATACCAAGATAATTAATTGATTTTTGCTACATCGAACTCTATCATAATGACTTCAGATATATTATGCACCCAACAATTTTGTTTTGAGTAAAACTGTGCTCCAAATATAGCACTGTGGATCCAGCAAGATGCTCACCAAAATTAGAGTTATTAAAACTAAGGTTTAAGTGTTGAAACATTTTGAGCTGTTGATAGGTCGAGGGAGAATGCAGGCACCTTTAATTCGTCTTCACCAATTTCAGTCTGATAAGAGTGAACAAGGAGGAAGAAGAAACACAGTAATGTTGGGATCTGACAACCTGGAAGGTTGCAGATACCTTTCACATGTGAGCAGCAATGCAAAGGGCCAGGCAACACCATCATCACGATCAGATGAGCATGACTTTATGTGTATCCTTGCAGAATGAAAATGAGTCTAACTCCGCATCTGTTTGGTAGACATTAAGTGGACCAATAAATGCTGGCAGAGTCTCAACAGTTTATGAACAGCAGGAAGTGCAAGCATCGGTCCTGCTCATGAGGTCCCTGAGAGGAATCAGGGGGCACTAATTGAGTGAACTCACTTATTTGTACTGAAGGGAGTCTAAATTAGAGGTAAACCTAATTCATAGGCTTTTTTAAAAGTGAATTTTTAAAATCATTAGTTCTTATTTATTGCATATGTCATGTAATTTCTTAAAAACTTAAAAAAATAATCCACAATCACCCACACCAAAGTAACAATTACTTTCACTTGTCCATATTCCCTGCCCACCTTCATCCTTACGCATATGTAATAGATTAGTGTGCCCGGTGCTATCTTGGGCACTGCCCATACAGCTCATTTAACCTCCACAATGA
The DNA here is from genome assembly GCF_000412655.1 of Myotis brandtii. Taxonomy (NCBI): domain Eukaryota; kingdom Metazoa; phylum Chordata; class Mammalia; order Chiroptera; family Vespertilionidae; genus Myotis; species Myotis brandtii. The sequence continues at coordinate 1,507,375 of NW_005356905.1, read as the reverse complement.
CTCTAAGAGTGTAGTCCCCACTGCACAGGGGAGGTTGAGAATTAGTAAAATTAAGCAACCTGCTACACATTGTGTGGGAAGTTAAAAGATCCTGGAATTGAGTTCTGGTGGGTCTAAATCTAATATCTGTACTTAGCCACTTTGTAACGGGGCACCTGTCTATGTGATCAAGTCTTGGATGGACTTCTCTGGCCTGCTTTATATTCCAACTTGCTAAATGAACTTGTTCTTATCTTTTTTATTGGCTGCACAAAATTCATTTGAAGAAATGTATCATAATTTAACTGGCTCACTATTCCTAGATATTTATGTAGGTCTCATTTCTCTGCCTGTGTAGCCAGCACTACAATGAACACTTTCTTGTCTAATGCCTTTTCCTTCTTCCTTTTGAATTAGTTCTTAAAGATAAATTCTCAGGAGTGATATTACTTTGTCAAGGGATATAAATACAAACTATTAAATTATCTTAAATACATTTACAAAACCTTACAGAGGTTTTAGAGAACTTTTAATGAAGAGATAAGAATATATTACATTCTTTGAACATTCATTATGAGCTTGCTGCATGCTGGGTACTGAGCTACAAAACCACCAGAAGTTGCCTCCCTGGTACTTCATTCTACTAATGTAGAAAATTACATATTTATTTTAAATATATACTAGTATTTTCTTCATAAGTTATATGATGACAAAATTCAAACCAGATTCCTCTGTTATTAGAAATAAAGAAGGCTAAAGTAGTAAGACACTTGTGTGTGTGTTTTCCCCGCAAAGGAAGATAGCATTTTTAGGTGCCCAGTACAATCTCAGCTCCCACACTTACAGCATGTCCTTGGGCAATTTACTTAATCTTTCAGTTTCTACTCATGTAAAATGGACATAATGTGTTATAGGAATAACTGAGATAACACCTCTGAGCACTTAGAATGGTGCTCAGCTTATTAAGCACTCAGTAAATGTTAGATAATTCAATGGTGTGCTGGTGCCAGCTCAGACAGGCTTGTGATTGCTAAATTTTCAGGAATTATAGTTGTTAAACACAGCCATTATTATACATTTCTTGTGGTAGGAGTACTTATGCCATAGAAATTGGCAAACACTACTAATCAAGATTTTTTCTCAGAGATGTTAAATATTTACTAGCATATTACTATTAGGCATATATGTAGTATCTTTCATCTGAAAAAGGTTGCTGCAGACGGTGATTAACAGTTAAAGAAACAAGTGGTCATTGGGGTTTCTTTCGTATAGCTGACTTAAATGTGCTCTAAGATAGTTAAGAAGCTACTGACTGCATAGTCAGTGTATTTGCTACATTTTAAGTAATGCCCACACAGACAAATCACTTTAAACCATGTTGAAATACGAGTTAAGTGAGCAATTTGTTGCCTGATTAACAGATACGGTTATGGAGGAAAGAGAAGAGAACCCAGAGTGGGTTAAATGGAAGCAGCATTTATGGTTTTGCCATTAGACCAAGCCAATATAACTTAAAATACTAATTAGTTAATCTCTCTGAGTCTTGGTTTTGTTATCTTAAAAAATGGGGATAACATCTAACTCATAAAATTGTTAAGAGGAATAAAAACGCTAACATGTTCTGAAATGACCAACATGTAGTAGGCACTTAATATAAATATATTTTCATTTCACCCTTAAGATAGAAAAATCATAAGTGCATTCCCATGTTGAAAGACAGAGCCAGTGGAAATGAAAGAGAAGTTATTATTGATGGAACATGACCTGAGAGAGGTGTGCAATGGATGATATCAGTTGACGATGAAAGGGTTCGCTTAGGACAAGAAGAGGAACAATATTTCCTCTGAGAAAGGAAAGAAGGAATTAAGGTAGGATTTAAATAAAGACAAATTTGCAGGTGTTGGGTGGGAAAGGCAAGAAGTTCACACTGACAGCCTCTGTTTTCTCTGTAATGTTAAACAAAATGTTTTTGCTCAAGAGCCAGGAGCTACAGGAGGGAGGAACTGGGGAGGACCTTAGAAGAGAAGAATTACTGAGTTAGCAGTCCTGAGGACATAGCTTTATGAGAGCCCACACTTGTAAGGTGTCCCTTTGCTATCTGACCCCAGTAAGGCTGAGGGGCCAGATGAGGAAGAAGGCACCCAGTTGAACTGATCCAGAAATCAGAATCAGTAGGGCAGTGGCAGTAGAAAAATGATGCAGGAGAGGAGGTACTGCAAGAGAGGATGAAGTGATGGGTATGAGAGAGAAATGCTGAAGTCACGAGGTGGTTTAAAGCTTTGAAGTAACAGGATGTGTCAAGGAACCAGAGATCTCCATGAACTCAAAACCAAAACCCACGTAGGGATAAGGGGAGGAAAGAGACAAAGGGGTATGGGCTGTTGTCAGAAAAGGTGAAGATTTGGGGTGAATTATTCTGGGTAGTAACAGGGTTTTGGTCACCCCCAAAGTTATTAAGAGCCAAGTCCTCTAAAGTAGGGCATGACATGGCTGAAGAATGATTGAGGACAAGATACAACACTAATTTTTTTGTGACTCAAGCTGTGAATGTCAAAAAAGGGAATAAATCCAAAAATTTTTAAATAATTGGAAATGACAATGAAACAAGTAAATACTTCCCCAAGGAAATACTTTTCATTCCTTTGTAGGAGACAACATGCACTTGGATATTTTAGCATGTGTACGTTTGTGTGAAATGTGAATCTTGTTGCTGCATAGCTACATGACAGCTAAAGAAAAACAATATGAAAAACTCATGCGAACTCATTAGACCGTGGGAAAAATAAAAGCATGACAATGTCATTCCAGCTTCATTTATGAAAGGGAAACATTGGAAACTTGAATGTCAACAAAATACAATGGTTAAGGGAACTGTGAAATATAACCATGGCAGAATATCATCTGGTTGTTAAAATAATGGTTATAAAGACTGTACAATAACATAAAAATACTTACAGTAATAAATTAAGTAAAAATCAAATGCAGGATTCTGATACATAGCTACATCATGAGTCTCAGTATGTAAGAAACAAACATAAGATGAAAACCAAAAATTATAGTGGATTTTATGGAGGGTTTCTCTTTTTTTCTATTTTATACATTTTTTAATAATACTAGAGGCCTAATTGCATGAAATTTGTGCAAGAGTAGGCCTTCCTTCCCCAGCTGCCGGCACCGGCTTCCCGCTAGCACCCAGGACCCAGGCTTCCCTTGCAGCCCCGGCTTTGTCCAGAATGACATCCAGTCTAATTAGCATATTATACTTCTATTATTATAGATGGTTATTTTTAAAATTAAGACATATTATCCAATTTCAACTCCTTCCTACTGCTCAAAAATCCTCTTGTTGGACACCTGTGAATTTCCTAAAACAGCTCAAGAAAGGAGCTTGCAAACTTCATTCATTACTTCACCCAGTAAGTGACCTTGTCTTTGACCTGATAGGCTAAATCTCTCCAGGGAAAGCTACCATCTGTCATCTCTCTCTGTCTTTGCACTCAATTGTCTGCAATATCCCACAAAGGACTCTGTCCTCTTCCCCAGGCGAACCCCTTCCAGTTTGGAGAGAAAAAGTTCATCCTGTTCTTCCCTCTACCAGTGGTTCTCAACCTTCTGGCCCTTTAAATACAGTTCCTCATGTTGTGACCCCAACCATAAAATTATTTTTGTTGCTACTTCATAACTGTAATTTTGCTACTGTTATGAATCGTAATGTAAATATCTGATATGCAGGATGTATTTTCATTGTTACAAATTGAACATAATTAAAGCATAGTGATTAATCACAAAAACAATATGTAATTATATATGTGTTTTCCGATGGTCTTAGGCGACCCCTGTGAAAGGGT
>NW_005356905.1:1470676-1503528 GCF_000412655.1 Myotis brandtii | reverse complement strand
GCACATACAGTGCGATTGAAACTTTGTGGCCCATGTGCAGAAGTCGGTATTTTGTGGAAGAGCCGGTATTTTGTGGAAGAGCCACACTCAAGGGGCCAAAGAGCTGCATGCGACTCTCGAGCCGCGGTTTGCCGAGCGGCAGTTTGCCGACCACTGGCCAAAGGGGTCGCGACCCACAGGTTGAGAACCGCTGCTCTAGACCATTGCTTGTGTGATTTCCGGGTGGGGGTGGAAAGGGTTGGTTTGTTTTGTTTGTTTTTTGTGACACTTTCCTAACTCCCTTAATCCTGCTCACTTATTAGAGCCAAAGTGTAGTCATCCCGCTCCTCTGTGATACTCTCCCTAATGCTGCTGCCTCTACGAATCTCCCTTTGAGAACGTTCCCATACAGCATTTATCAGAGTGTGTGCTCTAAAGCCTGACCTCCTGAGCTTATGTTCTGGCTACTCCACTAAGTTATTTACCCTTGCTTTGTCTCAGTGTACTCATCTTTCAAATGAGTATAACAATAGAATTTACCTCCCGAGCACTCAATAAACGCAAGCTTTTATTATTCTTGTTCTTTGATTATTTAGGTGTTCAACTTGTCTTCCTATCCACAGTGAAAGTTTTTGGGGACTGTTTTAGTCTTATTTCTGTTTTCCCCTTGAATGGTAACCAAATGTCTCTATTTTCCCAGGACTTATGGGTTTCCCAAGACAGGATATTTTTGGTGCTAAAATTGGGAAAGTCCCAAGCAAATTGGGATGTTTGTCACCCTGTCTAAGACATTGTTTTACATGTAGTATGTGCTTAAGAAATTCTCATTAAATGAGTTTGTATGTAAAATATAGGCAAAATCATGATACATACACACATATTCCCTGAATAAACAGGAATATCTGCATTCATTGTGGGACAATTTCTGAAACAGAGAGGTCTCTTTTCTTGTGTGGGTATAGCAACTGGTGTATTTTAAAAATTCTTTTGTGGACTGGTAACATATCCTGATATTAAAGGCAGCTTTGCCTTTTCTGATTTTGCAACACATATTGGGCTTCTGCAATGGTTTTATATCATATTTTCAGGCTAGATAGCCTTTTAAAAATGCTTGTACAAATTTAAATCTGTATTAGCTGTCAGATTTCCTTCTACCCTTAGAAAACAACTGGAGTATAATTAATTATCTCTGTAGTTCGAGTGATTTCTGCAAGTTGAAACCAAGTACTTTCCTACTTACTTGGGGCTGAGGATTCCTTGTCCCAGGAAAACTCTAGCCAATAGAACCTGGAGTTAAAGCAACTTGTCATCTTGACATCACATGCTTAGTTCTCCTCACTACCAATATGCCAGCATAGCAATAGCAGCTGGTGCCTGGAACAGCATTGTTTAAAATAAACACTCTTCCCAGTTGGCATTTGCAAGTGATCTTTTTCTTCCAATCGTTAAAATTTAAGTGTGAACATATCTGAAGAAGATGGAAAACAAATGAAGACTGCTTGGAAAGGTATGCAGCAGAAGAAAAATCATGAGGGAATGCTAACTGCCAAAAGGGATTTATGCTTTGCCTGTTATCACCACCGGAAATTCTACTCTCAGATATATTGGAAGTATTTTTTTCCTAGGGGTTTCCAAAATTTGGAATTCAAGGACCACATACAAAAAGTCATCTTCATATAATTCAATTTTTTTCATGTGTTTAGAAAGTGCCTCCCATGTGCTAGAAGACACAGAGAGACAAACATGGAAGAAAAAAAAAGTCATAAGACAAGCACACAAATAACTACAAAAATATAAAGTATATAGAGAGGCTACATAGAATAATGGTTCAGAGCATGTTGGAACTACTTAGTAGTGGTGTGGCTCCATAAGTCACTTAGCTTTTGTATGTTAAATTTCCCCACCTGTGAAATGATTAGCACCTATTTCCAAAGACTGATGTGAGGCTTAAGTGGGTTAATTTACATAAAGTGCTTAGACTAGGGCCTGACATATAGCACGTGCTATATACATGTCTACTATTACTACCTTAAGATGGGATGTGACAGGTTATGAAGACATGCAATGGACATTTCAGAGAGAACATGTCTCAGGAGAGCATGACCAACTTCAAAGAGAGGGTGAGTTGTTGGGTTTTCAGCAGTGTGATAAGGGCATTAAGAGAAGTAGAAACAAAGTACAGAAGTGGCCTGGCAAAGGGAGAGATGAGTCATTTGAGTAAGAAGAAGGTACAAGGGCAGGGAGGGGCCATGGGGCATCACTTGACAAGATGGCTCCCCATTAGCTCTCTCAGGGGCAGTTAACAGAAAACATGTTTGGGTATTAGATCATAGAGTCTCAAGACATAGGTATAGGCTTTAAACAAATGTTTCCATTGCTTTGGTTGTCATGTAGCTTATAGTCAAAGACTAAGAAAATATGTTAGTCATGTCCTAGAGGCCTGCCTATAAAGCAAGTTCCAGAAGAAATGTTTAGAAGTATACTTTGCTTGAGGTAATAGAAAAATATAGCTAATTCAGCACAAAACAATGGCAGCTTCAATAATAATGATCACAGATGTTTAGTTTCTGCTTTTTGCTTCAAAGATAATGTCACCGAAGTACAAGCATGAGATGTTCTGCAGAATCTTGATTCTTACACCTGGTTAGATCACCTGACCACAGTGATGAAGACACCAGCAAGATGATGTCAGGAACTGAATTAACCAGACTAAGGAAAATTGCCGAAGTTTGCACAAGAACTAACCAATCAGCTTTGTCTGTGACCCTTACCCCTTTACCCTCAATCTTTGCTTTTATAAACCCTTGATTAAAAACCATAGGGGAGTCTGCATTTGAGCATTAGCCGGCTATTCTCCTGGCTTGGTGCCTGCCAAGAAACCGCTTTAATTTCTCCACTGTAAAACTTGGTGTTCAGTGTTTGCTCTTCTGCGTGTCGAGTGGGTGGACTCCCTTGTTTGTAGCATAAGTGTGACTTTGTAAGGCCTAAAGGTAGGATAAAGAAGAGAAAATTACCTTTCTCCTTCTGGGAATTGTCTGGTTCTGATCCATTCTAAGAAGCTTAGTAAAAGTATTCCTAATTCTTATGGACCAGAAGTACCTAGATATGAAATACTTATAGAGATTGGGCAGTTAAAGTTGCTAAATAGAGGCCCTGACTGGGTAGCTCAGTTGTTTAAGGCATCATCTCAATACAGCAATGTTTCGGGTTCGATCCTCAATTGGGGCATATATAAGCAATCAATGAATGGATGGATGGGTGGAACAACAAATTGATGTTTCTCTCTCTCTCTCTCAAATCAATTTTTTAAAAGTTGCTAAAATAGAGATTTATTGCCGTTCTAAATATTTGATTATAATTTAAGACTCTAAAATGTACTTCAGGTTTCTCTGGGTAAAGACAAAACCCAGTCTCTCTCATTATCTTTCTTTCTTTTTCTCTGAAAAGTACAATCTTGATTCTGTATGAAGACTTTAAAATGTTTTGAAGGTGGAAATCTCAGTAGCAGAAAAGTAACTGTAAATAGATTTTGTCAGGATTTGAATAATTTTTCAACTTTCTGCAGCATATGCAGACAACAACCAAATAAAATTATAAATCATGGTGTGTCACTGGAGAGTTTTACTGAAAGAAAAATGTCATCTCAAATCTCAGCCAAAAGGTAGGCTATAAATAAAGACCTATATATTCTCAAGTTACAATTTCCAAAGTTGTTTCACTACACAAAGGGGGATATCTTAAAGTATCTCGTTAGCAGGTCCAGCTTGTGAGAGCTCATTGAAATCCCCAAATCAAATTGACGATATCAGTGCCTGTCATTTACTGTTGATGCAGAGATGGAACCAAATAGACATGCTGCTAGTAGTGAGATAAACACAATCCACATTTATCATATACTGCTAAAACAAATGTTTGCAGGTTTTGGAAGCATGCTTCTTGCCCTAGTACCTGGAGCCATTTAAAGTTGCACTTCCCAGAGATCCAAATGAGTAGCTAATCCAGCCTCCTCACTGCATAAATGTGGAAACGAAGTCCTAGGGTGGTTAAATGACTTGTCCACATTGCCCAGCACCAGCTTATCTGCTGCAGATGGATGATCATACAGCTCCAGAGACATGGCACCTTCAGAGCACTGTCTTTGGAGTCAGAGTGGACCCAAGATCATCTTGCCATGTAGTTTCTGAGCCTGATTCTACACATGTGTCTAACTCAGAATCTTTGTGCCCCTGATTCTTGGAAATCTCCCGTGTTGCTTTAATTTCCTTCTAAAGAAAATAATTATCTGAAAGAAGATTTTATTTCCCTCTCATCTCTCCCCCCCCCCTTAAAAAAAGAAAGAGAGAGAACTATTTTTCATCCAATCACTGTTCAGGCAAATTGTCTGAATGACATCTAAAGAGTAATAGGCTTTCAAGAAAGCTCAGCAGCTAATTTGATATCCAGGACAACAAACAGAGGAAAGGAAGTATGGAGGCAGAAAAGACACCTATTTTTCTGAGGTCTCTTTGCATTAACTACCTGCTCTTTGGCTCACTTCTAACTTGCAGACAGACTGCTACTTGGCTTTGTCAACAATGACCTATCAGAATTGCAGTGCAGTTTCAAACCGCAGATTGAAATACATGAAGGCCAGAGCAAGAAACAAAATTGTGACTTGAGTAACACCTTCTCATTTCCATATCATCTTCTTGCCTCTATGTAAATATTGGCATTCATCAAGGTGAATACATAGAGCATATTTGGTTGCCCAGATAAGTTCCTAAAGGCCTCACAACACTTTTGCGTGGTCTGATCAGCCTTTTGGAGATGCTTTCTGATTTGGTGGCCAGCTCCACATGGGGAGCATGGCTGGGCAATGGACCTGAGGTCATTCTTTCCGTTAAAAAGGCCACAGCAAATGGGCAAACAAGGAAGGAACTGAAAAGGTAACTAATTTTTAATATGCATAATCTTAATAAGAAAAGTAGAAAATGTACATAATGAAATTCCAAATCCTGGTATCTCTATCTGTATTTATAACCATATCTCTCTGAGTATGCTATAATCCTAGATAGAAAAACAAATTTGTAAAGATATCAATTCTTATCATATGAGTTCATAGATTTAATAGAATTCTAATTAAAGTCGTTGAAGGTTTCTTTTGGAATTTAACTACACAATTTTAAAGTTTATCTGGAATGAGCATGATTAACCAAGACATGAAAAGAAATAAAGTGGAGAACTTTTCTACCAGATACTAAAGTCTATAATAAAAATGTAATATTTCAGGCAGTCTGATAAGGGCACTAGAATTGAAAGATATAACAGGAAAGCAGTTCAGAAAGAAATTCTAATAGATTTTTAACATGTGGTAAAGATCATGTCACAAACCAGTGGAGAACAAAGGATTCATTGGTAAATGGTGCTCAGGTAATGGGTTAGCTAGTTGGAATAAAATAAGATGATTGCTTCTATTGAGAGACTGTTTCCCACAAATATGAAGGCACCAGATTAATATACAAAACTTTTAAGGTGTTTATACAAATAGTTGATAAAAACAATGAAACCACAATAAAACAATAGGCAAATAACTAGCCAGACAATTCACAAAATAAATTTAAATGGCCACAAAATATGGGAAAATGTTAAATCACAGTAATTAATATATATATAAAGGCAGCTACCGTTAACAGCCATAACAACCTAACAACTGGTGACTATGAAGCCCACTGTGGCCAGTGAACCAGCCGATCAGGGGGTGGGGCTGGTGGCCCACCTTGCAGCCCCTCCCCCCTGCTGGCCTGCCCCTGATCAGACTCTCCCACCCCGATCAAGAACAGGGCCTGTTGCCCTGGCCGGTTTGGCTCAGTGGATAGACCGTCGGCCTGCAGATTGAAGGTCCTGGGTTTGATTCCAGTCAAGGGCACATGCCCAAGTTGCAGGCTTGATAATCGGCCCCCCAAACTCAATGGGGGCAGGGCCCACCGGCCAATTGCCCACGGCCCTTCCCCCAGCTGGCCCGGCCCTGATTGGCTGGCCAACCTCCCACCATCTCCTCCTCCCAACAGGCCCAGCCCCAATCCGCTGTGATTGGGGCCAGGCTGACCAGACCCCACCCGTGTATGAATTTGTGCACTGGGCCTCTAGTTTATTTATAACACTTTCAATATATCAGGTTAATGGTATTGGCAAAACATTTCCAGAAATGTAACAATATGTATCAAGATCCTTAAAAAAATGTATAAAAAAATGTATGCTACTTATGGGAATCTCTTTTAAGGAACTAGAAGTGTAAGAATATATAAACACCCCCAATATGATGCTGTTGATATGAGTAGGTGTCATGGTTCAGTGAATTACAGCTCATATACCTATCAGAATTTGAGGAATTTTAATGGCATATAAATTAAAACATGGAGTTTAAATAGCAAAGTTCAAAAATATTGGAAATATTTCTTAAGAAAATATTTATATTTAATATCTCTCTATATAATTTTATATATTTATATTTAATATTAAATATATAATCTCCAGTGTATGTGCCTAATTCTAAGGAAATTCACCAAAATATTAATAATGGTGGTCTCTGTCTATTAGATTAAGGGTAAGAAATACTTTTAAAATGTTGTCCATATTTTCTAAAATAAGCATAGATACACATTATAATTAGAAAGAAATAAGCATTGCTATAAAATGAGACAGTCTTTTATAATGTAATTTAGAACATTATCTTCCAAAATATGTTGATTTTTAAAAAGGTGTCCTGCCATTATTGGTAGATTTCATTTATCTAAAAGCCTCGTTTCCTAAACAGTTTTAGAGAAACTAGTAGTCACTGTACTTAGTTTTAAAGTGCAAGTAGCTCCCTTCTTCCACCGACGAAGCTCAGATTTTCTGGTCTTTGCAAAGATGCAAAGTGTCTTTACTAAGAGGAAGCAGATTCAACGCTGCACCTTTTCACTCTCTACACTGAAAAACCCCTATTAGCACCTTTTTCTGAAATATATGAAGGAAATATTACTATTTTTGAAATATATATATATATATATATTTCCTCTATATATATATATAGAGGCACATATGTGGAAGCCTACGTTTTTGAAAATGATTCTGATCCAAATAAAGAAACTATTTAGAACCCTCCCATGTAATTATGATCACATAGCTTAACCGTTTGCCTGCCATAAGCATCTATAGACCAACTTTAAAATCATTTTTCGTGAGATTTTTCAACTGAAAATATTCAAGAACACCCGAATTGTGAGTAATTTATTTATTTTTATAATATTCATTGCAAATTGATTTTTTAAATTAAATTCAAAATATCGTGGCGTGTGGGGATGGTTTCCGTTTTGGATGCGTGGCAGTTAACTGGTTAAACTTCACATGAATAAATGCTTCCCTGGATCCCAACAAGTTTTCCTGCCTTTCTCTTCCTTCCAAAAACATTAAAATGAAGTTCCAAGAGTATATACTTCTTTCTGCCAAAACCGGTTTGGCTCAGTGGATAGAGCGTCAGCCTGCAGACTGAAGGGTTCCAGGTTCGATTCCGGTCAAGGGCATGTACCTGGGTTGCGGGCACATCCCCAGTGGGAGATGTGCGGGAGGCGGCTGATCGATGTTTCTCTCTCATCGATGTTTCTGACTCTCTATCTCTCTCCCTTCCTCTCTGTAAAAAATCAATAAAATATATTTTTAAAAAAGAGTATATACTTCTTCCTGTTTCTAATTAGCCCATTTTTTGTTCAGTTGGCAAATGTGACATGTGCAGAATGAATAGTTCTCTTTCAAAGAGAACCGATGTGGGAGATTTTGAACAGTCTATGGAAGGTTCCGTGACCTTCAATAGGGTCCATCTAGCCTCTCAAATAGAAGCTTCCCAGCCACACGGCCCACATGTCAGACAGAGAGCTCCCACCACACATGCGTACACGGATCACTCCTCTCCCATCCCTTTCCTGCTGGCACTAGTTAGAGGTGCTGCTCCAAGTGCGGAATGCGGGTATAGGCAGCCATAGACAACGTGTGCATGGCTTTTTTGTGTCTGTTGGTGGGACACTGGAAAATGGGTCTGGCACAGCTCATCTCTCACAAATGCTTAAAGCCATCCTATCACAAGCCCAGAAAAACACAGCTTTTAGCTGCTTGGTACTGAAAAATTTCAGGCAAATTTCCAGAAGCCCTCAAAGCTAATGTTGAATTGACAAAGTGCCAAAAACCTCTCTGGCATTAAATTCCCACTCTTTATTTTCTCCCTTCAAGTGAACAGTTGCTAAAACAATAATGTGATAATGCCACCCTGTGTTCCAAATATCTCGAAGCACCATCTTGTTAAGCTTCTCAGCATCCCTTTGAGACTAGTAGGAATTGAGCCAGCTGACTTACACATTTTACAGATGAAAAGGGTCAAATGTCTGTGCAATGACCATGTATACCTTATCACATAAGGTCCAAGGTCTGGATTTTGTTCTCAAAACAATGCCAAGTGTTATAGGAAAGGACCTGAAAAGCTCAGTGAGCATTAGAAAGGGCCAGGATATAAGTCTCACACAGGATGCTGGGTGGGGAGTGGGATGTGTGAGAGGTAATAAACTGGTGAAAGCGATAAAAACATATCCCAGGAGGGACAACAAGGCATAGACTAGGCGTGTGGCCAACTGGAATCAGTGAGAATTGACATGTTGGCATGCACCATTGGTAGAGCTAATGCAGCATAAGGGGCATCTTACAACAGCAGGCACAGTGGATCTGTTCCTTCTTTCTTTTTTCTTTTTTAAGTACATCTAAGCCCCCTTCCCATAATTACAGATTCCACTGTTATGGGAGTTACTGCAAGGGATAGGACTCTACCCCCCACTATGAAAATAACATCTCTTCTGTGAATCCTGGCAATCTGGCTTGAACACATGATCTAAGCCAGTCACTGGGATAGCCCTGGTTCAGGGCTCTGAGTCTGAAAGGAAGTGTCTCAGGGAAGCAAGGCACGTTTTAGAACTCCTCATGGCAAGGCAGCCACTGTCTCATAAGGTCAGCAGCACTCCAGCCAGGCTGTCCCTGCGGTATGCCTTTGCCTGAGGTTCCGGCCAACCAGTTTCCTTTAGTGCCTCCTTGTTTTCTGAGCCTGATTCTCTAGCCTCCTTGTGAATTCAGTTAGATAGCTGATACCTTTTTAACAAATTCATTTTTAGCTGGAATGAACTAGGGCCAGGTTCTGTGGTCTGCAACCTGGAAGACTGAAACAAGCATTGGCTAAGGTTATAGAGGAGTGAATGCTGAGCAGAGCTAGCAGTGCATGTTACGTTTGTAGCAGCACGAACTACAAGTTTGAAGGAAGATTCCTCCCAGGTAGAACAGAAGTCCAGATAGGGCAGAAATAACTATGGTAAGTGATCTCAAATGCATGCTTTGTCTTATTTTTATGTATCCCAGGTAGAACAGAAGTCCAGATAGGGCAGAAATAACTAAGTGATCTAAAATGCATGTTTTGTCTTATTTTTATATATCCAGTAGATAAAGTAGGACTCTATTTCCCAGTCACCCTTGCAGTTAGGTGTGGCATGTGACTGAGTTCAGTAAAAAAAGTGTGAACTGAGTGACGTGTGTGTCTGTCAGACCTGGCCCATTAAAACCTTCCACGTACACTGCTCCATTTCTTTTTCCCTTTATGGTTTGCTTTAGGGTGAAAGCCATATGTTAAAGGTAACCGAGCCTACACCATCCTGGGTTCTCTGAATGACTGTATGAAGGAGGGTCCATACATTGACCTGCTCATTGGTCCAGCACTGATACCTAATCAGGAAATAAACTCCTGTTGTGTTTGAGCTATTATACTTTGGGGGATCTATTTGCTACAGCATAGCCAAAATATACCATGTATTGTAAAAAATCTAGCTAATCAAGGAAATATTCAAATTCAGAGCAGGGCCAGAAGTAAGGTTGACTTGATGTTGAGCCCTTGAATTGATGGTCTACAGCTTCAGAATTTTTCCTGATTAGGAAAAGGACAGATAGACTCTCTAAGGGTAGATCATGCAGCTACAACTACACAGGTGAAAAGGATGCAAGCAAAAAAGCTCATTAGAGATTTGACATTCCTGAATAGAATCATAGAATTTATTAGAGATCAGTAAATTCTAAATTTTTTTGTTTCTGTTTTATGCATTGACATATCTCCATGCTAGATTATACCCTGATTTTCTTCCCCCCCACCCCCCGCCCCCGACCCACAAACCTGGTTTTCCTTTCTCAAATAGGTCCAAGAGATATGTCTTACTCTCCCTCCTGGGTGTGTTTTCCCCCCCAATCTCCCCCTTTCTTAGTCCTCAAATGGGTGGTTTCTTGGAGGGTTTAGTCAGATTTGGATAGTCATATCAGTTCATAGAAACACCAGTGGCTTAAGTATGTATCTAATAAATGTTTGCTGAATAAAGAAATTATTCTTGTTTTCTGCTTTTAATGAGACAACATTTACTAATGTCTCCACCCATGTTCAAGTTGAAAGAGATATCAGAGATCATCTAGTCCAACCAGTACACATACACACACCCTTCAACAATATAGAATCCCTTTCTACAGGATCTCCAACATGGACCATCCAGTCTGTGCATGCATATTTCTGGTAATGAGAAGCTCACTGCTTTACGGAAAAGCCTATACCATTGAACAACAGCTCCAAAGTTTAAATAGTTGTTTTTTATTTTAAATTAAGAAAATTTCTCCATAAAACTTCAACTGATTGCTCAGCATTGGGGTTCCTTGGTGACACCACATCCCAGTAGAAATTCTCTTGCCCAGGAGTCAGAAAAAAATCTGTTTTTTAGCTCTACCTTTGCAGCTGACCAGCTATCTAACGTTAGGAAGTTGTTTCTCCTCTCCTGAATGAAATTTCCCCAACTATTAAATGAGAGGTAGGAAAAATATTATATTTAAGTTCATTGATAAAAAACAATATTTATGACAGACACCTATTACACATCACTAGATAAGCACCTCCAGGCTAACTCTGATTCATTAGTTAACACAATTTCAGGAAGGCTACTTAACCAGCCAAAAATGTATTATTATTTTTCCACCCATCATTCTTTATTTTCTCCACAGAGATTTAAAAAAAACAAAAGCCCTTCAGAGTCATAAAGTCCATATATAATGCTATCCTTATATTTGTATAGTTCCAACAAAAGTTAAGTAAACATGGGCAAATTTGTATGACTTGCTCTAAGGCAGGGGTTGGACAAAAGCCCTTCAGAGTCATAAAGTCCATATATAATGCTATCCTTATATTTGTACAGTTCCATACAAAATTATCATCTTAGAAATGTGCCTGCTATATTTGGTCAAAAATTTAATTAACTCACCCCAATGCTTGGCAGGGCCAGACCAAATGATTTCACAGGCCTTATACAGCCCTCAGGATGGACATTCCCACCCCTGCTCTAAGGTATTGAAGCTTGATCTTCTTTTCTAACTATCCTCAAATTTAGGCTCAGTCTAGATCTGACCACTTCTTAAAATATAAAGATACTTATTTATAAATCATGGATAGTCAAAGGACATGTTTTCTATGCCAACACCATTATCTGCCCAGTACAGATCTGCCCGTCAATTCCAATTCACCCAAAATGAAACCCCAGGTGGAGAGATGTCTCTTTTTGACCATAGTGGTGAGATCACTGCATAATGTTAAATTTAAAATGGGTTTTTCCATCAAGATGGGTCTTATTAATGGAGTCATGCTGTGTAATACAGTGTGTCGTGTGCAGAAGAGCAGATGAGATGGTGTCAATGATCCACATAAGAATTAGCACAAGATCAATTAGGTAAAATGGAAATGGCCTGAATTCTTCTCCTAACTGCCCAACTAGATGTGTGCTTGTATTTCATGTGCTCCAGCTTGAGTTTACTTATGGGAGGGAGCCAGGTTCATTTAGAGGAACTGGCATTTGAAAGACTAGTTAAAGGGAGAAAAGCATGATATGCAGACTTATATCTTTCTGGAAGATATTCCAACTATTTGGAAGTCTTCCTTGGAAAGTCTTTAAGCTCTTTTCAGTTCTCTGAAACAGTTCAGCTTACGCCACCGTTTCTAGTAATATTTAATATAAATCTCCAATCAGTTAGGTCATATCCATTTAGGACCCACATGCACTGTAAAGTAGGACTGTCCCTTGGGAGTACAGTTCAGAGAAGGAAGGGACACTGACAGTAAAACATGACGACAGAGGACAGCAATCACTTGATGGAAATCTCGGTGCAGAAGCATCAACCCAGGATGATTCTTTAAGAAGTTGGAGAACTTCCCTTGCTCACCTGATGTCAACTGAGCCCTACCCATAATGCTCATAATGCTAGAAACTCACTAAAACAAGCTTAGGATCCATTGGAACCAACGGGGGTCCTGCTTCACTGAAATAATCCAAAGAATCCCCATTTCCCCCTGAGAATCTACTCTTTGGGACCTTCCTACAACACATTCCACTTTTGGTCTCTACCCTCCTGAACTGGTCCTATGGGAACTGTAGCTAGAAGAGCTGCTTCTGGTAGGAAGCTGTGGTGGGGCCAATGCAGCAGAAATGAGTCTGTGAGTATCTCAGATGTAAAAACTATTCCCCAAACAAGTGTATCTCTCTTAGTGTCAAGAAAGGTTGAAATCCGTAGTAAGAATCATACCTGCCAATCAGTTCCCTCTATGTTCAGCAACCCTGAAAAGCATCCTCAATAGGGTGGTTTTCATTAACTAAATACGCCCTTAAATCCCTTGTAGCCAAAGGTTCTAAAACCTTTGCAAGGGTGTATGGACCACACACACAAAAGAGATCCATGAGCACATTTTTACATTGGCAAGAAAAGCAAAATGTCACTCAACTAAATTTAAGATTGTTCATGCACATCTGCTACCACCAGACTGTTATAGGGGGAAAAAAAGAAAGAAAAGAAATGTGAATTGCTCACATAAATAGTTCTGGATATTTTTCTATTGTTCAGATGATTTCAACAATGATTAAAAGGCCACCAAACCAAAACATGTTTGTGGTCTGTCATACAGCAACAATTTTTGGTTAAATAAATAGACAACCATATCTCAACTAACTGCACAATGTTATTTTAGATTGTTTGGTGTTATAGATACATCACTAAAATATGTGTGGAAAAACAAGAAATATGAAACATTACACTTCTGATAGTATCATAAGTGAATCACATCTTTGAGAGACGGTGACAGAGACAAAGATTGCTAGAGAATAAATTTCTGAATCAAGTGCATTTACCCCATTTCAGAATATAAAGCAGATGCATCTTATCACATAAGCTGCAAATCCTCTAAATTAGAATGCTACAGTCTAATCAACCAGAATGATTTGTCCAAAGTCCACCACCCGCAGGGAATGGAGACAGTTTATCATAAAAGAACAATCAAAGTTTTAAAATCAGAGAAGTGCACTCAACAGTATGTGAAAAGCGCTACTTATTCATATGTAAAAATCAAAGCATAATTATAAAATTTGGGGAAATTAAACAAAAAGAATTGGAATAATAAATCTACCTTTCACTCTTTTCAAAAACAGAGTTCTTTTAAATATTAACATCAATTAAAGAAATCATCAGTGGATCTATTAAGCAAAGCTGACAAAAATGTATAACAAGAACTCAAATTTAAATTAAGTCACTTCCTCCAAAATTTTACACTCCAGACAAAATTTACCCAAAAAACAAATGCCAAATTATTGAAGAGTTAAGAAGCAGCAGCAAATTCACTTGGAAATCCTATATAATAGAAAGAATTCATTATAATTTTATAATGAATTAGGGGTTTAGCTAAGTAAATTACATATTATTATTGATTTGTACATATGAGGAGAACTATTGAAGGAAATAAATTACATATTATAATAATATAAAAAGATAGCTTAATTAGACTTTAAAATAAATGGTTCAGCATAAATAAATGTTCCAAACCCCACAACAGGCCTGAGAAAAGATAATAATTTGTCAAATTATTTTTATGACACTATATTCTCTTAGACAAATTTGAATAGTTAATTAAAATATCTACTGGGGGCATTCATGATAGCAATTCAAAGTATCTTTCTTCATTGTCTGGGTGATATCATGAAATTACACTTTTGACAGTTTTAAAGAGAGTGTTAAAAGGTTTTTGAATAAACCATTTTTTAAATTTCTGGTTTGAATAATTAAATTGGACTCTTTTGAAACTAATTACATATTTTCAATGATTCCTACAAGTCCTTCTGCAGTGGCCCATATCTAATAATTTTATAAAAAGATCTATCCTTACCACTTAGTATAGTCTGTAGTTTATATATCGTATATCAGTAAATTTAAAATTTCATAAGTCATCAAATATTCTCTATGTGTCCTGACATTAGAATACCTAGACATTTTCTCCTTTGGTAACTGAAAGTATGATCAGCAGTTAGAAAGTTTAAAACTGTCCTTCCCAATGAGCAAAAATCAGAAACTACTTTCTAAAAGAGAGCCTTGTGTTTACCAAGGGCAACAATCTCTACATTTCAAACTAGTTAATGGGTATGTGAAAATGCTATTTCCAAAGCAATTGCAAGGCAATTACTTTGTGGTGAATTAAAACAAAAACTCAGATACTCAAAATTCAAAGCACCAAGCATCCACATACCAACATATACAATGAGAAAGTAATTTTTCAAATTACTGTACTAACACTTTCTAATATAATATTTTAAATGGTTAATCCTGAATTTAAAATCTAATGAAGGCCATCACTTTTTATAGCTTAAATTTATCCTGGCTTGGTTAGACTTTGGAGTTTCCTCTCTCTATCTATAAAAATACTATTCACCTAAAGTAGGTGACAAGTGTTTGTAAAACTTACACTGTCCGACTGCTTGCTGTGGTCACAGTCCCATGTCCTCGCATGCTGTCCAGACCTCTCCATGGTGCTGAACAGTTACTCTTGCCCATTTGAGAGGAAAGAGTTTATTGGAACCGGCTTTGAAAGAAATCCACCATGGTGCTGAACAGTTACTCTTGCCCATTTGAGAGGAGTTTATTGGAACCGGCTTTGAAAGAAATCCATAGAGGGCCTGCCGCCTGTGTTAGCAAGTAAAGGTATCTGAAAATTTTCTGTAACACATACTACAAAGGAGAGGCTTTGCCCTTCAAGTTATCAACCCCGATGCTCAGGCAGCTCAAAGATTCTGGGGCATAAATCTTCAGGTATTGACAAAAGAGAGAGAGAGAGCTCTTGGGAACTGGAGTTTGCTGATTTTTGTCAGTGTTCTTCAAATTGAAAAAACACATACAGAATACAAGGCTACTCAGAGAACAGAGGATTCCAGAAAAGTTCTTGATCTTAATGCAGAAAACGAGCTCCCATTAGTCCAAAGCAGCCAATTCGCTCCATCCTATCATAACATGCACTTTTTGATAAGAAATGAAATAAAGCTCAGAATTCCACAAGCCACTGCACACACCATGTAAACAGATATGCGTCCCTCCAGCCCGGCTCCTGTCTGCTGAAGACTGTCGCAGCAGAAATCAGGCTCTTGTGGCTTTCACAGATTATCTCCTTCTGAGGCTGAAACGCGTAAGGAGCCACACGACACCCAATGATGTCATCTCTAAAGCAGGTCACAGTTGCTGCTGTATGTAGATGAAGTCCTTCCAGGGAGTGCTTGGCATAGTGATTTTCTTGAAAATCTACTTGTATTAAATAGCACAGTCTTCTATCAATATACTTAACCCTATCAATACAGTGCTATGAAGAGAAAATCAATTGATTTCTCACATATGCAGCAGAGTCTCTGTTTAATGTAAGATCAGCTCTGGCTCTGCTTTAGGAAATGAATAATGTAACTAACTCATGGTGAATACAGTGAAGAAGGGGTTTTCCCCCTCGGAGCTGTTTTGGGAACTAGAGGAATTGTGGAAAGATAGAATCTGCTTCTAAAACATGACAGAATTTTTAGCAGGTTAAAAACAACTTACTCTTTTAAAAATCAATCCATAAAGATTACAAAATAAAAATGAAGGCAACTGTCTTCAACTCCTGACAACATTTTACTTAATGGAACTTAAAAAAAATGTTTTATAGATGTTAAAAAAATCTTACTATCTCTGAAAAATGTATGTTTTCAAATGTTGGTAGAAAACTTTCTTTAACTCATTATTTTTAGATGTTTTCTAGCTCTGAATAAAGTAACAAAATTTTAACTACATTGTAACCAATCTGTACATGTAAAGTAATAGCTTCCTATAAAATAATATATATAATATTATAGGATGTGTAATAATGAGAAATGCCCATTTCCATTCTGTGTAATGTATTTCTTTTATCTTTCTCAGCTATGTATGACACATCATAATTTAGGATTTTTAGTCATATCTGACATTCCTGTCAGCTAATAGTTAAATCATCTAATTTCCATCATGCCAACTCTCAATAATCCTGATAGTCAAAGAGAAGAATAACTTCAATCTAAGCAGTGTTTATTGAATGTATCCCCTTTTCATAAAAACCAAAATGCCCTGTGTCTGGACCCATCTTCTGGCCCATAGTGAAATGCTCCTTAGTGAAATGCCCCATAGTGAGATGGCCCACGACGAGGTACCACACCAAGAGGTTTCGGCCTCCACGAAAAGGTGGCCCAGATCATCGGGATCTCAGTGGATCTGAAGAAGTGGAACAAGTCCACCGAGTCCCTGCAGGCCAACCTGCAGTGGCTGAAGGAGTACCGCTCCGACTCATACTCTTCCCCAGGAAGCCCTTGGCCCCAAGAAGGGAGACAGTGCTACTGAAGAACTCAGGTCGGCCACCCAGCTGATCGGACCAGTCGTGTCCATACGGAACGTGTATCCCCTTTTCATAAAAACCAAAATGCCCTGTATCAGGACCCATCTTCTGGCCCATAGTGAAATGCTTCTTAGTGAGATGCCCCATGGTGAGATGGCCCATGACGAGGTACCACACCAAGAGGTTTCGGCCTCCACGAAAAGGTGGCCCAGATCATCGGGATCTCAGTGGATCTGAAGAAGTGGAACAAGTCCACCGAGTCCCTGCAGGCCAACCTGCAGTGGCTGAAGGAGTACTGCTCCGACTCATACTCTTCCCCAGGAAGCCCTCGGCCCCAAGAAGGGAGACAGTACTACTGAAGAACTCAGGTTGGCCACCCAGCTGATCGGACCAGTCATGTCCATACGGAACATCTACAAGAAGGAGAAAGCCAGCATCATCACAGAGGAGGAGGAAAACTTCAAGGCATTCACCAGTCATTGCATGGCCTGCGCCAATGCCCAGCTCTTTGGCATCTGGGCAAAAAGAGTCAAGGAAACTGCAGAACAGGATGTTGAAAAGAAAAAATAAAGTGCTGTTGGTATCTTGAAATAAACACCATGAAATGGATCAAACAACAGATACCTTCCTTGAAAAGCGTAGTACTCTGCCAAGTTTTTTTTATCAAGAATAAAAAATCTGAGGAAGAGAAAACTGAATTTCTATACAAACTCTGCCACTGAGAAAATTCTATTAAAACAACAGTAATTGTTTTGGAATTAAATCGGGAGAATTTTGCCTCCGCACCTCCTGAAACTAGGTATGCAATGCTAAAACCTCAAAATTAAATCTTGAAAAATATTGACCACCGAGAGGTTCTGGTCATGTAAGTTTCCTTACTAAAGCTGATGTTTTTTGCAATTTCTATAGATCAGTGTTTTCTATGCCTTCACAATGAGAAGGTTGCCTAGAATATTTTTAAAAATACAGAATCCCAGGCCTCTTCCCAGATCATTCTGATGCAATACATCTGTTGTGGTTCTGGAATCAGCATTTTTTAAGTTCCCAAAGTAATTCTTATTTGGAAAACACTGCAGTAATTAATATATTACATTGTATACAATCATATAACAATCCAAATCAGTAAAAATATTTATGACATTTGTCATGATAAAAGGCCGATTGTTGCTACATGAAGCATCCAGTCGGGGGGTGGGGGGTGGCTCTCATCTTCCCATCTCATCAGGTTTCTAGGAGGAAGCACTTTCCTAAATACTCCCAGTCTCTGATTTCCACCCTTTAATGCTCTCCATGAAGGCGGAAGGAGTTAACTGGTTGAAGGATTAGGCAAAGGAACTCAGCAGCCCAGGATTATTCTCCCTCCATTTTTCTATGGGATCCACCTCCCTGCACAAGATCTGTGGGGGAGGCCGGCAGCTTTCAAGTGTGTCCTATGATGGGTAGGCTTCCTTAAATCCGAAGTTCAGTGGTAGGAAGCCCACTGGAGCCACAAGTCAGAGTTATTCCCTCAAATCCAGCTTTGACAGAAAATAAAGCTGAGATTTTGATATCACTTTGCCTAAATCTCTTATCTTTCAAAATAAGTTCTGAAATTAAGAAGCTAAAAACAGTTACTTATTGACTCCCTAAAAGCCCATATTCTAACACTGTTATCCTGTTGCCAAGACTTGGTCTTCATTTACCCACTAGCCAGTTACTGTAACAAGTTTTATACATGATCTAACTTAATAAACTTTTCATTTGCATAATACAGCTCTATGATACAGGCCTATAAAAAGATGTCCTATGTTAAAATTGCATAAAATTGCAATTCCAAATACATTGTTCAGCTCATATATATTATTGAGTCATTTAAAAACAAAACAAAACAAAAAAAAAAACCTCTAACACTTGGAATTTTCCTCAACAACTATTAACTGTAGGATAGTGTTTCCTGAAGTTTTCATGGATCAATAGTTCAGTAAGGTGTGACTCTTAATGAGTTTCATGGTCCGAGAAGCTTGGAAAAACATAAAATCAAAATACCCTTCCTGCAGATTGGAAATGTTTGTTAACTAGAAGGCTCTAAGACAGTGGTTCTCAACCCTGGCTGCACATTAGAATCACCTGGGAATCTTTTTAAAATCCTGATTTCTGGGCCTCATCCTCCGGAAATTCTGTTTCTTTGAAATAGGACTATTCTATGACAATGGTGAAATACAACACTATATGTTTGGCAGTCAGCCACGATTGCAGAAGGTAACATTAAGGACCCAGCAATTTTAGTCTTCTTATGATCAAACAAATCTTGAGGCTCTAGAGTTTTACTTTACCATAGTCATAATAATTTCAGTCTTGAACATTTTAAAGGTGGTATTCACATATATCCACCATGGCTATTAACCAAACAATAAAAATCTCAATAAAGCCCCCCTAGATCTCTTGACTTAGACAAACTGGCCAGGAGATAAGTGCCTCATTAAATATTAAGGTGACTTCCAAAAATTGTAACTTTGGTTTTGGAATCATTTTTATCAAATGCAATATTTATCTTGGAAATGGATAAGACCAAAGGGGCTTTAAGTTCATTTCTAGGTGGCTGCTTCTGAATTATTTTTACTTCCAATCACTGAAAGAGGCCGGCCAAGTTTTCCACTTGTTATTGTTTGGTTTTTGCTTTTTACTATATTTTATCCTCTGTCATGGTTGTTTACTTGTTACTAGAGCAGGGGTGGGCAACCCCTGGCACGCGTGCCAAACATGGCACGCCAGTAACTTTTGCCAGCACGAGAAACCCTCTCTTATAATCTTCCATTTACAATTTTTTTCTTAATATCGACTTTTTTATTTTTCAGATAAATTCAGTGTAGGTGCATCTTAGATAAATAAATAATTTTACATAACAAGTTATCTTAAAGACCATAGACATGGATTGACGAGAGAGGGGAAGAGCAATTTCTATGCCTCTGCCTTAACTCTCCCTGCCTTCCTAGATCCGACCAGTGTTTTGGTTTCATCCACATACGCTTGTGAATCTTTGTTCTCAGTGATGAATTTTGTTAAGTCTCGTAATAGGAGTAGCCTGACGGATGAAAGTAGTAGCTCGTGCATATCTCTGAAGGTCACGAAATATAAACCTGATGTAAAATCTCTGTCATCAGTGATGCAGCAGCAAAAGTCCCACTGATAATATCAAACGGAGTCATAAAGTTTTCTGTCGGACTATCAGTGTACATGTATACATTAAAAAATAAATGTATTTTTCATCATCATATACTGTGTTTTTGTCGCTCGAATGAATTTTATTATTTCTTCAAGGTTCTTCACATACATACACCTTAAGAGATATCAAATAGGTGTAACATGTTCTCAAAAAATTAGCATTGGCACACAGAAGAATTTTGAGTCAGAGATTTTGCTGGTTTTGGCAAGCACTCACAAAAAGGTTGCCCACCCCTGCAATAAACTTTCCAGTTCCACCCCATCCAGTTTCTCCTTGGATCCTAAAGCTTCTTTCATGCCCACCTAATGGGTATCATGCCGATTTATAACAATGAAAGTGGATTTTGTAACAGAGGGTGCACTCTGGGTCTAAACTAGGGGTTCAATACTTTATCTCATCTAAGCTGCAGAATAAAGACAGGACTCACATGAGGGCAAATGTGGACACTGGACTTGAGGTAAACTACAAAGAGAACAAGTTCTTTCTCCATTCTCTTTATCAAAATGGGGCACTTAATGCCTAGGTTTTTGAATCTATACTCACAGGTCAGTAACTCTGAGGCTGCTAAGGAGGATTTATTATATTATTATAGATGAATAAGTCAGATATCAAATAGCAAATTGTCAATTTTGTATATTATTCTGAACCCTGGAAATGCTCAATATTAGCAGTGTCTCAAAAAAAACATGCTCATTTTTAAACCTATCAAGAAAAATGTCCTCCAATCATTAAGTTAAAAGGATAATTATGAAAATAAATGTATACTATCACTCATATTCAAAGACATAAAAAGAAGAGTGTCTGTGATGTAAAGATATTTTTATACATACATATATTCATTCAAACTGTTATATATAATTATATGTCACATAATATCATTTCTAAGACTTGTGAAGAGAAAACATTGGTTCTGTAAGTGCCTGGTTCAAAGAAAAATAGATCCAGTTCTGTTCCACATATGATTCTATACTGCATTCCTTGAACCAAAATTTAAGACAAATAGACTAACAAAGAATTTGCTATTCAGGGGTGTGAGAATTGGGGTGCTCAGACACTAGAACTCATGGGGCTTAAGTTTATAACAATAGCTGGGCATAATACTATAACTTGGTTGTGACCTGGAAAATCTAGGTTACTAAATTATTAGGTAGCACAAGGCTTACATTCTCTATAACTTTATAGCTTTCAAGGTTATATTGGAACGGGTACCAGGGAATTCCTTTTAGGGCCTGAGTTCCCCCCAAAAACAAGTGCGACTTTGTAAAAATACTTTCTCCCTTCAGTCACTAGAGTTTTCCTGATGTGTTTAAAGCCTGGAAATTGTAAATCTCAAAAAAAAAAGGAAATAAAACTTGAAGGCTAATAAAGGAGTTTGAATGTAGGTGCACATGCACATTTGGCAGATGGGCAGTGCTGGCTCTTGGTAGTATACTTGGGAAGGTTTGGTGGGCCACCTGGATGCCCCTTGCTAACTACCCAGCTACTCTTGCTAAAAGCCAGGACCACTCAATCAGTGCCATCGATATGAGGGCTCCACAGCCTTCTTTCCAGGTAACGGGGTCTTCAACTGGCCCAAACCACTGCCCTTGAACCCGCTCAGAACTGCAATTCTTCCTGAACAGGAGAGCATCAAGACCTGGAGGCTGGGGTGTGCAGCTACTGGAATGGCACTTCCTACACTGATTTGCCTGAGAGGTAAGGCCAAGTAGCCCCATTCTCCCCACCTTGCTACAGATCCTCCCATGTCTTCTTCCTCAGGTCTGAAGGGAAGAAAATGATCTAGGCTTGCTTTAACTAAGTATACAGGTTTGGCCTCTCAGAAGAGGCCACTCATTTAAAGGCAAAAGGATTTGTACCTGGTTTTACCTTTGGATCTTGAAAATTAGTCTTTAAAAGGAGCAACACTAAAATAAATGCTTAATTTATTACTTTTATAATGTGCAGCTCCAATCTCATAATATACATACACATTCTGAATACACATCATGTGTGTGTGTGTGTGTGTATGTATGTACGTATATATATACTCATATTCTATGGGATAATTTGATTCTCACGGATTCATTTGGTGAATCAGAAACAGGCACTGTGCCTCCCCAGTTGGAATCAAGTTAAAAATTCCACCTCTGTTCTTCACAACTGTTCCTCAGCATTTTGAACACATGGAGTGTTTTCTAAGAGCAGATTCAGAATGGGCTAACATTTATGGAGAAGCATCATGTGTCTTGTTTTACATATGTAGTGCCATTTAATCTTCACAGTGACTCTAACTCATCTCTGAGATGGTTGTTATTTCCAGTTTGCCGACGAAGAGGGACCTGTCAGGTATTATGTCTTAGACTCACAAAAATAGCAGAGAGCTGCTATTTTAAGTCAGGTGGTCTGGGGCCTGACTCTATGAGCCACACTGCTCCCTACAGGCCAGACCATAAAATATGGGGAACCAATGGCAGAAAGTGGGCATCGCCAGGAGAAAGGCTGAGGGAGATGGAGCCAATCCAAGCCAAATGGGACTGAGAATGTCTCCAAACAATTCAAAGATTTTTCTGGATTTATCTGCAGGAGTAGGCGAATTATTTGTGAAAAGGTTACCAGTCTAGTTTAGAATATATCATACTATACTTTCTTTCTATGATATCCTATGAGGCAAATTACAGATTTCTCAGAGCTGGGAACTAAAAGAATAAGTGTTTGGTCATATGAAATTGATTAATGAAAAGCACACAACGCATTTTCCACCGTTCTCCTCGGTGCAATCACAATATTTTTAGTGTTTTTTTTTTATTTTTAATTACTTTTTTCTCATTTTGATACCTATGGTAACAGTTATTATTCAAAATTGCTATTTCTTTTTTAAAATAGATACCATGTTCCTTTTCTTAAAAAATAAATGATTTCAGAGAGGAAGTTGAGAGGGAAGGAGAAAGAGAAACATCAATGATGAGAACCATTGATTGGCTGCCTCCTGCATGCCCCCTACTGGGCATCGAGCCCACAACCCAGGCATGTGCCCTGACCGGTATCAAAATGTGACCTCCTGGTTCATAGGTCGATGCTCAATCACCTGAGCCACACAGGCCAGGCTCAAGATTGCTATTTCTAAAAACAAATTTTTCTGTTACCGCATGATACATTGTGGTATAATGGTACTTAATATGCAAATTGCTAATAATACTTAATATTATCTTCCCTCCTGTTGCTCTTTCAATTTGGCATTGAGCAGCTGAGGCTTGAGGTTTTAATCAAAGAGCATTAAATTAGGCAATTTACAAAATCAAGCAAGGATTCTCTTTTCAATTATTTAATTCACTGTTTATACCTATTAAATTGTAAAATAATCTTTAAAATTCATTAACTGATTGTCTCTTCCAATGCTTGACCATGTCTAAACAGTCTTTTTTCCAAGTGGCACAGTATGATAGAATAGTGCAGTGTGTGGGCTCCAGTCAGATGCGTAGCCCAGAGCAAGTTAATTATATCTCTAAGTCTCATTTTCATCATCTGTAAAATGGAGATAATAATTATTCATATGGTCATTGAGAGGATTAAATGAAGTAATCCACAGAAAGCATTAGTAAAGTATCTGGTATTTTTTTAAAAGATTTTTAAAATTGATTTTTAGAGAGGGGGGGAAGAGAGAGAGAGAGAGAGAGAGAGAGAGAGAGAGAGAGAGAGAAACATTAATGTGAGAACAAAACATCGATTGGCTGCCTCTCACAAGCCCCTCACTGGGGATCGAGCCCAAAACCTGGGCAGGTGACCGACGGAGTACAACCAACTGAGCCACACCAGCCAGGGCAAAGTACCCTGCATTTAGTAAGGGCTCCGTTCTTATCAAGATGATGAATTTGGGAGCTCATACTGAGACATTACTGTTGATATATGTTGTAGAGCAGAACTATTCTTTTTACTTAAATATATTTTTATTGACTTCAGAGCGGAAGGGACAGGGAGAGAGAGATAGAAACATCAACGATGAGAGAGAATCATGGATCGGCTGCCTCCTGCACGCCCCACACTGAGGATCGAACCTGCAACCCGGGCATGTGCCCTGACTGGGAATTGAACTGTGACCTGGTTCATAGGTCGATGCTCAACCACTGTGCCACACCAGCAGGGCAAGCAGAACTATTCTAAATCTATATTAACCATTGTGCGTAACCAAAACAATCGGAGCAGAAGTATGTGAAAGGCTTCATTCTCTGCTCAGCACAGGGAGTCATCCAGGTCAGCTGGTTATTAGAGGAAGTGCATCTGTTTGTGACAGGTTAGCCAAGGTGGGAGTGCATGGAGAGCAAACACAAACTTAAACCCACAGGCACTGATTTCTGAGATTGAGTGTCCATCATTCACATAGAATCTTAAAAGCCTTTTAACTTTCACCTTCTATTGACCTTCACAGAGAAGGTATCCCAAACACTCAATTTTCACATTGTTTTTCACTCTCAAATCAAGACTTAAATATAAACTCTACTGAACTCAACCATTTTCCAATGTGGTTCATGCGCGCCCTCTAGTGATATACTAAGGGCAACTAAGACCATTCACTCCCCCCAAAAACTCTCTTAAAAAGTGCCGATTCACTAAGTATTCAATTTCTGCTGACAGCTAAAAATAGATTTTCTGCCACTGTTATTTGCACAGCTATAAACTCAACTTACTGCTCTCTCTTTAGAATCAACAGCTAGATAAAACTGTTCATTAAAGGATTTTCTGCCACTGTTATTTGCACAGCTATAAACTCAATTTAGAATCAACAACTAGATAAAACTGTTCATTAAAGAATACACAATGCAATCATCTGAAAACATTTCGAAGTAACCTTTGCGTGCTCCCAATGTGACTACATTATTTTGGCTGTTGGGAAACCTTTTGACAAATAAGAGGATTACAAAGTTGTTAAGGAATATTTTTTTAAAAAATAATACCCTTGGATAGTTACTTCATTTTTCTTCCTACCCTCTTCCAGTATTCCAGTAACTATTCATAAATTATGACAAAGGCTAAATCTGCAAAACTCTACATTATAATCACCTAATCATTTATTTCCTACCACACTTGGTTGTGGTCATTGTTTAAATAGAGACTTCCAGCAGGTTGTTCCTCTCCTTAACTCTGTACCCAGGGATCTTAAACTGGTGGCCCTTGGAACAAGTGTGGTCTGCAGACATGGTCTAGATATGTTTTAAATTTTCTTGTTGCCGACATTTAAAATTCTGGATTTCTGGCCTCCCCTGAAGAAAGAAGATGAATTTTGACAAGAGCCATCCTGTATCCCTACACAGCAACCCACTTCCAGGAGCTCCACGGGGCTGCCATTCAGGGGAGGCCTGTGTCCTTCAGTTAGCGCACACTCGGCCCCCATCAGTCACACGGGTGACTTACCTGGCCCCTGTGGGCATTCAAGTTGTAACCTCTGAGTTAGTAATCCTTTTCAATACTTTCTGTAAAAGTTCTCTTTATGATCTTTACAACCAAACTAATCTCCTATGATATTAGCACCACAAAACACCACCAGAGGCACAGACTAAATGGAGCATGCTGTTATAAAGAAAAGGAAGGTACTCTCGGTAATAGAGGAAGGCAAACACATAAATGAGGTTGATGTCCAAGGCATCATTTCCCTCAGAGTTGATACTCTGTGTTTATGAATCATGTCTTCATTTGGCGACAGCAAACCCTCACCGTGGGTTCACATTCAGCAAATAAGCAATGGACGTCCTCCAATCACAAGCCACCCGCTCACATCCCAAGATTGCTCTCTTGGAGCCAAGGCCCCGGTGATCAGGGGATTGGCCTGGCCGGTCAGACCATGGAGAGGAAAATGGCACT
Organism: Myotis brandtii; assembly: GCF_000412655.1. Lineage (NCBI taxonomy): Eukaryota > Metazoa > Chordata > Mammalia > Chiroptera > Vespertilionidae > Myotis > Myotis brandtii. Next base: position 1,477,750 of record NW_005356905.1, on the reverse strand, counting down.
CACGGGTGTGCTGCTGTCGGAGAAGGTGTTCATGCTGACGGAGCTGCTCAGCTTGTCCGAGGACACGGAGGGCGGGGACGGGCACCTCTTCTCCAGGGGGTCCTGCCGCTGCAGGTACTCGCGCCACGCTCGCTGAATGCTACAAAAATAATAATAACAATAATAATAATAATAATAATAAACAGCACACACACTGTCACAGCACACAGACTTAGCACAAGGAGTCTGAAGGAAGTGGCTTTGGAGCCGGGGAAATGGCACACACAGAATGTGGCACAGAAATCAGAAGACCCGACTGTCTCTCTGTTTTACTGGTTTGACTTTCACAGACATGACTAAGCTCAATCAGTCCACAAGTATCAACTGAGTCAGAAAAAGTCATCCGTCAAAGTGAAACTGCTCTGCTCATGTAAATGTACTTTGATCTATGGAACACAAAATCTTTCCATTTCTCATCTTATATTTCAAATGAGAATAATGCACAGGCTGACAAAACACTTGCTCGTTCATTCAGGACAGCACTGTGGAGGACTGTTCTGTGCCAGGGTCAGCCCTGGGCTCTGGACGATGCAGTGGCCCTGCTCTGGGACAATATAGGCAAGAGCCCTGTGGTCACGGATTTTACAGACATAGAGAATGTTTGATAAATAAAGAAATGGAGAAGAAAAAATATCTGAGAGCATTATGTACTACTCAGAAAATTAAAGTAATGTGCGATTAAGTGGCTGCTTGAGATTTCATCTAAGGAAACTTTTTATTTTATTACTTTACTAGAGGCCTGATGCACGAAATTCGTGCAAGAGTAGGCCTTCCTTCCCTCGGTTGCAGGCACCAGCTTCCCTCTGGCACCCAGGACCCGGGCTCACCTCATAGCCCCAGCTTTGTCTGGAAGGACAGAAGAATGTCCTTCTGGACATCTGGTCTAATTAGCATATTATGCTTTTATTATTATTAATTATTTTATATTTTTTATTGATTTCAGAGAGAAAAGGAGAGGGAGAGAGATATAGAAACATCAATGATGAGAGAGACTCATCGATCAGCTGCCCCCCACAAGCCCCACACTGGGGATTGAGCCCACAACCTGGGCATGTGCACTACCTGGGAATTGAACCATGACCTCCTGGTTCATAGGTCAAAGCTCAACCATTGAGCAACACCGTCCAGGCTCTAAAAAAACTTATTTCCTATGTTTAGTATCCAAAAAATGTCATCTTCTGCTCTGGGTAATAGAAACCGCTTCTTTTTTATATATATTATATAATTCCATTTATTATTATTTTTTCAATCTTTAATTTCTTTATTGATTAAGGTATTACATGTGTGTGCTCATCCCCCCATTAATCCCCAACCCCCCCCTCACTCATGCTCTCACCCCGCTGTTGTCTGTGTCCATTGAATGGGCTTATATGCATGCACACAAGTCCTTTGGTTGATCTCTCCCCCTAACCCCCACCCTCCCCTACTTTCCCTCTGAGGTTTGACAGTCTGATCGCTGCTTCTCTGTCTCTGCATCTTAGAAACCTCTTCTTTGTGAAAGCTAGGTGATTTTTTCCCACTTGGACTGGCTTGTAATCTTAGTGATTAACATCTAGATTTTTACAAGTGATCAGTGAACACAATCTGTCCTCTCCAGGGAGTGAGCTGAACATAAAGACCAAGTGTCAGGATTCAGCCTTTTAAAATAGTTACACTAATTCTTTCACCATCTCCTCTAGACTCCCGGAAGCGTCTGATCTTCTATAATTCTTCCACATACAACTGAAGTCATTAAAGTTGTTTCTGTATAAACAAACTGATTTTCTTTCATTTGGCTCGAATGGTTCAAAGACGATCAATTTTCAACAGTCAGAGGATATAAAGAACACAAAAAATGCTACCACCTTATTGAGTGTGTCTGTGTTCCCTAATTTATTAAGGCTCTGCGAGTTACAACGCTCAAGGAAAAGTCCTGAAGCTGCAGTGAAACGATACCTTGGTATCCGAGGCCAATTTCTCTGAAACTATGAAATTTAACTCTCAGGGGCCCTTACTTACTTAGAGGCCAGAAGCTTCTGCTAGAGCCTACAAGGCTCTTCATGGTTTATATAAAATTGCAAAGGTAGATATGTTTTAGGCTTTTTTTTAAAAGGGCCCTCTGAATTATATATACTTTAGGTCCCATTAAAGTAGGATCTGACCCTGGTGTGGGTTCTAGGTGGTCACTGTTTCATTATGTGATGCATCCTTTGTTATTTTTCTTTGGTTTAAAGATTTTCCGCATAATCTCAAAGAAGGCCCTGTAAGACTGCATGCCTGGGTCTTGTTGCTTCTTTGGGGGACACATTTTATTGAGGAGTATTAATCTTTTGGAAGCTGTTAGTGGTTTCCACATTCTCCCAAGCGCTGGAAGTGCTGAGTAGCTGAGTGTCTCCCAGGGTCCTGCTGACAAATTCTGCCCCTCAAGGGCTTAAAAACCTCTGACATTTTAAAAGTGATTTTTAAGATAGAATGATCTCTCTCTCTCTCTCTCTCTCGCATGTGCTAGGGATTCCCCCCCCCCCCCCCCCCCCCCCCCTCCTCCTTCCCTCTCCTTCTCTCACTCTCTCACCTTGATTATTCAGAGAATATAGAAAGAGAATAGTGGCCACTTGAGATATTACATTTTAGCCTGTTGAGCACCAGAGGGCAGTGTGACACCTTTAAAGAACATAACACCGCTGATCAAAACTGAGGTGAGGTCTGCACGGGTGGATTTGCACTGAGGCATCCCTCCTAGCTCTATGGAATCTGGAAAGTGATGTATCAGTTTTCCTTAAGTCAGAGGTTAAGTATTCAATCTTCTTTTCTTCCAAGTGGATGGATAGTTTCTTCCTTTTTTAATTTACAAGAGAATGTGGAAATACTAAAGACATGAAGAGGATCCCAGATGTCACCCGAGGCCAGGTGAGGGTCGGCTGGGCAGTGCCTGCTTCTGGTAAAGAAGAATCCCATAATTGGGTTCTGTCACCTTTACAAGAACAGTCAGAAATCTGAATCTCACATGAACGTTACTAGCTCTCCCATCTTACTAAATAATTTTTAAAAGTTCAAAACAACACATTATTATCAAGTAGACTGAATTTGGAGATGGGAAAAAGAGGACACCATCAAAAAAGGCCACAGGAGACAATATCTAATTACACACAGCTCTTTTTGTGTGTATTCTCCCACTCAATCCTTACCACCGATGAGCTGTCAGGAGGGCACTGTTACACCATAGGGGCAGGTTTTGCCTGCCCAACATGAGTCTCTCCTTCTTTTGTTCCAGCACCATTTTCCCATGAGTGTTGGGTGGAACAGATCTTACCCCTGCACTGCAGAGAGCAGCCTGTGTGTTGGGGCTGACTAGCCAGGAGGCAATGGCATGGCTCAAGTCAGACCAAGGCAAGACTGCTGAGAAAGAAGCCCCCTTTCACCTGGAGAGTTTCAGCTGGTAGGAGATAAGCCTAGAGCCGTCCATGGCCACTTTGCCACAACGTTAGGGAGCCCCTGTGAGAATGAAGAAGATGAAGAGCAGAGCTTATAGAAGAAGAAATGCAGGTGTCTGATGACCTTTTTTCCACCACCTGAGTCTAGCTGTGCTTGAGGCACATTAGGCCCTGGGTCTTTCTGTCAGGGGCTCCAATATAACCTCTCTCTATACACATTAGTCTGAATTGCAACAAGAGTCCTGGCCAAGTTTCGGGGAAGAAGATGGAACTAATGGACAGACCCATACTTGGACCAGATTCCCTGTGTCCCCACCGCACTGTGCTCCCTCCTCATGGTTCAGCGAGACAGGTATACAGCAGGAGCAAGACGTGGGCATGGTCGTCACATTCTGACTTAGTGGGTAAGCAGAACGCCTATTTTCTTTACATCCCTGTGTAACTGTCTACATGCAACTAAAAGTGACTCTAACATATAGGTCATGTTTTCATTACTTGGTGTCTGCCCCAAGCCTGTGTCCTGACAAACCTGCCCAAATGCCAGGAAAGGGCCCCTGCATAGCCCTCAGGTTTCCCACAGCATCCCGCACCTCTGGCCTGTTTCTCCTCCACTCCAGTTTCTGCCTGGTTTGCAATTCCTAACTTCAGCTCCTTACTTTATCAGGAAGACTACTTAGCTCCATTTCATGAAGGGTTTTTCCAAAGGTTCTATCATTTTCTTTCATTGGGAACACATTCCTTTGTTTCCTTATTTTTGCATGACTCTGCATTGGTTTCTATGCATTAGATCAGCGGTTCTCAACCTGTATTTGAAGCTGTATTTGAAGCACATTGACCCCCTTTGGCGGTCAAACGACCCTTTCACAGGGGTCGCCTAAGACCATCCTGCATATCAGATATTTACATTACGATTCATAACAGTAGCAACATTAGAGTTATGAAGTAGCAACGAAAATAATTTTATGGTTGGGTCACAACATGAGGAACTGTATTTAAAGGGCCAGAAGGTTGAGAACCACTGCATTAGATGAAAACAGCCACCTCTCCTAGTCAAAGATCAGCCTTCTGAAGGAGATAAACATCATTCAACCCTGCCCTAGCTCTTGGTTGTCTCTCAAACCTTTGTGACTGTCCAGGCAGCCTGTTATTTTTCACCGCTCCCCAATGTTGAGGGTGTGCCAAGACCAGTCAGTGATTCAAAGAAGAGGATCTCAGTCAGCAGCTGGATTCCAGCTGACTGGAAGCCAGACACGCAGGCCCCAGTTTTTAAAGAATACAAATATACATCCTGCAGGACCACAAGCATAAGTCCCATGATCCACCGGAGCACGGACAGCTGGCGATATGCTCTGGGTGACAGTTGCAAAAACCAGGGCTCTAGACAAGTGTATAAGCTCCTTTTTGGAAGACACCAGTGAGTGGTAGCAAGGCAAAGGGAGAGCGCAAAGCTGTGTCCCCCAGCCCACGTTCTCTGAGAGCAAGCACCCTCGCAGGCTCTAGCTGTGTGCCTCACTGAAGCCTGCCCGGAAGCTCCAGGACAAGTAGGCCTCCTTCACAGAAAGAGTGCACCTCCGCTCACCCTCTGACTGTCTATGCAGCATCCCAAGGGGTGGTGGCCTGTCAAGAACTATCTCTACAATTGTTACAGTCCCATGAGTCCAAACAACTCAAGCCCTCTGGCCACTATAGCCAGGAAATCAAGAGCTATCCCCTGAGCAGCAGCCACAAAAACCAGGTCACCAGACGTAAAACCAGGGCACAGGACATGTGTAGAAGCCCCCCTATGGGAGATGCTGGTACTCTGGAGTGCGGCAGAGGGAGGGGGCAAAGATGGGGCGAAGATGGGGCTCCCTGGCTGGAGCCAGGCAGGGGGGAGTACAAAGATGGCACTTACTGAAAAAAAAAAAGAGTAAGAAAAGAAAAAAAAGGAAAAATAAAAAGAACAAATTTAAAAAGAGAGAGAGAGAGAAAGACGGCCCCTACCTGCTTTAGCAAGGCAGAGGGAGGCAGGAAGATGGCACCAGCCAGACTCCATCCCTGGAGAGTATCCCAGCAGGTCCTGCCCCTCAGACCTGTGCTTTAAAATTAGCAAATGCGTCTCTTTCACCTAGAGTCTGGGCATTTTTCAAAGGGCTGCTTCTGCGCTGGGCCCTGGGGAGGGTAAGTCTGGGCACAAGCCCTTTAAGAGCTGCTCCTCAGCCCTGGCCAGTGGCTCCGTTATTTGGATACCCTCCTGTACTCCAAAAGGCTGTGGGTTTAATTCCTGGTCAGGGCACATACCCAAGTTGTAGCTTCAGGCACGTACAGGAGGCAACCCACCGATGTTTCTTTCTCTCTCTCTCTCTCGCTCTCTCTCTCTCTCTCTCTCTCTCTCTCTCTCCCCTCCCTCCCTCCCTCTCTCTGAAATCAATTTTTAAAAAATAACACATACCCTTGGGTGAGGATTAAAACAAAAAGAGCTGTTCCTCAGTTTGCCTTAGCCCATGGGTCTCCTGGGCATGAGCCCAGTTGGTCTTCAGAGCCAGATTTTTGGGGGCTTGTCTTTGTGGTGCTGGTCTTAAAAGTTGGGGTGTGAACCTTTTGCTCCTCAGGAAGAAGCTCCAGGTTTTGAGTTTCCTCCCAACTGTGAATCATTGCACTGGGTGGTTAATGGCCTTTCCTACCAGCTTCTGTGTGGTTTCCATTTTGTTTGGTCAATGTGAAGGAGTTGCTCCGCCAGTTTTCAGGGTTTTGCTTTCAGAGGAAATAGTTCCCTCTGTAGCTGTAGCTTCTGCTGTATGCACTGGTGGAGGTGAGTTCATCATTTCCCCCCAGAAAGTAAGTGCACTTAGAGTGATGTAGGTTTTATGTCTCATTAGCTGTGGCCTTGGGCAAAGTACTAAGCTTATTGGCCTATATTTTGCTTATCCACAAAATGAGAATAATAATAACTTCTTTGTAATTCTTGCAAGGAGTCAAGGACAAGGTTTCTAAGTCACTTAGCCCCAAACTTGACAAATAGAGCTCCTGGATAAGTCATTATAATTGCTTAAGACTATCAATCACTTTCAAGTATTTTTAAGTAACATGTGCAAATTATATCCATTGATAGGATATGCAGGATTCCTGAAGATCTTTACTGGCATTATTCTATTAGCCCAATTTGATGTAAAAATGTACTTGAAAAGGTGTAATTGCATGGAGAAGATACACTAGGCTAAATGCTTTTCTTGGATTTTCTCCTTGAAAGGTCACTATAATCATTTACGACATGGTCAGTGTTTGCATTTTATAGAGGAGTGCAACTGAGGCCCAGAGAGGTGAACAGTGCTCCCAAGGTGACAGGGGTAAGGAGCAGAGCTGGGATTTGAACCTAGGTTTCTCTAACTCCAAAGTCCATGCTCTCAACCTCTCTTTTCTTAATTAAACTTCTGACTAAAGTTGTTAGTCATTACTCTTAAGCAAATCCAATTTAATAAGGCTTTAGTGAGAATTATCTTTGACATTTTGGAGGGAATTCTTTTCTTTCTCCTGTGTGTGTCTCCTTTTTAGAATCTAAATGTTTCATCATTAAATCACACATATTAATAAAAATGAGAGGAATTGAACAATTTAATGAGAAAACTTTAAAAAGATTATTTGTATG
>NW_005356905.1:1456064-1470650 GCF_000412655.1 Myotis brandtii | reverse complement strand
CCCTCCCCCTGTAGAAGGGGAAAGAGGGAGGAAAGGGGGAGTGATTAACTGATTAACCTGAGAATTTATATGCATAAATGTATAGCCCAGGGACACAGACAATAGAATGGTGAAAACCTGGGAGGGGCAGGTTCAGGGTGGAGGGGGTCAATGGGAAAAAAACAACAAACAAAGGGGACATCTGTAATACCTTCAACAATACAGATACATTTTAAAAAAATAAATAAAAAGAACAAAGTTGAAGTGAAAAAAAGGAGATTTGGATTCAATAGATCTCTATGTTGTTCATCACAAAATAAACATATTGTTAACACAAGGAGAGGGGTTGCACGCAGTCAATGCACAACTTTTCAATGATGGGATCTGATGAGTCTGTTTCCTTCCTTGCCAGTCAGGCCTCTGTGCTGAAACCCCCAATCCTTTGATGTGGGTGTCATTCTCAGACCTTTGATCCAGTCTTGGCTCTTAAGCACATTCATCCTTAGTCTTAGCGTTGTGCTGAGAGCCTTCATTGTGGTGCTTTCAGTATTAATTTTGCTTTAGCTAAGTTTTCTGATTTGAGAGGCTTGCCTTTGCTTGATCTTCAGAAAACCTGCCTTTTCCCTCCCCAACATGACTTTTTATTAATAGCTGTGCAATCTTGATTGCTTTTGCCCTTTTGATGCAGTTCTTTGATCGTCTGAGTCTAAAACTCAAAATTGTCTCTTAACATTCATGAACCAGGCAATGCACTCTTCCTGGTATTTCTTCTAAATTCCACCCCTCCTTCCTTCCAATTATACTTGGAACAACCACATGTAGGTTGAGCCTTTCTTAATCATATTATTTCCTTTTTATGCTGCCCTGAATATGAGGAAACAACTGAGACCCTTTCCTGACCCATCCAACCCCCACCCAGGGTTCCCGCTAGTGCAGGTATACAGTAAAGGCAGCGACACCTGAGAACAGTTCTCATCTTGCTTTATCTTTTACGTCCAGAGATTGACCTGCCAACATACATCCCATCTCAGGACTTGCAGGGGCTGGACTATCCAGAAACCTTAATTGGAACCTACTATTTGGTCCTCCTCATCAGGGAAGGGGGAGGAGAGTTTCCAGAATAGCGGATTTTATGGTGTAGTAACCTCACTTCCCTCTACCCCCTGGGGGAAGGCAGATGTCCAGCTGGGTCCTACCAACAGAAATGAAAAGACCCTAAGAAAGAGCCTGTGACGTTTGGCAGTGACTCGGCAACCTGGGGCAAGGCCCCATCTTTCACACTCAATACTCTGCAGGTCTAAAGAACATCTCTTGGAAAGTGAGGATAGGTAGAGGCATGCCAAAATTCTCCCTGTGGATGATGCCAAGGTCATCCTGGGGTAGACAGCCTACACCATTGGTGGGGAGTTTGGGGGGGGGGTCCAATGGCCCTTCCCACAAGCAATAAAATAACCCCACAGAGTTGTTTTAAAATAACTGTCTGGTAGCTTCAACTATCTGGTAGCTCGAATGTTCACCATCAATGAGAAGACTGGGGAAGCCTTGGTGTTTAGCAATTGAGTGGTGAGTGAGATGACATCAAGACAGGAGGAGAAGAGGAAGGAAGGCAGATGGGGAGATTAGAAAAGGGAGAGGGGAGGAGAGGGGAGCAGGCTGCCCAGCTGTAGGAAAGGTCTGATGTGTGTGGAGGGGAGATGTTTAACCTGTCATGACAGTTAAGAATTTAATAACCAGATTAGACAAGAGTCACTGAACTGGACTAAACTCTCCAATGGGACTCGAATTCCATTATTGGGCAAGATTAAGTTTTCTCTCCCTCATCCCCCTCCAGTGAGTGGAAATGGGGTCCAGAGTTATTAGAAGAGATAAAGCCATTCAGTTTGCACCTCACTGAGCTGAGACTCCTCCATCAAACTAGCTACACATAAAATCTCAGACTTTCTGAGCTGGCTAGACTCTCAGACACAGAGATTTTTTTTCCTTGCCTGTTCCTCCTCCTGGCACCTGGCCCTCTGCCTCTACATATTAGAGATGATGAAAGCTAAGAGACAACAGGGAGGTTTCCTAACTTCATTTCAGTGTTCAAATGAAACACCCCAATTTCTGACCCAGCCAACTCTCCTTTCCAACTTATTCATTTAAGAGGATGTTATTATAAGAGAAAAGCTCTTAAGGATAAAGCAGCCGATGGCTGGAAACTAACATTTGTGTAGTGGGGCTGACATACTGCTTACAGAGAACGACTTGGTAGCCTGATTCATTATTCATTTAGTAAGTGTAACACAGAGCTTCCTGGGAGGATCCCATGGGTTCCGAAACCATGTTTGAACTTTACCTGGAGAGGTAGCCCATCGTGCTCGCTCAGAGGCAAGCTTTTTACTGTAACCAAGGTTAACACAGATTTATAGTGGTGTGTGTTAATATTTGCCTTCATCCAGCAGGACATTATATATCTGCATGATTTCTGTCTCCATTCCTAAACCCAGCAACGGCTTATTGTACACGGCAAGGCCCCCTTCTTCAGGTGGCTTCTTCTGTAAAGATTCCTCTGGGCTTTTTGCAAACGATCCATGATCCTGGCCAAGCACCGGTATATTTCATTTCTCAGAAGCATGCTTCTTGGAGCATCAAGCTGAGTGTGTGTGTGTGTGTGTGTGTGTGTGTGTGTGTGTGTATTATACACACCCTCAGTGGCTATTCTTACATGCGCCCCTGAAGCAAAATCAGAATGGGAAGGCTCACAGAGAGCTGGTGTGAATAGTTTAAAATTGCTTCTGAGGGGATTATGACCGCCCCTTCTCTACTTAAAAGTGGTTTTAAAAGGTTGTCATTTTGTTCCTTAATATGCCTGTCTCACTTTGTACCTTATTAGTTCCAGTTTTGTTGATATTGAGGTGTTTTTTTGGCACAGTTAATGCAATAGTCACACACAGTGGGGAAAGGGGACTAATATTTGGCCTTAGTAAGAGAGAATAAAAAATAAAAGGATAGAAAATGAGAAAGACAAGATATGTTTTTCCAAAATATTTAGATGAGAGCTGGAATGGACATAGGAAGAAGGAAGAAAGTAAAAAAGGGTGTGTGTGTGTGTGTGTGTGTGTGTGTGTGTGTGTGTGATCAAGAAACACCCTGAGGTGAAAATAACCACATTGCTCCAAGATGGAATTAACCATCTTGATCACTAAAATAAAAGAAAGTGGAAAATGCTAGTGGAAGTTGCAGAACAGTACTCTGCCTGAAGGAGGAAAACCAAGAAATGATGACAATCAAATAATTCCCTACACCATCCAGCAGATGGTGCTGTGTACCCAAAACAGCTTTGTGTGGCCAAAACAGCTTTGTTGCTGTTTAGACCAGAGAGGAAATAATGTGTAACACATAAATGTGAAATAAATAAATGTGTAATTCTTACACCACAAAACTCCATAGTAGTTCAGAAACTAAGAAAGCAAGAACTTTAACACTGTTGCTTTAATGTAAACTTTGAAATAACTTACATTTTCACTTTTGATTCCAAGGGCTGTAGATTGAGGTGATAGTTTTCAATATTATTCTCCATATCCATGGCCAACTGGTGACTGCAAATAGAAATAATATCTCAATATAGCTAAATCCAGAAAAGTAACATTTATAGCAGTAATACTGCCAATTTATTTTAAAAAGCAGACATATTCTTTTTTTTTCATTTTAATTTATTAACAGAGTCCTAAAAGTTCCTATTGATGGATGATGGATAAATAACCATACCATAGAAATAAAATTTTGATTTTCCTGTTACCTTTTCTGTTCTTTTTATTTCAACCACTCAGTTCAACATTCATATCTAAGGCATGAAAATCATTTCCCTTAAGAGAAGAAAAAAGCAGAATACTGAACCATTGCGGGGGGTGGGAGGGAGGATAAAAAGAACGTTATAAATCCCATGGCAATGTCCAACTAGTAAGTTGTAGTGAGGATCTCATTCATCTCCAATGGTGCCACTGCCATTGAATCTTCCCCCTTTTTATCTTGTAAGCTTTTCCAAAGCTCCCACTGTGCTCAACACATGAATCTCTCTGCCCTGGAGAAAGGCAGAGGTAGACAGTAACTGCTCCCAATGAGCTTATAAGACAATCACTGGGTGCTATAATGGTCAAGGAAGGCTTCATGGAAAAGGTGGCACTTGAGCTGGGTTTTGAAGAATGGACAGGAATTAGGTAAGTTGCTATGTGAACGGTAATACATATGAGGAAGACATTAAAATAAAGATATAGAGGTGAAACATTCAGGCTATTGTTAGACCATAAAGATACCTATTTGATGGAAGTGGAGGATAAAAGTAGGAATGTAAAAGGAATAAGTTTGGATAAGCAGGAAACAAATAGTCATTGGCCACATAATGTGTACAGCTGTCATAGACATTTTACATGCATTATTTGATTCTCACAGTAGCCTCTACCAGTTATTATTTTCCCCAATGTAGAGCTGAGAAATCTGAAGTTCAGAGAGTTTAAGTTAAACTTAGAAGAAACCACATTAAAACTCAAGTCTCACCACCACAAAGTACTGCTTGGAGGATTTCAATATCAGACTTATTAAACATAATTCTACTAACTGTGGTTTTCATAAGTATTTGACAGCCCAATCCAATACACATGCATGTGATAAAGGTGTGTGTGTTTAAAACTGAAACAAAAGTTTAATGAAACATTATTTCCCCAACTACATATGTTGTTCTCTGGTATTTTTTTTTATTATATTTCAAATTTTTTAAAGGTTAGTGGTTATCCATCAAGTTGATTGAATAAACCATCAATGAATTGTGATCTGCAGTGTGAAATCATTGCTGCAGGAAAACATACAGCATTTTAACCAGGACAACATGCTGGATGGATATTTAAGGATGGTTTGCAGTGGCAGTGAGCAAGGAGAATAAAAAATATATATATTTAGAAAGGTATTCAAATTGGCCGGATAATGAGGACCACAATTATGGTGATAGTAAAGAAAAGAAAAAGATGAGAGGAAAAAAAACAAACAAACATTGTGCTGGAGGCATTATTAGGATAATGCACTTATCTCCCCCTCCTTGGAAAGGAATAAGCAAGTGATGGGGAAAACACGGTAGAGCAGATAAATTCACACATGACCACTAGGTGGCGCCATCAGCCCAAGATAGCTTTGTAATTACCCAGCTGGGAAGTTGAGGGGCAAGGAAAAAAGCACCCCTGTTTGCTCTGTGCTGTCGGTATTCAGGGTCCATTATATATTCCATCCTTACTCTCTCATTTAGATATGTTGGCTATATTCTGTGCCGGGAATGATGTAAAGCATGAGGGACACAACGGTGAAAGCACTAGACATGGTCCCTGTTCTTAGGGTTTTACAATCTAGAAGATGAATATTACATAATTATAAATGCAATGGACGTTATTAAAGGGACCTAATCAACGGTTGGCAGGCATATAAAGTCTCAGTTTTGTAATTCTATGTTCTTGTAGGGACAACAGCCTTATAACAAGGATACTTTAAGATTTTGTAAATTAAACCCCCAAATAACAAATTATTGAATTGAGCAATAGAGGTATATAGGTGAGGTGTTGTGGGGGCCTGTAGCAACCAAGTTTTCATAGAGAACATTTTTTAATAGTATTAACAAATTTGTTAATTTGGGATTACTATTTATACATCTTCAGCACACTATAAACTACAAATACCTGTAGGCTTAAATTGGATAACGTTAGGGCATGGTATCAATAATTGCCTGTGGGTGATGACATGATTATATGTCAGGAGAATACATAACTTGCAATCACACATTTCATACCAAAGACCCAGCCCAGTCCAATATTTACAAAAAAAAATAGCTGTCAGCCTTAGGTCCTACATAAGTTAATGAATGATTATAAAAAACAATAGAGTCATAAGCAGTCTCCTAGTCAATTGCTCTTCTCTGTTGCCTTCAAAGTGTGTGTGTGTGTGTGTGTGTGTGTGTGTGTGTGTGTCCATGTACACAAATACACTCAATTGGCCCTATACGTGGTCTCAAGCAGAATGGAGTTACAGCTTCCCCTCCCTTCACACGGACTGCCTACCACAAAACCCTGTTGAGCATTCAGAATAAATGTAATGTTCCAAGGGGGAATAACCCATCAAGTGCTATGACACCGCTCTCACTTAACTTACGGTCATTTCAAGTAGCTGAGATGATTTACATCAGCACCTAAGTCAGCTACAGCTTTAATGAAATGCTTAATCGGCTCACTCAAAGTACACCAATTTTTCAATCAAATCTGACAGCTTTCAAGGACACAGCCCTGCCCTAAAAGCAGATCAGAAAAGTCTCCAGAATTCCAGGCAAATGGGTCTAGTTGTTAGGGCCGGCAGCCACTGTTTGTCTTCCCTCTGTCCTGGACAAGCAGGGAAGGGAAGCTTACCCCAAAGGCCTGCGTGCTTTGGGGGTAGCTTTAACTCCCATCCCTCAAATTCCTCAATCATGATTGGAGAAAGCAAGCATACAAAGCAGGCTGGCCATTTCCAGAAGCTTTTAGCTTTCGCAGGCCTCTAGATCATGAGAGGAAAGAACAGGGGAGCGAGGAGGAGGCAGAAGCTCACATATATACCACTAATTTCACGTATCTTCCTGAGAACAGGGGGATGGGGAAGGTACGTGCTGGTGTGGGGGTGTGGGTGAGAGGTTTAATAGAGAGCTGTGGTCAATTAACAGGAAAAAAACTTTCGGAGCTCACTTCTTACATTGAAATCAATAATGAAAAACCAGCATAGCCAGATTTAATAGATAAATGGGCTGAAAAGCACAGAGCAAGTGCGTCCTCAGAGAATTAGGCTGCACGTGAGTATTGAATGGCAAAACGGATTCTAAAATGCATCTAGACCACTGGTTCTCAACCCTAGCTCCTTATTAGAATCACACACAGGAAGCTTTTAAGAAATACTGATCTCTGGACCTCACCCCCAGAGATTCAAATTCAATTTGTCTGGGTGGGGCTTATGCAGGACATTTTCATGAAACTCCCTGGGTGATTCTAAGTGCGGCCAGGGTGAAGGACCACTGATCATGTCATTACAACACTAATCTCCACTGAAGAAAAATCTTATTTCTAGGTCAGCAAAAAGCTCTCCAGTTACAATTGCTAACATTGAGCTAATGATGGTGGTGGTGAGAAGGGGTAGAATAATTGAACTGTTACTCTTGTTTATGCATATTAATGAGAACAGACATAACGAGGATAAAGTAAATCCATAGGTAACGCAGAAACTTGGTTTGATCAAAGGGCTCAAGCTGTCCTTCAAGTGGGGACAGAAAATCCTTAGAGTCATGAAAATGGAATAAACCTGAGAAACTATCTAGCCCAAAAAACCCCCGCCCCCAGATGGAAAGGGAAGGGGCTGACATTGAAGACACACTTGTCATGCTTGTCATACGTGTCTCCGTTAATGCTCTCGATACTGTCAAGCCACTGTTATTATCTTCATTTTTAAAGATGGGGAGAGTGGGCTCAGGGTGGTTAAGTGATTTTTCCCAACCCACAAAGCTAGGAAAAAGCAGAAAGAGGAATGAAGCCCAAGGTTTTCCATTTTCAGGAATGTTGTCCACAGCATCTCCGGTGCATGGTCATTTACGCTCTCCTGGGTCCTTCCAGTGTCTGTGAGCTCACTCTTTAATGGAGAAGTCCTTTCTGTTGGGCAGGCTGGGTTTTCACAAAAGCTATCCTTTTCCTGAGTCACAAACTGTTTCTCCATAAACCCTTCTCATTGATCCTCATTTTCTTCCTAGAGTAAGAAGAGCAATTTAGCCCTTCTTTTAAAGGAAAATCCCTTCAAATGTTTAAGGACAGCCATTATGTCTCCTCTGGGATTTATTTTCTCCAGCCTCACATCCTCAGCCCTTTGTAGTAGTTTCACATGATTTCAGAATCCTATAAATTTTATTGCCCTCCTCTGGTACTCTTGGGGGTGTGCCTTTAAAATATGCCTTTAACCCTAGCCAGTTTAGCTCAGTAGACAGAACGATGGCCCTTGGACTGAAAGGTCCCAGGTTTGATTCTGGTCAAGGGCACCTACCTCAGTTGCAGACTAGATCCAGGCCCTGGTTGGGGCGTTAGCGGGAGGCAACCAATCGATGTTTCTCTGTCTCTGCCCTTCCACTCTTTCTAAAAACCAGTGGAAAAATATCCTTGGGTGAGGATTAAGAAAAATAAATAAGTAAACTGTGCCTTTAAAATGTGGTGCCCAGAGCCAAGCGTGACACTCACATGGGCTTGACATGCAGACTTAGCGAGTGGTTGAGAGCAAAGGCTCTGGTGGCATTCAGACCAGAGTTTGATTCCCACCCTTCCTCACCACTCAGCTGAGCATACTTACACAAGTGCTGAAAGCTCTCTGAGCCTCTTTCCTGGTCTGTAAAATGGAAATAACAATGCCTATATCACAGGGCTATCATCAGAGTTCCATGAGGAAGTATCTGTAAGCACTAATAGAGAGTATGCTGTAAAAATTCAATAAATGATAGCTAATTTTTCTTCTTTTATCTTGACACTGCATGACTACTAAACAGTTTAATATTGTGGTAATATTTTTAGAAGCCACATAAAATCACGGTCTCATGTTAACATCAGATAAAAAATCTCTAAACATTTACCCCCAAACTGAAATCAGAATATATCTCTCACATGCTCTAATTGCATAATTTTTAAAAAAGCCTAAATGGAAGACTGTATTTTTATCTCTGTTTAATTTCAACTCTTTCTTGCTTTCTTTTCATCTCCGTTTTGTTCCATTCTGTGTGCGGTATTACTTTGAATGTTCATTCTATTAGTTTTAGTGTAAACTGTGTACTTTTTTACAAATTTATGATTGGCTTCTATACACATCCCTGATTTAAAGCCAAAGACAGGGCAGGGTTAAGTTTCAAGCCCTCAAACATACCACCAGAGATATCTGCAGGCATCATATTACTCTGTTAATCAGGATAGCTTGTGTATCATAGCTTGACTAGTCATGAATCTATCTAATTATATCTCAAATGAGACACATTTCTGGGTCCTGACCACAATTATACCATAAGGAACTGCCAAATTACTTATTTATTTTTGCCTTGCCAGGTAGTGTTTCTTTTTTTCATACAAGCTTTTCAAGCTTGCAAATAATTGAATTTCCAGGGTGGTGGTGAGAAGTATTTTTTTACTTACTTTTCAAGTAAATATTTTCCATCATTAACTTGTTCTAAAGGATTCTGCAATCTTTTCATTTCTTCCTGTGGGGGGGAAAAAAGAAGTGTTTTATAAATTGACCCATGTACTTATGAGCAATTATATTTGAAGACAATTATTAGCAAAAATGAGATAACACACCATTAGATGTTCTGGACTTTGCAATGGATAAGTGCTTAAACTTACAAAACAATTTCCTCTTTGATCCAATTAGAATACGACACTGCCAGTCAAATCACATGATTTTTTCCATCATTAAAGGTAATGCTTCCTGTCATTTTCCTGGAGTGAGGACATGTTTATATAGATCCATCCATTCAAGTTGCTCTGCCATCTGTACTATGTTTGCTGGTTGCTGGGGGAGGGGCTCTGATGAAGACGAGCTGGGTTTGGCCGGTCAGTAACCATCTTCTCTTGTCTCTTGAGAGCTCTCAGCAGCCTCTTCTGTTAGCCCCAGTGCTCAGGCACACGCACACACACAAACACAAGCCCATATCCCTTCCTGACTTTCAGGCATCCCTAGTCTTTGTAGTCCCACTTTCCTGGCCACAGTGATTGGTTCAGGGATGTGACGGGAGTCGGCCCAGGTTCCTGGTGAGACTACCTGTCCCAGGGCATTTAAAGAAGGCCCACGGGACTCAGTTTTTAGAGGTGATACTCTTTGACTCATCACCACAAACTGCTGAGGTGCCAAGAGAAAGCCCCAATTAGGATTAAATGCTCATGTGCCCCTAAAAGGCCCTCAAAGCTAGTCTCAACATGCTTCTACCACCAGACATGCAAAGCTGCTAGGTCATCCCTCATTACCCAATCTCTTTAACTTCCTAACTTCTCTATCTCCTCAATTTCTTTGAACATTCCCTGGAGAATCTTGTTCTAACTGAACCCTGCCTTGATGTTCTGAGGACAGCTAACTTTTTGTTAGAGCAAGAAGATCAAAGAACTGTTTAGAAAAAGGCTTTTAGGATCTAAAGGATTTTGCTGATGACAAACTTGACTGAGTCCCAGATCACACTTATCCCCTGCAGTCCTCTTAAGAAGTGGCCATTTCTTCCCCACCTGCTATATCGTACACAGTCCGCAGGAGGGATAGAACCCTTCTTGCTCCTCATTGCTGCTCCGAGAAACTCCTCATGCCTACAAAATCTTAGTTCTTCTGGAAAAATCTCAGCCTGTCCCAAGCTTCTGTCCTCTTCTCTTCCCTACCTATCCTCTCTCCTCAGGAGGTCTTCACCGGTCCCATAACTTTAAATTTATATCTGCACCCGAGCTGCCCTTAAACTCCGCCCTTATACTCCCACTTGCCTACTTGACAGTTCCATGTTCATTTCTGATAGACATGTCAAGTTCAAAACCAAAGTCTTGATTTCCCCACCTATACCTTCACCCAAACCTCCATTGTCACTACTTCTATCTCATCTTAGTAAACGGTATCACTATTCACTTAGATGCCAGAGCCAATACCCAGGAGTCAGCCTTTATTATTTTCTTTCTCTCACATTACAGTCATTCAATCAGCTAATTTTGCTGGGCCCCGATTAGAAATATATCCAGAACTTGACCACCACCTCTCAGCGTTGTCTAAACCAACTGTGCCAGACTCCTGTCTCCCTGCTCGGATGTCAGCCAACTTCAGTCACTTCTCATACATCAGCCAGCATGTTCTCTTAGTATCGGGCTTTCTTTTGTAAGGGTGTGAAATGCATATATCACAAGTCTACAGTACAATGAGTTTTGACAAAGGAATACATTGGTTAGAACCACCACCCAGAACAAAATATAGAACATTTCTCTCACTCCAGAAAGTTCCTCTGTGTCCCTGTATAGTCAAGTTCCCTCTCCTAAAAGCACCCCTGTTTTGATTTCTATCACAGTAGATTAATTTTCCTGTTCTAGAAAATCATATTAAATTATCTATTCTTTTGTATCCAGCTTAATTTACTCAACATTATATTTTGACATCAGTTTCTTAACAGATGCTAATTGTTTAAACTTCACTTCAGTATTTGGAGAAGACTTCTGTTTCCTTCCTCTGATTTTAAAAGCATAGGATTTGAAATGTGAGGAACCCAGGACCTGCAATAGAAGTGTTTGCTGTTGTGAGAAAGGCTAACCAGAAGGAAAAGATAACAGAGCAAAGAGGATGGAGGCCAAGGAAAACAGCCAAGGAGCCAGAGCCCTAGTGATGCTGCAAACTTTAGGGTCAAACTGTGGCTTGAAACTAGGATATTGAGGGATTTTTCAGTTTCATGTGCCAATAGATTCTCTCATTTTATTTTTTTAATCCTCACCCGAGGATATTTTTTCCATTGACTTTTTTAGAGAGAGTTGAAGCGAGGGAGAGGAGGAGAAAGGGAAGAGAGAGAGATCGACATGAGAGAGACACATCGATTGGTTGCCTCCCACTCGAGCCCCAACCAGGGCCAAGGATTGAACCTGCAATTGAGGTATGTGCCCTTGACCAGGAATCAAACCCCTTGATGCTTTGGTCCAGGCCAACTCTCTAACCACTTAGCAACCCAGCCAGGTGACTCTCTTAATTTCTCAAGGCACTCTTGGTTGCTATTTCTCTCTGTGTGTTTTCTTGTTGGTTTGTTTGTTCACAATTGAAAGAATCCTAACTCAGAAGTGACAGTCTGAACTATAACCTAAGAGTGCTACATATAAAATCCTACCTTGATGAGCCATAGAACTATAAAAATTTAGAGCTGGACAGGTGCTGTTGTTGTTTTGTTTTGTTTCATTTTATTTTGGCGTCGTCTTAAATTTTTTTTTTTATTCGGAAGACTAATGGATAAAGCAGGTTATGGTCTTCAGTTCCTTTTTGTTAAAGGCTGCTGCTTTTATATCCAACATTGGTATAACAAAGCTCGAGTGAAAAACATTTCTGCATCTTCTGCAAAATTGCTGTATAAAGCACTGTATTTTTTGCTACAGGTTTTCTTTTATGTAAATGAATAAGATTTTAGGATTTAGTGCTAGGGGATATTTTCTCATTTTTATATAATAGTGCACTTCTTTTCACCAACAATAACTACTTATGTCTTATAGCAGTTGTTTAATTTGCCTTGGTTGCCAGGAGCTTCAGCTAAATTAAATATTCAATTGCCAGAACTATTTTTTCCAGGCTGTTAGTACAATTATCCCCTCCCCTTCACTACATGATGTGCAAACTTCTTTGTTTTTATTTTAATCCTCATACATGTGTGCTTTTCAAAGTACAGGCAAGTACTATATAGGCAGAATATAAATGATAAATGGACAGGAAGATAGAGATGACAGATAGGTAGGTAGATGGATAGATGGATGGTTAGATAGGTAGATAGATAGATAGATAGATAGATAGATAGATAGATAGATGATAGGTAGATAGATAGATAGATACCTAAAGAGAGAGCATTCTTTAAATAGTATACATGACTTTCTATTTTCAAGGTAAAACTTTGCATCACTATATATGCTGGATCCTTATTCTAAGAATAAGTCTCCACATCTACCCTCTGTTTGTCCCAACTCTCCATCCCTCTTACCTAATCCTTCATCATATCCCATCCCACCACCAGTGACATAAGCAATAAATCCAGGTCAGATAAAAGGTCACGCTTGAAGTCACTTTCCCGAAAGGAAACAGACTGGACAAGAAGCCTTAGTTGTTCTTGAAAAACAGAGGAGGATTTTTTAGGTCATAAACATTTTCTTATTTACCCCCTCCGTTATGATTAGGAAAGAGATGAGGTGTTGGTAGTCTCAGCACTTTCTTCTCTAAGATGTGCCTGTGGTGTGCTTTCATCTTTCCTTTTTCCCTGGAGATTTGGGGGGCAGGAAGGAAAGGGCTTTTGCACTCGGCCCACCACTCTCTTTTCCTTGGTTCTTGCATTGCGGGGAGCACACCCAGGTGGGGAGGGCTTTGAAGTGGTACTTTTTTCAATCTGACTATCCATGCTCTAGGAAATCATATTAAACATAAGGTCAATGACTAACAAGAGCTTTCTGAACAGCTGCTCTGCTGACAATTTGGAGGATGGATTTCATCATTTGGTTATTTAAGCTAACTATACAAAAACACTTCAATTCAATTGGCCCGGAAGTTCCAAACCATGTCCTCATTTTCTCGGAGATGGATAAGGAAGACGGCTTGTTCAACAGATTTTCGCTTGGAGTTTCACTCTTTGGGATAGTTTTGTTTTAATTTGGCATTAAAAATATACAAATTGGTCTTTCCTCTCATTGGTTTCTCCCACTAGTCCTCTTTGTCTCTGATTTTATATCTAACAATGCCATTTCCCTACTAGAAACCAACATAGCCCTCGGTGTTTTCAGATGGTTTCCAGGGTCTCTGCCAAGGTCTGATGCACCAGAGCTCAGGCTGTCTCTTCTGGCTGCACTGCCAAGCCCTGCCCCATACACTCCCTCTCCAAGTCCGGTCATTTGAAACTTCACCCAGTCCCAGAACTCACATGCTTTCTTATTGGACATTCGAGGACAATGCGTCCCCAACCGTTCGTTCTATTGGCCGCTCCCATTCTCCCTTTAAGAAGCCTCCAACTTTCCCTTTCTCCATACAGGTTTTCAGAACTCAACAAGAGGGTTGGGCACCCACCCTGCTTCCTCAGCAACCTGTGCTGATCCTTATTAGCATTATCTCTTTATCTGACTCCCCGCCTCTCCTGCCCCCCAGCTAAGTTCCTTGAAGTCAGGGATGGTGACTTACCTTAAGGTCCCTAATTTCCAGATGAAGCCTAATAAATATCTGTTGAATAAATGAGTTGAATGCATTGATATGACTGGAATGAAACGAAACCTTAGTAGCTGAATGCCCCTCTCCCAAATCCCAAGAAATTGTATGTCCTCTGCTGATTCTTTTCTGCCCCTCTATTTCAACTTTCTAAAATCACTCTGAAGCCTTCTTTTTTATTTAACACTAGAGGCCCAGTGCACGAATTCATGCACCATTGGGGTCCCTCAGCCTGGCCTGCGGGATTGGGCCAAAACTGTCTCTTTGACATCCCCCAAGGGGTCCTGGATTGTAAGAGGGCGCAGGCCAGGCCCAGGGACCCCACCAGTGCACAATCAGGGCCGGGAAGGGACATGGGAGGGCTTCAGGGTGTGTCCGGCCTGTCTCGCTCAGTCCTGATCAGCCGGACCCCAGCAGCAAGCTAATCTATTGGTCGGAGCGTCTGCCCCCTGGTGGTTAGTGAACGTTATAGCGACTGGTCAACCAGTTGACTGTCTGTCCCCTGGTGGTCAGTGCATGTCACAGCAAATGGTTGAGTGGCCTTAGCATATCATTAGCATATTAAGCTTTGATTGGTTGAACGGACAACTGGACAACCAGACACTTAGCATATTAGGCTTTTATTATATAGGAATAGAGGCCCGGTGCACAAAAATTTGT
>NW_005356905.1:1403390-1454881 GCF_000412655.1 Myotis brandtii | reverse complement strand
TTTTTTTTAGCTTCTATGTTTGTTACAATGTTCAAACTGCAGGCTCAGAGGCCTGCAAGGCAGGCGGGGAACGTTGGTTTCCTCCCCGTCACTGAAGGAAGCAAGCCTCATGTTAGTTTCAAGCTGCCTGGCTGCCGGCCGCCATCTTGGCTGACAGTTAATTTGCATATCTCCCTGATTAGCCAATGGGAAGGGTAGCGGTCGTACGCCAATTACCATGTTTCTCTTTTATTAGTGTAGATTATATTTTTCTAGTTTTATTGAGGTATAATTGACAGAGCTGTATATATTTAAGGTGTACATTTGATATATGTATATGTTGTGAAATCATGACACTCAAGCTAATTAAAATAGTCAGCACCTCACCACGTAGTTACCATTTTCTCTGTGTGTGTATGTGTGTGTGTGTGTGTGTGTGTGTGTGTGTGTCTGTGGTGGTGAGAACACCTAAGATCTACCTTCTTAGCAAACTTCAAGTCTACACTACAGTACTGCTAACTGTAGGACATTGTTGTACATTAAATCTCCAGAACTTTTTCATCTTGCCTAACTGAAACTTTGTACCCCTTGACCATCATCTCCCCATTTATTCTCTTTCCCTTTCTCCAGTCTCCTCTGTGCTCTGGGAGGCTCGTAATTTGGGACTTTATCAAGCAGTCCCCTTTGTTCTGTGGCTTCGGATAGAGTTTGCACAGTGGGAGGCCCTGGCATGAAATTAGAGGGTAGCCGAAGAGAAATGTTGTCAACTCAAGGACCTAACCCCAAGTTTCTGGCTCAGTTTGACTCACCAGGTGAGGGGATAATTTCTACCAGGCTCTATTTAACTTCTACCTTTTTTGAAATTTTGGCTAAGCCCCTCTGCAAAGTATAAGTTGAATTATTCAAGTACAACCCAAACATATAGCATTCCATATTCTGTAATCCCATTTCTCCAAATGAAATCTTTGTTATGAGTGGCTGTGAAATATAGGCTGTGCTGTTAGGGCGGATAATTGATTGACTACTTGCCAAAGCCATGCTTCCCACTGTCAGAAGAGTTGTTCTGAAGTGACTTGGGAGTTAACTGTTAGACTGGATGGTGGATGCTGAATTTTGTTCTGTTGTGTCTGGCTTTCCCCTCACACCTTAATCCTGCAGGTATTTCTCCTGTCACAAACAGGCGACCATAACAAAAGGTTAGACAAGCTTATCTCTGTGGCCACTTGATCAGCCCCTTAACCTGCCCAATAATAACATGCTGTTCTTATGTTTTCCCATCAATGCCACTTCTACTGTCTAAACTTGTTCTTTGGACAACTTTAAAATCAGAAGTCCACACAAAATTGCTTTTTCTCTAAAATTTAATTCTGCCTAAACCTCAGCCCTTTAATTATTCTTACTTATACCCTGGCCATTTTATTCTCAGCATATTCCAGAACATGAAAGGTAACTTAAAATGTGAAAACAATCTGCAGTTTACCTCCCTGTGCAGTTATGGGTAACAAGGCCTGTGCCCCTTACATATATCATCTTTTTGTGCGGGGATGTGTGTGTGATAATTTCATATTAACCTGAGGGTAACTACTGAACAAAAGTTAAAAGCCAAAATTACTTTGACACTTTCAACTACCCAACCATTCAATTAAATATCACCAGCCTTCCCACTGTCCCCGCCCCCACTACTCCTTTTTAATGGAAGTGTAATAAGAACACTAAAAAAGGGGGTTACTAATGTTTGCCTAATTCGGAAAAGTAGAAGACATAAAATCCATACTAATTTTAGCTCTGCATCATTAAACATGAAATATTGATTATTGCTCTTTGTAACAGAGTTTATGAAGCTAGCTGAGCTGCTGTGTCCACATAAAGTGGTTCTGATGCTTTGCCCTCGGACCTCAGTGGCCGTAAATGATGCTCCTTGGTGACAGCTGGGAGGCTGGCATTCTAATCCACAGCCTTAAGAGGTACATTTCCCAGATTAGACCAGGAATGACCCAGCTGCATAGCCGAACTTCAGAAAATTAAATTGGAGGGAGTCCAAACCGCTGTTGAAATAACTGTGTGAATTACAATGCTTCCACAGGCCTTGTTATAATGTAAATGTGCTTTACAATTTACTGCCATTTCCCTTCCACCCCTGCTGTGAATATGGACATTAATAGTCATCTCATATATTTAAAGGCAAAAAGGCATCAAAAATAAAAATGTAAAATTCATGGCTTCTCCCTTTGGAAAGCAGAAAGTAAATTCTTTTCTTTTTTCTCTTGCCATTTTTTTTTTTAAAAAAAGAGCATACGTTTTGTTTATGTATTATGCATTAATGTTTTTTATGGTTGACAGATCTGTAAATTTCACACAGGGAAGTTACCTTGCAGCTGAACATGAATTTCTTTAGGAGGAAAAAAGTGGCTAATGGGACATCAACAGCTCATTTAAAGAATTCATTCAGGTAAGTTATGAGCACAATGGGCATATATGAGGTAGCAGACTTAAAAAGAGATTTGCCCTGTTTCTAGCACTTTAAGGACATTTTGAATGTTTGATGAGATGCAGAGTGACTGTGATTTTATGGTGACAATCACTGAGCAAGGTAGTCCTAGCCCTCCCTATGTGAATTCTCAGTGATATTATTACTTTCTGCCTCATACATAGTGAAACTTACTAACTTATAACCATAAGATATGATAATGAGAATCATTGTGATAGCTCATTCTTTTGTTAAAAAATATATTTTTATTGATTTCAGAGAGGAAGGGAGAGGGAGAGAGATAGAAACATCATTGATGAGGGAGAAATCATTGATCAGCTGCCTCCTGCATGCCCCACACTGGGGATCAAGCCTGAAACCCAGACATGTGCCCTGACCGGTAAGGAACCATGACCTCCTGATTCATAGGTCAATGCTCAACCACTGAACTACACTGGCCAGGCTGATAACTCATTCTTTATTCTTGTTTGACCAACCAGATGATGTTCCTAGACATTAGGACATAAAAGTCTTTGATTGACAACTCTGAAAATGCAAACATCTGAGCTCATTTTAACAGATACCAAATAAAAGCAAGTCAAACCCAGTGTGACTGTTTCAGTCATTGGTCACCTTGGATCTGAGATGACTTCAGTCCCTTCTATTCTCCTGAAGGAATGAGTGAAATGGTACCCATCTGGAAGGGTATACCTACAACCACATCATGGAAGCCAGCCCCTTGCCCTAATCTGAATAAGCGCCTGCAAACTTCATCCAGGTGCTGGGGGTGGACAGCCCCCATGGACCCAGGACTGTCAGGCAGGATGAGCCAGCCATGTTAGGTTGAATAATATCCTTTAAGCTTACATGTCCTTCCTCTCCTTTCCCTAAAATTGCACATGTTTTCAAGATTCTTCTGCTAGTTTTAGATCACAAACATTCTAAAGTGATTCTAGAATGAAGACAGAGTTCATTACAAAAAATCCAGCCACTTCCACTACATCTAGGATATGAGAAATTAAAACACTATGAGTAATAATTTTAAAGTGGTCACTCTACTCAAAGTTAATTCAGCTCAACAGTAGGACAGCTATGAAAATACAACTAAGACTGAAATACTAGGTACAACCATTAGGATGTAGGTGTTTTTGCATCTTATATATTTCTGCACTCTGAAAAAAATATATACTGGAGACCAGGCTTCAAGGTGAGAACTCAAAATATAAATAAGCACACAACCAAATAAATAAATACCCCTCAGAATGCAGACAGAATAGCAAAGGTGGCTAAGTGACTCCATACACTAACTCCAGTTTCCTGTGCCAAAGGATAAAAACAAAGTGCCGGCGATCAGGACATGTAACTCCCCCACATTTACGCCTGATTCTGGAATGCATTTAACTGCAAATACTGTCCAGATTAGATTTTTGGCTTAGTCAAATTGGAAAATGAGTTTGCATTTCTTATGTACTCGCCAAGTAATATTGTGGGGAAGCAACCCAAATGCATGCTGGGAAGAACTCTTCTAACATGCTCTGTAGCACCTCAGATGTGTTAGGCTCTTCCTTTCCATTCCCTGCACGACCACCTGTGTTCAGGACCCTGGTGACTCTCACCAGGATTATTACACTGGGTCGCCTAATTGCTTCTCTTGAGTATATTTCCGATCATTTAACTCTCTTACTCATAAACCCTACTGCCAGCCTAAATAAAAATCATCAGGATTAAAAATATTCTTAATTCCCTAAACCCAGTATTGCTCCTTCTACATCTTCTGAACTCCTTTAAAGTTCATCTCCAATGTGATTTTATATATTTTAATATTGCCTCCCATAGCTAACTGCATGTCATTTCTTTGAACTACCGTTATTACTAACATTTATTGAATTTTACTAGGTTCCAGGCACTTTGCATAAATTATCTTTTTAAAATTATGGCTGCAGCCCCATAAAAATAGCAAAAGATGCAATTATTATTCCCATTACTTGTGTAAGAAAATAGATTCAGAGAAATTAAGAAACTTGACCAAGGTCTTATAGGAGAAATGGAATGCCAACCTAAGCAGTCTGATTCCAGAATCTGAACCTTATCCTCTCTGCTCTTTCCACGAATGACATGGAACATACAACAGCATGAGCAGCGATGATATCTCACCAATGGTGCACCAATGGTAAAAAAGAAACCATAGTGTCCTGCAAAGTACCCAGGTTTCTTATCTGAACCAGGCATGTCACCTACCCGCTGTGTGATCCTAGACAACTGACTGTAGGTCTCAGTTTCTTCATTTGTAAAGTGATGATGGCAATGCCTATTACACCCTCTTATGTGAGAATCAACTAAAATATAATGTTTAAAAGTGTTTTGTTTGCTCTAAAGTGCTGGTCACCATAAGGAGATTCTTTAAGCATCTATCTTATTGAGGACAGCAATCATGTCTCACTTGTCTTGTCTTTCCTGTGGTGCCCAGCTCTGTTCCATTCTAAGAGGTGTTATCTTGGGTTGGGTAATCCCACCTGCGTCTCAGTTTCATCATCTGTAAAATGGGGACACTACTATATCAAATTCCAAGGATTGCCATGAGGCTTGATGATTAAAAAATTATGTAAATCTTATACCAGGCACATAGTAGGTGCTCAATAGTATTATTTTCATTATTATTAAGTTTTTATTATTCTATCTTTCCAGTTCCTCCAAAACATGGGTATGTACCTAGACACTTTCCCCTGACTCACTCTAAACCCATTTCTATCAATTCTATTTCCCAACTGTCTCCAGAGCATACCCTCTCTGATTTCACTGTCCTTAGTTGAGGATTTATCGTCAGCTAGAATGAGCACCGTAATAGGCCAACTTCATCATTAGGTTTGAAACTGCTCCCCTCATCCAACAGTTACAGCCTAAGCTCCCTGGCCTGGCAAGACCTTTTATGAGGTTCCATGTGACTGGCCCCATCTGTCCTTCCAGCCCCTTTCCCTAACTCTCCCACCCCCATTACACTTAATCATCTTGGAACATAATGTCATTAAAACCCCCAGTTAAGATCAGGCGCTCAAAAACTTGGAATGAGTCAGTCCATGTGCTGAAATAAAACAATGACACAGACAATCTTTTAAATAAGAAAGTGTATATTATTATCAAATGGTACAGCATCACCTCAGTTATCTGGAGAGTGGTCTCAGAAGCTTTCTACATTGGAACATGCTTCATACCTGAATAGTAAGTCCCAAAATACCCCTCCATAACTCTTAACCTAAACCCACCCATGTTACCTGTAAAGTCTTTATTTAGAGTGTTCTTTACAACACAATTCTTAAGCTTAATTTTGTTTCCTAACTTGCAGCAAATAAAAGAATCTATATATATAAAAGCCTAAGTGACTGTTCGACCGCTCAATCATCCGACTGGTAGCTACGTTGCGCAGTGACCACCAGGGGGCAGGCGCTCAACGCAGGAGCTGCCAAGCTGCAGTGACTTGGCAGCTGCGGTTCTCAGGTGACGCACCCAGAACCAGAGAGGAGGAAGCCCCTATTCGAGGTGTGTCACCCGAGAACCACCCTCTCGCAATCTGGGACCCCTCAGGGGATGTCAAAGAACCGGTTTCGGCCCAATCCCCAAAGGCCAGGCTGAGGGACCCCACTGGTGCATGAATCCATGCACCGGGGCCTCTAGTTCATAAGGATAGTGTCAGAAGATGTGAAGTGAGGGGATCACAGATGAGATGTGGGAGGAAGAAAGAGAAAGACTAAAACATAGATCCTGTTCTGTATTTTCACTGAGTACCCAAAGAAAGAGTCTTACTGCCCAGAATGTTGCCTCCTCTTGAAATCTTCCTGGAAGTTCCCCTCATTTGAAGTAAACTTTGCCTCTCTGAAATCTTAAAGCTGTATGTGTCTATGCTGGGTACAGACCTTATGTTATCTCTTTAAGTTGTATTTTATTTTCTTTAACATAGCCTAAGTGTTTATGGGCAGTTTGTTTGTTTGTTTGTTCGTTTGTTTTTTCAATAAGCCTAAGAATCTTTCAAACTTACCCTACTCCTGGACTGCACAAACTGGGGTTTGCCAACAATAGGCCAGGGGTACATTGAGCCTGAAATTGAAGTACATCCTTTCAAGTTGTCATTGTTCCTCCTAGCAAAAGCATGATTTTAAAATAGAAACCACGGTTTGCATTCATTTTAAAGCAAAAACAGGAGGCCTCAGGTAAAGTTTAGGTTTATTTGTGGCTATGTCTTCCCACACCCCAATGGTATACATGCTCACTATTTTCTGCCTTCAAGATTTCTGGATGGAGAATTTGATAAGTAATGCTCTAGTCAGGATGGAAAGTGAATATCATGTATTTTTTAAATTAAGTTTGTTGGGAAGTGTGTAATAGTCTGATTCCTATCAACTCTGAATAAAGTAAAAGCATTTTGTACTTGTCAGGGCATAATATTCTTATTTTTGATGCTATAGGAGTTCATTTATATTTCTCTCACGCTACTCACTGGTTGTGAAGGAGGAGGTGGAATCTATGTATGTCTAATGCCTTCTGTCCATATCAGATTGTACGAAGTAGACATCACCCTACTTAAAGAAGGAAAAACTCACTTCTACACCTAATTGCCCACCAGACCCACTGAGCTTTCTGGGACTGGGTTATTATATCATGGGGACATCAAGTATGATAAATCTTAGCAGCCAGCATAATTCTGGGCACACAGCAATAACTTGGGTGTTAAGAGGAATATTCAATAGTCATAAAAAGAAGAAAAATACATTTAGGAGTTTAATGGAAGCTACAATGCAGCAATCATGAAGTTGAAAGGAGAACTTGAGAAAGAACATGAGAAAAAAGGTGTTGCAAGTCAGCAAACTTTCCTTTCATCACTTATTCATTCATTATTCTGTTCAATAGTCAACAAAAATATAGTCATATATGCTAGGCATGAGGATACAATGGGGGAGGGGAGAAGACAAGCAGACACAGCTCCTGTTCTCCTGCAGCTTGAGAGGCCCAATATAACCAAAGAAGAAAAGATGTTTTAAGTAGTCAAGAAGTTGATCAAGGCTGTTTTTATTAAAAAACTGGCTTTGCCTGGCCAGTGTGGCTCAGGGATTGAGTGACGATCTATGAACCAGTAGGTCACAGTTCAATTCCCTGGTAGGGGGCATACAGGAGACACCTGAGAATCAATGATACTCTCTCATCACTGATGCTCCTCTCTCTCTCTCCCTCTCTGAAATCAATATAACATATATTTTAAAATAGTTTTTTTAAAAACTGGCTTAAATATTTTGACATTCAGGACCAAATGCACATCCATTGAATAAGCCGGACTCTTGTGTGCATGGCAATAGAGCTTGAAAGATGACATTCTAGAGAGGGCCAAGAAAAGGAGGTGGGGATCCATGGGCTCCTCCTGGCTGACCGGATAGGTGTGCCTGTGGGAAGGATGTGGAAGGGGTGATAGAAATGTCTCCAAAGTTGAAATGCAAAATTCCAAGATATGGGTTAGGGGCTTACTCAATAAAAATGACATTAGTTGAGGGAGACAGAGAAAAAGCAGGCAGACAGACAAGAGAACAGAAGACAGGGTGTCTACATCTGCTTTGTCACGTGATGAGCATGGCACCATTACAAATGGAAATGCCCATTTACCCCCTACATATTATAATCTATTGACAACTGAGTATCACATAAGTCTAGTAACAACAAAGGCAGATTGTGCATTGGAATAAGTCTTCTATAGATAAATAGAAGAAAGGAGAGGAAAATATTAAGTCTTGTATAAACAGAGCATCGCAAAACCAACAAGAAATTGCCAATGAGATGACTTTATTTTTTTCACAGGTGAAATTCCAACATATCATGACTTTAATAATTGCCCAAATTGTTTCATTACAAGTAGGTGAACAACCTTGATAAAAATTACTTTATTCACCCAGTGGTGTTGCTCAGTGGTTGAGTGACAATCTATGCACCAGGAGGTTGCAGGTTTGATTCCTGGTCAGGGCACATGCCTGGGTTGTGGGCTCGATCCCCTCTAGGGGGCATGCAGGAGGCTGCCAATCAATGATGTTTCTCTGTCCTCTATGTTTCTATCTCTCTATCCCTCTCCTTTCCTCCCTCTCCAAAAATCAATAAAAACATTCTTTTTAAAAAAGAATTACTTTATTCTAAACCAAGGTGCTTTGGAATTGACATTTTTCTTTCAGACAGCTATAGCAGAATGTTCAGAAAGAATGCCAAAGTCCCAAATAGGAAATTAAACCTTAGTGCAGCACTCTGTTATTAAAACTACTATTACATCTTTTAGACATGTAATCTCTAAGTACTCAAGATATAATGACACAACTGTTATCTAAAAGACAAGTATAAATACACAAGGGGAAAATGGTTGGTCTTCTAAAGGTAGAGTAGGAGGAAGGAAAGAGGAGAGAGAATGAGTAATTATTGGAACAGAACATGGAATGCATCTCTACTACTGAGGATTGCTAATTGATGTGGACTAACTCCCCACCACAGCACACTGAAGCTTCCATCTCCAGCCGGGTAACTAGACTACTCTTCTCCTGATTTCATATTAAATGACCTTACTGACTCTCACTTCCCTTCTCTGTTCAATTTGAAATGGTCACTCTCCATATCTGTAAAATCTTCAAATTGAGGATTTCACCATGAATTTTCCAGCAACTGTTCTTAGACTTCTCGCATACACTGAAATGTTCTTCAGAAAATGCATTTCTTCTTTGATAAAACATTTACACCACACTTTAGGGATAAATGTTTCTCCTTTTCTGTGTGGAAATCTGGCAGAATCTTCTTTGAGAAATGCTTCCAGGCAGAATCTTCAAGAGAAACTAGAGGTATGCAAGGGGGTTCATCCGGCCAGCCTGTGCTTAAAGTCCACTCTGTTGGCCATTTTCTGCCAACAGCTGCTTTGAATTACTAAGGTGGGAAACAGCCATTGAATCCACAGCACTAGTTTTAAAGGCCATTATAATACACTAAGGGCCCAGTGCACGAATTCGTGCGCCTTGAAAGAAACTGTGGGCTGAGAAGCTGCGGTGGGCACAGGGGCAGGTCTTGGCCCATCCTCCACACGCCCCCCCATCTGGCCCCTCCCACTGCAGCCCCCAGTCCTCTGTATGCTGGCAGCCCTGCTCCTGCTGCCGCTCGCACCTGCTGACGGCACATTATGATTGAGGCGGGCGCCAGCAGAGGGTGCGAGCGCCAGGCAGGACCGCGGCGCACAGGAGCAAAGAATTTCCAGTAACCACCAGGGGCTTGGTCTGGCGCCCCTGCTCATCTGCTCCACCATCCCACTGTGGCCAACACGTTCCGTGGTCAGCACATGTCATAGCGACCAGTTGTTCGGTTGTTCCGCCGTTCAGTCTATTTGCATATTAGCCTTTTATTATATAGGATTCTAGCATTTACCCATATGCAAGTTGAGGAGGCCAAATGCATTCTGGGACATTCCTTTAAAGAAAAGTTCTGCTATTTCATCTGCTCCCCCTCCCCCCATCTCACACACAAAATAATAAAGATGCGTAGTCTATGTAAGAGGGCCTTGAGAATATCAATATAAGTGGTTATAAGCTTTAATAGACCTTGGAATCCAATTAGCTACAATTTTGTGGTGGATTAATAATTTATGGTAATTGTAAATTCATTAGATTATAATTCACCATAGCCAAACCTATGGATTTTCTCATATCTTTAAAAACATGTATTCTCAAGGTGAAGCATGACATTGTCTATGCTCATTGCTACCAAAATAGTCTAATTTAACAATTCAGAATGGCATCCCATTACTTAAACCTGGATCATTTGGAGGTTTTCCCTGTTAATGCAAAGACATAAACCTAAGAGCATTGTACCAGCTCATTAAGCCTCCGATTTCAGCAGCTGTCTAGTATTAGCTGGAAGCAATCTACTGTGTGTACTTAAATGGCCCCTGTTCACCTTTTCCTCTGCTCCATAAACAAAAACAAATCAAGAGAATGTACACACACAGGTACATGCATACCACACACAAAACTTTCACAAAAATGCATAGTTTGGTGAATTAGCATAAGGTAAACTTCTATAACCATCTCCTAAGTCAGCGGTTCTCAACCTGGGGGTCGCGACCCCTTTGGGGGTCAAATGACCCTTTCACAGGGGTCGCCTAAATACATCCTGCATATCAGATGTTTACATTATAATTCATAAAAGTAGCAAAATTACAGTTATGAAGTAGCAACGAAAGTAATTTTATGGTTGGGGGTCACCACAACATGAGGAACTGTATTAAAGGGTCGCGGCATTAGGAAGGTTGAGAACCACTGTCCTAAGTCAAGAAACAACTTCACCAAACACGTGACAAGCCCCTTCACATGTCCCATCCCTATTACAACTCCCTTTCTCCAGAACTAACCACTATTACTGTAACTTATAAGCAACCACTTCCTTACATTTTAGTATAGTTTGCTCACTCAATTGGGCATCCTTAACTACTATTGTTTAGCTTTGCCCATTTAAAAACCATTTTGAAATAATGATAGATTCACAGAAAGTTGCAAAAAATGTACATGGTGGTCCCATTCACCTTGACTCTTTCTCCCCCAATATTTACATCTTGCATAACTATTTACACCATGAGCACCATGAAACTGACAATGATGCAATTTGCCGTTTATGCAAATTTCATCAATTATATATTCACTCATTTGTGTGTTTTGCAGTGCTATGAAATTTTATCACATATGCAGCTTTGTGTAAGTACCACCACAACCAAGATACAGAACTGCCCATCACCACAGAGCATGCTGAACTACAGAGTTTCCAAGTCTGGACTGTAGTGACTTACATGCTCATGGTGAGGTTCATGCATGCAACTGGATCCAGAGGCCTGATAAGATTTTATTTTGATCCTTTTGGCAGGGCTTTAGGTGGCAGTGTGCTCTTTTTTAAATTTTTATTTTAGAGATATATAGAAAGAAGCATCAATGTGAGACAGAGAGACACATCAATTGGTTGCCTCCTGCATGCACCCTGACCAAAGCCAGGGACCAAGCCTGCAACTGAGGTACGTGCCCTTTACTGGAATCAAACCCACTATCCTTCAGTCTATGGGCCAATGTTCCATCCAGTGAGCCAAACCAGCTAGGGCAAGTAGTGTGCTCTTTCATCAGGAGGCTCATCATGGTCTGGTGGTCTCTCAACGTCTGAGGACAGTAATCACTGAAGCTCAGTGCCTACAGCCATAAATTTAGGAGGAGGTCACAAAATGGTTATGAGCTAATTATTTGATTTTATTGTGTTTATTATATGAAATAATTTTATAAAGAAACTTTTTTTATTTACTATTTGTTTACCTACTAGTACATTCATAGAGAAGAGGCAGGATAAATCTTATTTTCTTTTATCAGTTTTTAAGCTGAAGTGGCTCTCCATCATCCTGCAAAGGTGGCCAATTATTTTTTTTAACATCACTAGGAATTCATGAATGGAAACAAATTTGATGAGGTTTTCCTTATTATTAGATATTAGGTACTTCTGATTATTATTGTTGTCTTACTAAAATTTAAATTGTTTCATTTTGGAGGCAGTGGGAGCCTCTTCAAGTTGGCTCCTGTGTCCTTGTGATACACTTGTAGTCTCTGGTACCTTCCTGGTTATTTGCTCTGAAAAGATGATGCAGACTTATGCAGTTCCTGCCAAAACTAGGGATCAGCCATTTCTTCAAAAAGACCCGGGTTTTTTTGTTGTTGTTGGAAGTGTTATTTTAATGTAATCTGGGTAGTCAGAATGCTCATTATCACTGCAATGGCCCTTATTTCTAGGACACTTCAGTAAAAGAGCTAGGATATATAATAAAATACCTCATGGGCTCCATACTGTGACTTCCAATTCAATTTCCAGGACCACAGAGTTTTAACTTAACCTCTTTTAACAGATAATGTGTCTGTATCTCTATCTTCCACACTCAAGTCCTGGTTCTCAAGGACATGGGAGGTAACAGAATTATAATAGTACATAATTATATTATAGAATAGTACATAATTATATAGACTAGTACATAATTATAAGAAGTTATACATATAACATTGCCCACTATGATTACTAAAAACAGTTAAAACATATGCTATCCTCATTTTTATCCCTCACTTATTTTAATAGTTTTACTACATGTACATTGTTCATATGTACATTATATACTATATTCTCTCTTTTTTGACCCTTGTTTAATATTAATTTTTAGTAACAATATATTTAACGCATACCACTAATCCATCAGCTTGTCTCTCTGGTCAGTTTGGTTGTCTGAAGCCTATTTTCTCATAAATTCCTCTTAGAAACACAATTCCCTAAGTTCTTACATGTCTAAGAGTTTTACTGAGGGAGTTCGGAACATGGCACCCCAAAACATGCTGCTTTGGTATATTGATTATTTTGAGCTTGAGGCACTTGAAAAACAGCAAATGCAGGAAGGGGCTTTCTCTGAACTCCCCTTATCTGCCTAAAGATCATTTCTCCAAAAGGAGCCTAATTGTCAGGAATCCTCTCCCTAAAAATTCCATCAATAAGGGAAGATGACTCTTATTACAGAAGAGAGGACAGAAAATTCATACCACATCCAGACAAATGGTGTCAGAAATTATGACACCCCCAATCTATTCTTCTAAGGGCCCATTCATCTTTCCTAAACATGTTTTGCTCTTCCATAAGTTCTCTATGTCACCCCATCCTTTCTCCCCTTCCCCTTACAATGGATATATAAATTCTCAAATCTCACTGCCATTTGGGTATTCACTTTTCCCCCCTGTGATGTACATGTAATATGAACATTTAATAAATATTTATTGTATTAATTTTCCCCTGTTAATCTGCCTGTTATCAGTTTATTTCATAGCCCCAGCTATCAAACCTAGGATGGTAAAGAAAAGTTTTTCCTCCCCTACAGTGTTTTCTCCCCTTTTACTTGGAAGTTTTGCTTTTAAATATATAAAATCTTTGGGATACATTTTCTTTTCTTAGTATCTTAAATATGTCATTCCATTTTATTTTATTTGGGTCTAATAAAAATATATGGTAACCCAATTCCCCTTACAAATCACATGTTCTTCTTACCTAGATAGCCAATGGCTGTTTTTCTTTTTCCTTTTGGTTGAAAAAGATGACTAGAATATGTCTTAGTAGTTGCCCTTCTGGGTTGATAGTCTCAGGTACACAAGGTCCTCTTTCAATGAGTAGTTTCAAATCATTTTTATTTTAGGAAAGTTTCTCTAATGAAGGATAATTTTATTATTTGATTTCCTCGCTTTGAGTTTCTTTAGGGATTGAGTATGTTGGATCTTCCTTGCATGTCTTCAGTATTTGGCATAATCTCCCAAATCTCTTTCTTTCTCTCTTCCTCCATTTCTTTTGTATTTTAAGCTTTACCCTCTTTTTGGCATTTTATTTCTCCCCATCTGTGTGCTTATTCACTCTTGTGTGTCTTTCAGCTTAGTGTTCAATTCTGAAGTTATTTTTCCCTCTAATTTTTAATACTTTTTTTGGGTTCTGTCACCTCCCTAGCAGAAAGCTTGCTCTCAAACCCACCAAATTGGAAGAGTGGATGAAGTTGAAACTTCTAAAAAAAAAAAAAACTAATTTGGTATGGCTTAAGGGACTGAGATAGCAGGGGCTTTTGCCACTCGGAAGCATTTGGACTAAGTAGAAAGCTAACAGTGTTCTATATTCAAATCTCCATGAAGTCTCTGGGATATTGGACAGGACATTATGTACCTTTCAAACCCCTGCATTTGCCTCTACTTAAGAGAAAATAGTTGTAATTTATGACTTCATTCTCTGCAGGAAAACACTCAGGGACAATTACCTTCAGGCTCTTTCCTTCAGAATTCTAGGACTGCAGCAGAGACCATTTTAAGAACAACTT
Source organism: Myotis brandtii (assembly GCF_000412655.1). NCBI lineage: Eukaryota > Metazoa > Chordata > Mammalia > Chiroptera > Vespertilionidae > Myotis > Myotis brandtii. The sequence continues at coordinate 1,440,524 of NW_005356905.1, read as the reverse complement.
TTCAGAAGTGCATCACTTAACCCTTAAAGGTCTCTGGTTATGCATCTGTGGTTTTGGGGAAAGGAGCCTGGTAATCATAGAATCAGGCACTTACATTTATTATAAATTAAATATCCCCCCACAAGCCTATGAGACTACTTTAATCACCTCCATTTTAAAGAGGAAGAAACCATGACTCCAAGAGGTCAAGTATTTGTCTAGGCTCGCACAAAAGAGTAGGCATTTGAATCCCGCCTGTTCTAACTCCAAGACCATAAATAAGGTTGCCTTCTGTTTGAAATTTGAAGCAAAACAAAAAACTCCCTAATTTACCTACACTCTGCTGTCTTATTCTAAGTTGCCTTCCACATGCTAGAAATCTGACTGTTATTCTCTCCATAACAGATTTTTGCTTTGTATAATTAGGTTTCTCAAATTCTGAAAGAACTTGAAGGGTAGCAGAATATGCCACCCCCAAAGTATGCCACTTATGTAAATTGATTATCTTGACTTGAAGGCAATTGAGATGAAGCAGGTCCAAGGAAGGCTCTCTGTCCTTCCCTATTTGCCATAAAATTGTAAAGGTGCCTTCCCTGCCCTCTCTACCAGGAATAACAGAAGTTAATACCCAGAGACAATTCTAGATCCTTTGCAGCCCAGAGACCACCAGAGGAATCTACATAACACATCTTGTAAAAACTAGCCCTTACCTACTGTTGGATTGTCCCTCCATATATTTACCTTTCCACAATTTGCTAGAAACTCAGAGTTATTTTCCCTTATCTTGTCAGTTTTCTAAAAAATTATTGTTCTCTTATTAGGATGCTATATAAGCCCAAGTTCTAAGTGACCCTTTGATTTACTCATAACTGAGCACTCCCTCATGAGTACTCCCATGTGTACATGCGACACACATATTAATTAACTTCTGTTTGTTTTTCTGTTAATCTTTATCTTGCCAGCCTCATATACAGGGCTCCAGCCTGAGAACCTACCCTGAGCATAGGGAAGACATTTTTTTCACTCCTCTACAAGCCAGACATGTAAAGGAAAACTGTATAGCACACTAATGGACAGTTTCGTTCAGGGGACAGAAGAACTTAGGCAAGTAACCTAACTATCAGCTTTGTTTTCTAATAGTTAAGATGAAAATAACAACAAGAATTATAGTCAGCAGCCAAGATTTGCAGTTCCCAAACCTTAGTGTTCTAAAAGCACAAAGTTAATGTTCACTCATGCTCCATGTTCATCATGGAACCACTGTTAGGATACTGCGTCTTTGTTGTGCTGATGTTGGAGCCCAGGCCAATGGAGCAGCCACCATCTGTAGTGCTTCCAGTCCGCATGATTAGAAAGAAGAGAGTGTATCAGTTTTCTAGTGCTGCTATAACAAAATACCACATATTGGGTGGGTTAACCAACAAAAATTTATTTTCTCACAGTTTTGAAGTCTGGAAGTCCAAGATCAAGATGCCAGCAGGATTGGTTTCTGCTGAGATTTCTCCCTTTTAGCTTGTAGATGGTTGTTTCCTGGTTGGGACCTCACGTGGCCTTTTCTCTCTGTGCTCACTTCCTGGTGTCTCTTTGTTTTCTTGTAAGGACACCGGTTCTATTGGATTAGGGCCCCACCCTAATAACCTTATTTAACCTTAATCATGTCTTTAAAGGTCTTATCTCCAAATATAGTCACATTGGGGGTTATAGCTTCAACATACGAATTTTTGGGAGGGTGGAGCAAAATGCAATTCCTAACAGAGACCTTGGAGAACTGTGCACTGGCTTCAATCCCATAACTTTACTCCCATGTTTAACCCACTGCCAAGGCTACCTTTTAAAGTCTGACAACATGAGAGTGAAAAAGGAATTATCGGGGAGCACATGTTATGAAAATCTGAGATATAGAAGGAATAAAAGCATACCCATTGTAGACTCGCCCCTTGTCCATTAGGTTTTGTTCATGCCTCAACAGAGAGAAATTTCAAAAACATAAAGGGCCAAGAGAAACCTGTTAAACTTCTCCAGGGACACCGCTGAGTGCAGAGAAAAACATCCCACTTAACTAGGCTTTTTCCTCTGCTCACCCAGGGCCTCATCCAGTGGGACTGATAACAGGAGGATATTGCAGACTTAAATGTGATGTGAAAGTTATGAAGATGTCTTTTTAGACCAGACCAGATATCATTTCTCAAATACAGAAACACGAACCAGCTTGTATATCTCTCCTAATGAGATCAACTGCTTCATATTATTGAGACAGAAATACAAGTCAATACAGTCAGAAGGAAAATATTAAAATCTCTATCAAAGAAGAGATCTTTGATATTTTATTGGGAAAACTCTGTGATTGTTTTGAAGATTTGGAATTGGCTTTCTTTTCAAATAACCTTTTTGAAGTTTGTTCATTTATGAATACAAAATTCACCTGCTCCGCTGAGTATCAAGTGGTAATGTCTCTCTTGAGGGTCAGGAGGTTGTCTTCCCTTCTGACCACAGGTCATTGCTCAGAGGAGTTCCTACGTTATTCTCCTGTGTAGAAGAAGGCCGGTGATTTTGATGTGTATGGAATTGAGAAGTGGTAGTGCCAAGCTTCTGGCTAAGGAAAACTGCCCTCCATCCTTCCTGCAACACAATTCTTAAAAAGATCAGTTTTCTTTTAAGTTCTTAGTTAAAAATAAATTCTTGGTCTTTGGTTTTACTTTCTATAGTATCCTCAACCAGACACAACATCCAAGGGTATCCTTTGGCTAGACATGCTTTTTCTTAGAGATTATTAATAGTTGTGGTAGACAGAATAATGTCTCCCACCCCCAAGGATGTTCCTGGAACCTATGAATATGTTCCCTTATGTGGCAAAAGGGACACTATGGAGGTGAATAAGTTAAGGATCTTGAGATGGGGAGGTTATTTTAGATTATTCTGGCAGATGTAGTGTAATCACAAGGGTACTTATCAGAGGGAGGCAGGAGAGTTATTATAAGAGAGAGGTTTGATGGTGTTATTTTGATGGCTTTGGAAGATGGAAGAAGGGGCCAGAAGCCAAAGAATGCAGGAGGCCACTAGGAAATGCAAACAGTCTTCTCTAGAGTTTCTATCACCCTTGGTTTAAGTCCAGTGACACCATTTCAGACTTCTGATTATCAGATAAATTTGGGCTGTTTTAAACCATTAAGTTTGTAATAATTTATTACAGCAGCAATAGAAAACAAATAGAAAGGTTCAATTCATATAGCCCCCAAATAGAGTTTAAAATTGAGGATTCTGCCTGCTTTATTTATATTTACTCCACCGACAATATAAATGATTCTGAGACATATTAATTCTTAAATCCTTTTCTCATGCAAGCTCACCTAGGGAGTTTCAAATGGTCCAATTAAACCAAAAGTAGATTCTGACAGTATTTCTTGTCCCTTCTTCTTTTATAAAGTACAAAGAGACAAGGTGGTTCAATGAGCTCATGACACAGTACTGCACTTTTATTTTTTTGTTAATCTTCCTAAGGATATTTTTCCATTGATATTTTTAGAGAGAGTGGCAGGGAGTGGGAGAGACAGAGAGATAAACATTAATATGAGAGAGACAATTCGAGTGGTTGCCTCCCGCAGGCACCCTGATCAGGGCTGGGGATGGAGCCTACACCCCAGGTTCGTGACCTTGACCCAACTTGAACCTGAGACCCTTCAGTCCATGGGCTAACGCTCTATCCACTGAGCCAAACCAGCTTGGGCTGTACTGCATTTTTATGTTTCTGATTTGACCCCTGGCTTCACCCCAAACATGTATTGACTAGCTTGTCATAATTTTGCATCTTTCTTGTGTGTTTGAACTTCTGTTGAAATTTTGACTATGTTATCTCTCTTTGCGTGCCTCTCTCTCTCTCTCTCTCTCTCTCTCTCTCTCTCTCTCTCTCACACACACACACACACACACACACCTTTTGAGAAAATGTTGTTTATCATTGTCTCAATATTTCAGCATAATCACTTAGGGCACACTTAAGTGGAAGCTATGTTCACCATGTCCCTAGGTCCCTGTGACTCTGTATCAACTCACAGTTACTATTCATTCCGCATATTTATTAAGAACTCAGACTCTGGAGCCAAACTGTCTGGGTTCAAAGCCCAGCAACAACTCTTGCTAGCAGTGTGAGCGTAAATATTCAAGTTAATCAACTTTTATTTTGCCTCATCTCATCATGTTTAAAATGGGAATAATAGCAATAATTACCACACAGGGTTGTTTATGATACTCACATGGATGGATTATATAAAGTACTTAGAATAGCAACTGCCACCAATGCTGCAAATGTGAAGAGAACACAGTCCCTGTCATCAAGGAGTTTTCTATTGGGAGATTGGGGTAAGAGAAGAGGCCAGTCTGACTCAGGGTGAAATCTTCGATGGACAGGCTCTGGGAGCACATAGGGGGATGCAGAACTGTTGGGCTAGAGGAGGAACAGTTAAGTAAGGCTACTAAATGAGTGTAATCCCTGCACCGGAGCTTGGAAAAATGAAAGGAGTTGGCCAGATAAATGGAGAAACTGAGGGAAGAGGCTATGGTGTGGAGCAGACATAAAAGAAAAAAGGGACAAAAATGTGAGGGGCGGTGGAAATTAAGTAGAAAGGTATTCCCTGCAAGGGGGACAGAATGTGTACAGGAAGGAAAGAAGCAACTTCCTATTGATTTAATGGAACCTTGCAAATTGAATCATTATTCAGTACAATATGAAAATTCAAGACCCTTGTTCCTAAATAATAGAGATTGAGAATCCACACCTCTGATCCTTACAAGACAGAAAGTATTGGACTCACAAATCTTAGGCCACCATGATTAAATCCAACCATGCATGGCAGAAATGCTCAACAAACACAAAAGATATCATTTGATTTTTCTAAAGAAAATGTCTTGAAGGACCACCTTGAAATCTAGATGACAGCAGTCATCCAATAATAAGAAAAATCACAATTTAATGTTATTTATAAGTGAGTTCTACAGAGAAAATATTTCTAGAGGTTTTTAACCCCATTTGAACATTAAATTACTTAGGGAGCTTTTGAAGATTACCTATTCCCATGCCTCATCTCAAACCAATTAAAACAGAATATCTATGGATGGAACCATTTCATTGGCATGTTTTAAAACTTTCCTAGGTGACAGTAATGTGCAACCAGGATGAAAATTACTGATTTAGTACTATCTGTAAGACTTTAAACAGTTTTGAAATATTCTAAACTTTTCTTTTAAGTGATGTATTCCAGTTTAGATTACTGTTTCAACAGAAATTTGTTGGGCAAAAAAAGGGAGAGATAATTGAACTCCTAAATTGTAAAATGGGAGGTATCTTTCAATGATTAGATTGATTTTGTGGTTTGGATTGTCTCTTTACTTCTTAGTCAAGTTATTGAATTCTATTTTTTGTCATTTAATTTTTTAAAATAATTTTTATTGATTTCAATGAGGGAGGGAGAAGGAAAGGGAGAGAGAGATAGGAACATCAATGATGATAGAGAATCACTGACCTGCTGCCTCCTGCACACCTCCTCCTAAGGATCGAGCCCACAACCCAGGCATGTGCCCTGACTGGGAATCAAACCCTGACCTCCTGGTTCATAAGTCAACACTCAAACACTGAGCCACACAGGCTGGGCTTTACTCTGTTTTTATTTTTTATTTTTTTTTAAATATATTTTTATTGATTTTTTTACAGAGAGGAAGGGAGAGAGATAGAGAGTTAGAAACATGGATGAGAGAGAAACATTGATCAGCTGCCTCCTGCACACTCCCCACTGGGGATGTGCCTGCAACCAAGGTACATGCCCTTGACCAGAATCAAACCTGGGACCCTTGAGTCCGCTGGCCGAAGCTCTATCCACTGAGCCAAACCGGCTAGGGCATTTATTCTGTTTTTAAAGATAGCTTTAGGTATTGGTTTGATGATACCGGTCTGTATTGGCAAACTGAATACACCATTAATGGGAAATGGACTGTGTGCATTTATGCACTCATTTATTTTGAAGGAAAAATAAAATACATGTATGTCGTCAAGAAACAAGTCATAGGCTGCAGAAAAATGTCCTGCTGAACAGAAAATTAAGCAACGGGCAGGAAACAAAGGGCACCATAATAGAAATCTCTCAAGCTTGAATTAGGTTACTGACTAATGAGGATCCTGCAGGGAAGAGTGATAAGGGGGCTGAATGTTTATTAAAGAACTATTCATGCAAACTACCTGACTGATGGTGTTGCTGGCAAGACCCCTGAACCTCCCCCTGATAAGGCAGGACCTAAAGGGCTGCAGCCATTAAGCACTTTAGACGCAGAAGCATCTGAAAGGAAAGCAATTAAAAATTTTCTTTGCATGTATTCCAGGAGGCCAACTTGAGTTGTTTATCAAAAGATAGATACTTTGGCAAATATGAAGAAATTAGACCTTTTGACAGACAATATAAAAGAAGGATCTTTTATTGAGGGTTCACCTCCAACCCTGTGATGCATCCGTGATGCAGGGACACCGTGTAATCTGAAGCAAGCCCGTCGGTGCTTGGAGTTAGCGAGAGAGCATGTGGAGGGCAGAGCTTCTCTGTTCCTTTTCTGAGTCACATACAAATGATGTAAATATAGAAGTATATAGTTTTCTCCTTCCTTTCTCAAAATTCCTCCCTCTTTAAGGAGAAAACCTCCAGTTTTTATAAGGAACGCTTAACATTCTTTCCATCTTCAAATAGTGAGTTGTTTCCAAGTAATATAAGGGGTTCTAGGCCCCGAGTGTGCAACAATGACTTGAAACAACCCTTGCTCCTGAGAGAAACTTGAAGCACACATGAAACAAAGAATTACAGATTAGTGTAGGAAACGTTGTGCGTCAGCGGAAAACGATGCATTATCTAATCCACCACATCTTTTGGGCCCAGCACACCCTCTGGGTTATCTGACCTAGCTGTTCACTGCTTTTGAGCTATTTTACAACTCTGTAAATCATAGATAGCTGATAACAATGCAATATAATCTTTGCCACATGCAAAGTCTGTCCTGGCCAGTAGAGAGGTTTGACTTCTCTCTTCGCTATGAAAGAAGTCATTTTTACTTCTATTTGGACATTCACTCAACATTCCTATAAATGTGTGTTTTCTGACTTCTCTGAGTTAGTGTAACATCTTTGCTGGTTTTCTCATTAATGAGTTAAATAGAATCTTTAACAGGTGTTCATTTGTAGGTTGATACGAGGATTATTTTATCCTTTTAAAAACTTTCTTTGAAAAGTAGATTTCCCTTCAGACTGAGAAGGGGTAGCAATACTCCCTCTGGCTCCAAACACATTAGACTTGTGTAATTTTTTTTATTGCAGATACAGAGCCAAGCTCAAAACTTGGCTGCCACAAACAAAGAAGGAACAAGTAGCCATAGCTATGAGCCAGAGTTGAAATCCTGCAACTCTCAGGGAAACTGGGTGAGGGCATGCCTCACAGGTGCATTTTTATGTTTGTGCATGCCCAGTACCTGGTACAAAGGTGGAAAGGGTCTCTTCCATAGAGCTTGGAGCTGGAAAGAAGTTATAATACTGTGAATGATTTCCAGCAGCCTGCCCTTGGCCACATGGAGAAATTGAGTCTTCGCTAACAGGTAGGGATCTAAAATCTATACTAGATAGGTGAGATGTCTGATTCTGAGACACTTTTTAATTAAAAACTTAAATCCAAGAAAAAAACTTACAAATCATACAAAGCCAGTAAATCCTGTGAGGACCCTAAGAGAAAGATTTTAGAATAGTTCAAGCAAGATATGTTGCAGGTTAACTAGGGCAATGGCAGTGAGGATCTAGAGAAGGTGAGATGAAGCCAAGAGATCTTTAGGAGGCCAAACAGCAAGGGCTAGGTCCAGAACAAATCAGGGAGAGAGGGGGAATTGTCTACAGTAATTCCTGAGTTTTTGACACCATTAACAGGTGCCATTTATAAAAATGGAGAGAGAGAGAGAGAGAGAGAGAGAGAGAGAGAGAGAGAGAGAGGACAGGTTGGGGTAGGGGTAGAGTGATGATAGGTTTTGTTGTTTTGGGCATGTCAAGTTTAAGGTCTAGCTATTTATGTTTAGAAAGCAGGTTTGCAATTTAAGGGATGATCCAGGATAGAAACAGAAAGTTGGGGATCAGCAGGTAGTAATGGGAAGGATGGGACTTCCCAAGGAGTGTGTCAAGTGAGAATTAAAAAGGAGCAAAGATGGCTCTGAGGAACATGAACATGTAAGGGATGAGTTAAAGAAGGGAGGCTACCAGAGTAGATTGAAAAACCTGAGAAAATGGGGTCACAGAAGCCAACTTAGGAGTTTCCAATAAAAAGCCAAAAATGATCAAGAAGATGAGAATTGAAAACTACCTACTGGTCTTCACAAGGAGGAAGGAGGTTATGCTGACAGCAAGGCTCGCTCCTCTGGTCTATTCATGTATTGAGGTAAATGTCAGACTTCTGTGGTTGAATCATAAATTCCTGTTTCCAGAGGCCCCTGCCACTAATCTTGACTTATTTCTCCCTAAGAAACTAAGATTTCCTAAGAAACCTATCTGTAAGAAGTTTCTAATACTCTAAGAAATCCCTCTTATACACACACATACCGACATACAATGAAATATTACATAGCAATAAAAAAAAGAATGAAATCTTCCATTTGAAACAACATAGATATATCTAGAGGGTATTATGCTAAGTGAAAAAAGTCAGGCAGAGAAAAACAAATATCATATGGTTTCACTTATACGTGAAATCTAAAACAAAACAAAACAAAGCAAAATAGACTCATAGAAACAGAGACCAAAGGGATGGTTACCAGAAGGGAGGGGGTGGGGGAAGGGTGTAAAAGGGAAGGGGAGTATAGTCAATAATATTGTGATAAATTTACATGCTGACATGTGATTACTAGAATTAATGGAGTGATTACATTGTAAGGTATAAAAATGTTAAACCACTCTATTGTATATCTGAAACTAATATAACCGATATATATGTAAATAAAAATTTTTTAATAAAAATAAAAAAATCCCTCTTAAAGACTGAAACTTGGGCAGGTGATTTGTCAGCATTCATTCTTTTATCCATTCAACAAATATTTAGAGTGCCTGCTCTTATGAAGAATTCTACCAGGCAGTGGGATGTAAGAATCAGTAAGACCTAATTTTTAGTGGAAGGATTTTAAACTGAGGGGGAAATAAGATAAATAGTTACAGTCTAGGAGTCCATGTGCAAAGACCTATGGAAGGACTCCTATGGTAGCCTGGAAGTGGAGTCAGAAAGTGCTCCCAAGAGGAACCGATTTCATGAACTGCATTTAAAAAAAATAATAGCTAACATTTAGGTAGTGCTTATTAGGAGTCGGGTTCCATTGTAAATACTACACATTTAACTCATTTCATCTTCATAACAATCCCGTAGGGTAAGCATTATCATGACCCACATCTTACAGATGAAAATGGGATACAGAGGTTGACTTTCCCAGGATTACACAGCTAGAAAGTAGTAATGCTGAGATTGAGTACTCTGCCTCCAAAATCAATGCTTAAACCTGCTATACTACACTGCCTTTTATTTTTTATTATTATTTTTAATCCTCACCCAAGGATATTTTTCCATTGATTTTTAGAAAGAGTGGAAGAGAGAGGGAAAGACAGAGAGAAATATCGATGTGAGAAAAATGCATCTATTGGTTGCCTCCTGCAGGAGCCCTAACCAGGGCCCAGGCCAGGGAGGAGCCTGCAACTAAGGTATGTGCCCTTGACTGGAATCGAACCCAGGACCCTTCAGTGCACAGGCTGATGCTTTATCCATTGAGCCAAACCAGCTAGGGCACTACACTGCCTTTTAAAAGACAGTTTAAAAGTCATGCAGTGGATGAAATGGGCATGCTTATTCATAATCTAAGGAAGCGAATGCACTAATACAAAGAAACATGGAGGAACAGGCAAAGCTATGCTGGGTTTCACTCACAACTACCCTGGGGGTGGGGGGAATTCTCTCATGGCTTATGTCATCCCACTCTTATCTTCTGTCTAATTCAGACAGTCAGACACATTCTACTGAGCTCGGGCTGCCTTCCCCCACAGGACCCATCACAAGAACTCCTCTGCTCCTTCAGCACCTTTTGTTGTCTTCCCTTCCACTCTGCCTGCTTTGGCTCCAGCTCTGACAATTTTCAATTCCACTCTAAAACCTCTCTTCTGTCTGGATTGTGTCACCACTCTGGCATGCCTTCTAAAACTGTGAAGCAAAGAAATAGAAACTTGATGATCCACACCAGTGATTTCCTTCTAAACTACTCATGGCAAGTCCAACTAATGAAAAGAATTGCAATGTGTTGCCATTTAAATAGACTCATAATCTCCCTTCATTATTCAATGGTTATGCAATACTTATAACTCAAAATTGACAGGAAGGCTGTCAACTGCCATTCTTATTAATAGGTGATCTTTAATGTCAACTTATTTAGAACAGTGATTTTCAATCTATTTCATCTCAGGGTACAGATAAACTAATTACTAAAACTCTGCGGCACACCCAAAAATATGTATTTTGCCGATCTGACAAAAAGTAGGTATAATTTTGATTCATTCACACTGGACAGCTATTGTTGTGTTAGCTGTCATTTTTGTATATGATAGTCTAAGGGAAAGGGGGACAGTGCCCCTGACTAAATAGTCAGGTATGGCATGTTTTAAAAATTCTTGTGGCACACTAGTTGAAAATCACTCACTTAGGACTATAAACAATATTTTAGATTCTAAACTTTGTTCTGTGTGGGAACAACTTACCCCTCATCTAAAGGATGACCAATGGGAACACTTTGGAAAGTGGAAAGGAGTTCCATTAACTATGATGCTGAGCAACAGTCTTAAACTGGAAGTGTCCTGGTCAAACCAGGACCTATGTTCATCTAATTACCCATATAACCTCCATCTGTGCTATAACACCCGGATAATCTATATATATAAAAGCCTAAGCAACCATTGTGACCGAGCGACCAGAATGACCAGTCGACCGGTCACTATGATGCGCACTGGCCACCAGGGGGCAGACGCTCAATGCAGGAGCTGCCCCCTGGTGGTCAGTGTGCTCCCACAGCAGGAGCACCACTCAGCCAGAAGCTGAGCTCACGGCTGGTGAGCGCAGCTGCGGTGGCAGGAGCCTCTCCCACCTCCATGGTAGCACTACCAAGCAGTGGCAGTGACAGTGGCAGCAGTGGCAGCAGCAGGTACAGCGGGGCCAGGATGAGTGGCAGCAGAGCTGCGCCTGGCCCCAGCTAGGGCTCCTCGCCGGCCACCTGATGCTTTGGCACTGCTACACCCCTCAAGGGGTCTGGGATTGCGAGAGGGCGCAGGCCAGGCTAAGGGACCCCACCCGTGCACAAATCCATGCACCAGGCCTCTAGATGTAAATAACATATTTAAATTTGGAGAAATAAACTTAAAACCCACCATTTCTTAAATTCTGCATCTGTCCTTCCTTAACCACACAATAGCATACATTACGTATTTGACAACCAAAATGGAATAACTTTTTTTAAAATATGTTTTTATTGATTTGGGGCGGGGGGAGAGGGAGAGAAACATCAATGATGACAGAGACTCATTGATTGGCTGCCTCCTGTATGCCCCCTACTGGGGATCAAGCCTGCAACTCAGGCATGTGCACTGACTGGAAATAGAACCTGGGATCTCTTGGTCCACGGGTTGATGCTCAACCACTGAGCCATGCCTGCCAGGCTCTTGGGGAGTTTATAGTCTACTTGTCTGAAGGGAGGCAGATTCATTTCTTTCAGCCTCAGAGTGGGAATTCACTAGTTAGTCTTCACTTGTGTGATCTGTTTTATGGTTATCACCAAGGCCCACCACTCCCCCCATTCCTTAGTTATTATAGTGAAAGTCTAGGTTAGAACTGAGAAGTATCATCCAAGGCCACCCCTGCCTAAAGCAAATATAATTAGTTTCCCAAGGCTTCCATAATGAATTACCACAAACTTGGTGGCCTAAAACAATAGAAATTTATTCTCTCATTGTTCTGGAGACTAGGAGGTCAAAATCTAAGTGTCATCAGGGTCACACCCTTTCCAAAGACTTTAAGGGAGAATCCTTTGTTGCCTCTTTCGACTTCTGGTGGCTCTAGGTGTTCTTTGGCTTGTGCCTGCATTACTCCATCTTTCACTGTCTTCACATAGCCTTATGTCTGTGTTTCTCCTCACATCTGTGTCCTATAAGGTCTCCTGTCATTGGACTTAGGGCCCTCCCTAATCCAGGATGGTATCATCTCAAGAAATCTCCAGATCTTTAATTACATCTGTAAAAACTCTTTGCAACTGAGGTTCATTCGCATGCTCCCAGAGTCAGGACATGGACAGTGACAGTATTGGGTTAATCCAAGAACCTCCCAGAAATAAGAAGTTGGAGAGAAGAGAATTCCCCTTCGCAAAATGAGGATTGTTCAGATTAAGTAGATTCCAGCCTACTGGCCAAGAATTCTGTCCTGGAGACAAGTTCCTTGGAAGGAGACTGAAATATATCAGAAATCCAAAAGGCCAAGAAAAAACATGCTTAGGTTTACACCTGGCCTCCCTATAGGAGAGCAATGGAAGCCAAAAGTACCACAGAGAATACTGTGGGAGGGCAGAGTGTGGAAAGGACAGTTTGTGCACCCTGAAGCTCATGGGCTATGCAGGAGACTGCTCACCTGGTCCCTCTTATGATGGAGGGGAGAAGGGGGAGCAGCTTGGAAACTACAGGGCATTTAGTAGGACGAGCTGGGCAGGTGAAGCTAGGAGCAAAGGCGGAGCATGGCACATTGTTCCGGGATGCCTTTTCCTTGAGGAATAGTCTGGGCCCTTTTCTATCATCTGTCAGGAGCTCCCAGAAGCACTAACAAAGGACCCTTTCACAGTGAAAAGTCTCTGGACTTGATAGTCCATGAAGACTCAATGAGCTCATTTGTCCTCCCTCCTAAGTTGCTCTATTCCCACAGAAGCAAATGCACATTCATTATCTTGTCACAACTATACTAAGGGGTAAATTTTAAAATAATGGTGCTCTGCACCACAGCCCTAATTGCCTCCAAACTATTTGTATGTTTGCTTTCTTAGCATGTGTACAAATGAAGTCAGAAGACCTGGCTGCATTTGTTTTTCTGCTTGTTCAGCTGGGGATGCTTCCTGGAAAAATCAGGGCAATTTCTGAGAGCCCCAAAGGTTCAGGAGGAGCTTAGCTATTACCTTTCCCAACACCAACCAGATAAAGCTAGAGTTCTAATAAATGCCACAAATTTCCCCAAAAAGATAGATCTTTTCAAAAACAACTTCCTAGCCTTGTTCGATACATTCCCCAAACGCTGAACTTCCCTTCTTATCGGCTTTTGATGAATGATAAGAAATCTTATTTACAACTTCTGCAAGTGAGAATATGACTCCTTTAGGCCTGCTTACCCCCATGACACCAGAGCAGCGATCTTCTGAAACCCATCAACGCAACAGTCAAGTGATTTTCAAAGTCATCTCTTTTTTTTTCCCAAAATAGTACACTGGACATTCATTTTTCTTTTTGATCATTTTATGGTATCTTGAATTTCCCCAAAGCTCTTCGTTTTGAAATGCTATAGCTTTTAACTTTCATATTTTATTAATAAGAAAAAAGCTGACAGAAAATAAAATAATACAGCCTTTATCTACAGTTTTTCATGACTATACACAGTTGAATGCTATAACCACTTGGGTTTTGAAGTAAAGTTCTGAACATGATGAAAATCATAGAATATCAAGTATGAAATTAACTGTTTAGGTCTATGGCATGAAAGCAGAAAAGAGTTATAAAATGGAGCATGGCCCACCCGGGTGGCTCAGTCAGGTGGAACATCGTCTTGTGCACCAAAAATGTTGTGGGTTCATTTCCTGGTGAGGGCACATACATAGGTTGTGTATAGGAGGCAACCAGTCTATGTTTCTCTCTCTTTCTTCCGTCCTCTCTCTCTCTCTAAAATAAATTTAAAAATATGTCCTCGGGTGAAGATTAAAAAGAAAACATGTAAATAAACTGTGTGTAAATATGCCTTTTTCTAGAACAGCATGTAGAACACAGGTTGCTAGGCTCAAAGGAGGCTTTATACTGTAATTCTAGAGTTTAGTAGAAGTATATTACAATGCTGGCCATTGAATCATGATATCTTAGGATTTTAGAGGACAGCAATGTAGAGAAAACAAATTACTAGGGTCCAAGAATTGACAGGGTACTAGATAGTAAAAACAGAAAATACAATTTGCTTTAAGAAATTTGCAATTAATAAAACTTAATGGGACTTTTCACAAGGTGCATAACATTTGTGAATTTAAATTTACTCAACTAGTTAAAGTAGAAAATTTATTTACAAGATTAATGGAGGGTCAAATAAAAGGTGTCATTGGGGTTCTGTGGTTGCTATCAGCAGAAACTGACAGGCTAATTTAGGGGAAAGGAAGAATTAACAAAAGGATTATTGGGTAGCTCATAAAATTAAAAGAAAAGCTAAAGAACAAGGTCTTGGGGAAGGACATCCAAGGCAGAATCTAATGGTCTGTCTGCTCCATTGATCACAGGGATGAATGTGTTTTGACCACTTTCAATCTTGGATTACTCAACTAAGATTCTTGTTCCAGAGAGAAAGCATAGGATCACACAGCCACCCCTTTACACAAACAGGTGGGCATCTTGATTGACAATCCCAGTAAGACTGTTAACCTCAAATGAGGAAGACATTGTTCTGTGAAATTAGGGAGTCGTTACCTCAAGAAAAATAAGCAACTGCTAGGTATACAGAAACAAGGAATCCCACCATGGTAAGCAATAGTGTTTGGTAAACTACACAGCACCACGTAATGCCCATCACATTAATTATGACTCTATCAGTGGAGAGATTAGAAAAAAAAGGAAAAGTAGAAAATTCCTTATTTTAAAAGTGGAAGGTACCAAAATACACAAAATGTTGGCTAGAAGGAGAGTTGGTGGGTTCCACTGTAGCAGGGAAAATGGAAACTGAGAATAGGAATAACTGAGTAACAAGGATCCAGAGAGTGGATGGGGGATAGACTTTCAAGGATGGAGGGACTGGCCCAGGCCAGCACTCCCATCTAGAGTTGTGAAGGAGGGAACAGAAAATAAAGAAAACAGGGAAAATCTTTGTGACAAAGAGACATTAAGGCATTGCCCATTCCTTTCATTTTTGTAACATTTCTAACAATTGAAAGGTGGTGAGCAGGGTTGGGGAGGGGGGCTTACAAAGAAAAAGAGAAGAAAACCTGAAACACTCTACAATTTGGAAATAGAAACATTAAAGTTGCCAGAATTTGCATACTGCAAAGAAACACATCATCCTAATTCTTGGATGCCCCTCAGACAGAGTATTCACATGAGAGAAACCCATCCACACTGCTGGCTGCCTTCACAATATGATATTGTGTAGTAAAGAATTTAACCTCACCAAAAGGTTACCTTGGCTCCTGCAAGGCAGTCTGTGTTTGGCTGTGGTCCTTGAGCTAGCCACATAATTAAGAATATGAGTAAAGGCAGGGAGGGGCTGGCCACTCGACACAGACCATTAATCTGATTTAGGGTAGGGTCTTTGTGTGACACAGTATTAGTTGACTTGGACACTGTGATCAACCATGTGGAAAATTAATCAATCATTCCAATGTAATAGAGCCACAAATAAAAACTCTGAACACCAAGGCTTGGATGAGCTCTGCTGATTGGCAAATCTCTGCGTGTATTGTCACACATTGGTGCCAGGAAAGTAACATGGCCCAGTTCCACAGGCAGAAAAGAGTGAAGTTCTGCATTTGGCACTTCCTTGTCTCTGCCTATGTGCTTCTTCCCTTGGCTGATTTTAATCGGTATGCTTTTCCTGTAGTAAACTATAACCATGAGCGTAACAGCTTCCCATGATTCCTATGAGTCCTTCTAGCATATTATTGAAACTGGGGGTGGTTTGGGGAACCCCTTGAACCTGCAATCTTGGGTACTATTCCCTCTAACTTCACAGTTGGCCATACTCCTCACAGAGATACACTGCATGGTGCAGAAATGTTTGTTGCTTGTCAACCTAGAAACAAATGTGTGAGACCAGGGGAATTGGCCCAGAGTGGAAGCTAAGGAAGACCTGCCACCTGGCTATTTTCAGTCTGAGATTTCCACAGCAGGACCTGCCTGGACTGCTACCCTTCAGAGCATCAGTTTGCCACCCAGGGAACCAGAGGCAGCAGGTGCAGCCCGAAGGCAGAGGCACAGCATTGCCACCCAGGGAACCAGAGGCAGCAGGTGCAGCCCGTAATGTGCAGAAGGCAGAGGCACAGCCTTCATTCAGCTTCACTCAGAAACCTCTCCATCCTGTCAGATTCTCCTACCTCCAGCACACACCTATACTAGTCACCAATCTCTGGAGTCCACCCAACAGGAATCCCCTCCTCTCTCTCTCTTTCTTTCTATACGTGCGCGCACGCGCGCGACACACACACACACACACACACACACAGCAGTCCCCTCACACATTGTCTCTCTCTCTAAGCTACAACTTGCACTTAACAGTGGCCTGTTGGAGTCTGATGTATAAATTACTTCTGATGACAGATATTTCAGACCTCTTAGGAAGGGCAGGGGGGATGGGGTAGACCGGTGGTCGGCAAACCGCGGCTCGCGAGCTACGTGCAGCTCTTTGGTTCCTTGAGTGTGGTTCTCCCACAAAATACCATGTGCAGGCGCGCACATACAGTGCAATTGAAACTCCGTGGCCCATGCGCAGAAGTCAGTATTTTGTGGAAGAGCCGGTATTTGGTAGAAGAGCCACACTCAAGGGGGCAAAGAGACGCATGTGGCTCGCGAGCCGCGGTTTGCCGAGCTGCAGTTTGCCGACCACTGGGTAGACTGCTGGGCAAATAAGTGGAAGTTGATAGTGATGTTTAAGGCCATGCTTTGATGAAAGGAGCACACACTAAACCAGAACACCCAAAACCCAGAGTTTCCGTTCCTGATCACCACCATGAACTTGATAAGTGGCCTTAACCCTGGCCTGCGCCTGCTGTTGCCACTTGGTAGTGCTGCTGCGGAGTCGGGAGAGGCTCCCACAGCTTCCTTGTCATTAAAGTGGAAACAATCCAATCACTTCATACACTGCACCCTCCATCACTACTGTTGATCTGCTCAAACCAGTCCCCTGAGCCCCTTCAGTAGACAACCCTCTACCAGATGCCCAGGAAAGGGAGCAGAACCTCCTCAACTCTTCAGTGATGCTGGACTTTTATGTCTTTAACATAGGAAGAAAAGTCTTTTTTTAAAATATATTTTATTGATTTTTTACAGAGAGGAAGGGAGAGAGATAGAGAGTTAGAAACATCGATCAGCCGCCTCCTGCACTCCCCCTACTGGGGATGTGCCTGCAACCAAGGTACATGCCCTTGACCAGAATTGAACCTGGGACCCTTCAGTCTGCAGGCCGACACTCTATCCACTGAGCCAAACTGGTTAGGACAGGAAGAAAAGTCTTCATACACTATCAGAACGTATTGAATTTCTGGGTAAGAATAAACTGCCAAAAGAAAAGGGTTTAGTTAATGACAATTTCCTAGAATGCTAGGTCCGCTAACAGCTGGCTATCAGGTATGGGTCAAAAAGCAGTTAGAAATCTGAGTCAATTAAAAACCCATTGTACCTTATCAAAAAGAATCTGTGTTACTTGTCTATAGGCTCAGTGTGATTATCGAGCTAAAAAGAAAGCTGGCTGAGACGGCTCCTTCCTTTTCTAAATGGCACACACAGCAATCTGCACAATTATGCTTTTCTGTCTCTGCCCCAGAACACACGTGGTGATTGAGCACTTACAATTTGCTTAGCTCGCCATCATAGAGCCTTCTTATGCTTTGGTAGTTGAGGTGCACGATTGGGAGAGCCAACAGGATCCATAGGAACCAGGAAGGAACAACCACCATTTATGCTTATCTGCTTCAAGAGAGGACCAAGTTGGACCCGGTCAGAAAGATTGTGAGGGGATCTCCCGGAGGCAGCTGGGAAACAGAGACAAATGGCTACAAACACCCCCAGGGAACAGAAACTGAGGAGCCTGCTATTGGATCATTTCTTTATATTTTTACTTGCTTCTGTTTTGATAAACCATCTGGCCTTGGTGTTCATGGTTAGAAAATGATGTTACTGCATCAAGTGATTTTCCCTTCCCTTTTAGCTCTCGGAATGGCAACTCTTCTCATTTTGGAACATCCCAAAAGGAAAACTAGGGTTTATAGATAAGAATAAATTTTAGCCACTAGAAACTTAAAGAGTCCAGTTGCAAATGGATCTTTGAGAGGCAAATGAAGCTAGATACATTCTCTTCTAAAAATATAAACACAAACTTAAACACAAATTTTACATATATTTTCAGGTAACCCATAAGTCTATAGTATATTGGGAGTTAAGTGATGTGCCCAAAGTCACACACTAATTAAAGGGTCTGACATAGAATCCACAACTTCCAGCTTCCAGTGCAGTGAATTCATGCTCTCACATTCTATGCATTGGAAAAACAGACTTTCCAAGAGAAATCAACCAAACTGTAAGCCCCATGAGAGCAGGAACCATGGTGGTATTTCTTTCCAACTTAGATCATAATTGACTCATTCACTCACTAATGGAGAAGAGTAAAAACCAAAAAACAAAACAAAAAAATAAAATAAAGAACCATTGTCAAGTTTTGTTTTTAATAATGACATTTTACACTTTCAGATCTCAGCAGACTTGGTTTTCTATTCAACCTGTTTCAAAACAAATATTTTTTTTTCACACACTTGTACCCATACATCTGTAAAAAATTACGTAGGCATGCTTGCATAAATGCACTGATATTAAGTATATCATAGAATCATATTTTAATATTTTTTTCTAAATCCTATTTTCCCCCACTATCATGTTTAATTTCTCACAAATACCTTTGATTAGATTTTTTTAAAATCATACTACTATATAAAATCCAAAGCTTTTTTAAGAATTACAGCATGGTCTCCGTTGGATATAGAATTACTAAATCAGGACACAATTACTGTAAACTTCTGTGTGTACATACAAATAATAAGCACAGTGCACAAAATTCATACACTGGGAGGCGGGGGTGGGGGGAGTCTCTCAGCCCGGCCTGCACCCTCTCGCAGTCCGGAACCCTTCGGGGGATGTCCACCTGCCAGTTTGTGGCTGGATGGCCTTCTGCTGCTGCTTGAGCTTCAGCAGCTGCTGCACATGCATGGGCTGGGCCACCATGGTCTGTCCTGCGAACACCATCAAGTGGGTGAGTCAAGCACGGAGGCAGGCTCACCCTGAGTTCCCTGTGCTTCCCTAGTCACTGAGTTGTTCAGACTGACTGCCTTCTACACAGAATGGCAATGGGATTGGGCCTAAGCTGGAGTCAGACATCCCTCTTGCAGTCCAGGATCCCTCGGGGGATGTAGCAGTGCACTAAGCAGCAGGAGGCCAGGGAGGAGCCCAAATCAGGGCCAGGCATGCGTGGCTCGCCTGTGCCTGCTGCTGCCATTTGGTAGTGCTGTGCGGAGTCGGGAGAGGCTCCCACTGTGGCAGCTGTGCTCACCAGCCGTGAGCCTGGCTTCTGGTTGAGCAGTGCTCCCCCTGTGGGAGAGCACTGACCACCAGGGGGCAGCTCCTGCATTGAGCATCTGCCCCCTGGTGGTCAGTGTGCATCATAGCAACTGGTCATTCCGGTTGTTCCACCATAATGGCCTCTTAGGCTTTTATTATATAGATAATCAGACTATAACTCTTCAGTTTCTATACTGGTGCCTTTTCTTCTTGCAAAAATGTATGTTCCCCACCTTTCTCATTTTATAACCCAACGAGGTCAGTTTCAAGGCCTCTTTGTGCTTCCTGATAAATGTCTCTGAGCCTTTATTTCATTTCCTCCTTTACCTTTTTCTGACACTGATCTTTCTCTTCACTCTCAGATTCTACAACTGTCACTAAACCATGGCAGCTCCTCATCAGAACACACTTCCTTCTGTAACCTCCTCCCTCACCAGCATACTACGCTCTCACTCCTATCAGCCTGCTTTCTCCCTTCATCTGTCCATGAGGCTTTTGAGAAGTCAGTACAGATGTGATGGAGTCTCAAATATAGTCTTGATATGATGGGGAGGTCAGGGGCCAGATTCTTTTCCTCTTTGCCCCAGTAGAGCCAGGGGAGGAGCATGTGGCTAGAGTGCAAAGAATTAGCTCTTGTCTTCCAAGATTTTGATTCTTGAGCAAGAGACACAGGACAAAAGAATCAGATTTACTTAGAAGTCACATCCTAACCTGGCCCTTCCTGCTGGAGAACTATGGCTATGGCTCCTGCCCCTGGGTTTCCAGCTTTCCATCAATCCTGAGAGCCCACCACCACCAATCCTGTTAATCAGCTCTCTTTCATTTAAGTCATCTCAAGAAGCCTTACTGATTTATGGGGAAATCCAGGGAGCAGACGGAACCAGGCCACTCCACTTCCTCTCTAATGCTGCAGCCCCATAAGGCCCCTAGAAAGGGATTAACTGCTCTCCTCTTCCAGATATTTCAAGAAGTCCCTCTGTGTACTGGGATAAAAATCCCTCTACTAGGAAATGAAATACCTGGATGCCAGTCCTGGCTGCTATGGGTCTCAGTGGTATTCATTCACCTTCTAAGTTGCAAGTGTAATGCCACTTATACTCATTGAGCACTAACTATGTGCCAGGTGTTATTATAAGAACTTTACATATACAGTGATTTATCCCTCACAACAATCTTATGAAAATACTACAGTTTCCCCCCTTTTTCAGATGGAAAACTGAGCATGTTAAGTATCTTGCTTCAAGTCACATGGCTAGGAAGTAGCTTGAATCCAGATGATATGAAGGTCTGTGCCCTTAGACACTACACTATGTTTCCCATCTGGGTCTCAGTGTCCTTTTCTCTCAATTGTACAGTCATTCCTCAGTATCTGAAGGGGATTGGTCTCAGAACCCCCTTGCAGATACCAAAATCTGCGGACACTCAAGTCCCTTACGTATAATATCATAGTATTTGCATATAACCTAACACACATCCTCCCAATACTTTAAATTATCTCTAGATTACTTATATACCTAATAAAATGTAAATGCTATGTAAATAGTTGTTATATCATATTGTTTAGGGAACAATGACAAAAAAAGTCTGTATATGTTCAGTACACATACAAACATCGTAGGCCTAACTACATAGGACACAACAAGGTAACTTTTTTTTAAAAAAATATTTTCAATCTGCAGTTGATTGAATCTGTGGATGTGGATCACATGAATATTGAGGGCTGATGGCCTAACTACATAGGACACAACAAGGTAACTTTTTTTAAAATAATTTCAATCTGCAGTTGATTGAATCTGTGGACGTGGATCACATGAATATTGAGGGCTGACTGTAACTGAACTACTTGGAGGATACTTAGTCTCTGTCTCGAAGAGATTTATGCTCTAATTATAGATCAATGTAACCCAGTGTGATTGGGTCCAACACTGCTACACAAGTGACTGTTCGAAGTGTTAGCCTCTCTGAAAGACCTTAGTCTCCCCTCAAGTTCCCAATGAATGTCCTGAATAATGCCCTCAGAACCTATTTAATCAGGACATAGAAAAGCTTCCTTCTTGCCACACCACTAATCTTGACCGTAACTGTCTCCTCCAATTGCTGCCGCAACAAATTCCACAAATGTAGTGGCTTAAAACAACACACATTTATTTTACAGTTCTGGAGGTCCAAAGTATAAAATGGATCTCAGTAGGCTAACAACAAAGTATTGCAGAGCTGTGTTCCTTCTGGAGGCACCTAAGGGAGAATCCACCGTGTAGAGGCTGCCTGCATTCCTGGGCTCATGGCCCCTTCTTGTAACAGCAAAGCCAACAGTGTAGCTACAAGCATGTCAAAGCCAACAGTGTAGCTGTTATTTAAATGAGGCATGCGGCCCACCAGCAGCGAGTTTGACATGCTTGGATTCAAATCTGTCTCTGACTATGACTCTGCTTTGGTCACCACATCTTCTATGACTCTTTTATGGGCCATTACTACATTTGAGGCTTACCTAAATAGTCTCTTGATCTCAAGGCCCTAATTTAATCATACATGTGAAGTCCTTTTTTGCCCTATAAGGTAATGTACTCAGCTGTGGAAACCTTGAGGACCAGTAATCTGCCTTCCACGTTTTCTGAATACACAGCAGTTAAATCTTCTACACCAATGAAAAGTACTTTAGATTCCTAAATCCACAAATAATGACAAGATTCCATATTTCTTAAAGAGTCTAGTCTTCCCTCTCACTATGCTAGAGAAGTGGAGGCAGACACCCAGAAGAAGGGAAAATCAGAAGTTGGGACTCCCTTTGATTAACTGAAAAAATTGTGTGAGCTTTTATTGTTCAATGCTTCCTTTAGTCTGCATTTTATTGTTTAAATTCAGAAGCAGTTGGCTTTTCAAGCCCAGTGAAGCCCCAAATTTTTGGAATCTCTATATTCACTTCCTTTTTATAATCTAGAATTATCAATTTTTGCTTGAATATCTTGTCTAATGAAGCAAGAAAAACTATTACCAAATGTTCTGCAATGGGTTTCCAACTTTCCAGCCTGAAATAGTGCTTACTTCCTTACTGCCCAACTGCAAATTTAGAAGCACATATTATAAGGTTTTATATGGCAATACTCACTTCATGGTTCAATTTCTGTATTAGGGTAATATCAGTTGTTGTTACAAATAAATCTGAAAGGGAATGAGATTTCCTACACACTGAAGTTTATTTCTTACTTACATGAGCTAATGTGAGTGTTCTGGGTTGGTGAGTAGCTTTCTTTCATGAGATAATTCAGTGGCCTGGGTTTTTCCAGCTTGCAGCTCTGCCATCAGTCCCCAGGTTCTAGTTGTCATCATTTATATCTAACTCAGATAAAGGGAAAATAACATTTTTTAAAAAAAACACAGCCACACCTTTAAGTTTTTTGGCCCAGAAATGGTAGAATTCTGTTCACTCAAATTTCACTGGTCAAGACCCAGTCATATTGCTATATTGATCTATTTCCAAGGGAAGCTGGGAAATGTAGTCTCCTTCTCATTCCAGAAAGAAAAGGAGAATATACATTTATGTGGTTTATCAGCTCACCAAAATGAGAGTTCTGCAGTGACTGCCCCATTTTCTCTACTCTGTATTAGAAGGTAGAGGAGGTTACCTGGGAGTCATGCCTTAAGATCGAATGATTTTCCATTTATAACATTCTTCAGGTCACTGATTTCAGAATAGCATTACCCAATTCTCAAATTCCTTTCATTAAAAGTGAGGAAATGGTGGAGAGCATGGGAAGGATACAAAGTTTAGCACTTAGTAGTTATGTTCGAATCCTGGGCTTATCCCCTTACTAGCTATTTAATCTCTGATGAGTTACTTTATTTCTTTGACCTCCACCTCCCCCCACTCTTTTTTCAAGAAAAAAACTGTACCAATGATTACCCTTTCCACATATCTCCTTCTAACTACTGATATTTAATGGCAAAGCTAATAGCTTTTCATCATTGTTTTAACATCATCATGTCAACCTATTACTTTTATGAAGAATGTGCCCAGGGGAAGTAAGTGCTCACCCAGCTACATTTCTAAGGTGAGAGAATGAATCCTATATTTATTATACCTAGCGGCATGCTTTGTATCTACTAGATGCTCAATAACATTAGATCCCATTATCTTTTCCTTTCCCTTTCCAGTTTAGAATCAGAGAAATTTGCCTCTGTGAGGAAATGCTGGTGCAGTCAAGTATACATGCTTTTCTACTTGATTAGAATTTCACAGTCCATCTAGTTACCCTATAACCACTGAGGCAATGTCTCCATTTCTGCCACACATTCTTTGCTTAATAGGATAAAGCTCATTTCAGAGATTGCTGGAGAGCACTTTTTAGTAGGACTTGCAGGACCTACTCCAAAATGTAAGGCCTTAGGGTATTTACAATTCAACCAGGGAGCTGGAGTACATGGAGGAGAAAACAACCTTCCCTAGACCACTGGCTTCAGACTAGAAGCGGCAGAATACATCAGCCCATAGGCATGGTTTGTTTGTCTGTACTATGCTACTAAAAATTTGATTTGGTTTCCAACATTTAAAAGCCAGGAAGTATTATACTAAATTTGAATTTCTGGCTTCTGGAGAGAAATGGGAAAATGGCCATCTTAGGTCCACAGCACCACGAGGTAATAATGTGCTTAGTTGAGAGTAGCTATTTCCTTTGCACAGGGGGAAAAAAAAAAAACCCTCCAGTTGCCTCAGCTCCCCGCCGCTCCCACCCCCATATTTACCTATGTTCATCTGCCTGGCCTCAGCAGGCAACTGACTTTGTGCTTCATGTTCTGGAGCCTGTGGCCGGTATAACTAAGGTTTTTTACTTGTATAGTACCTATTCCTTCGGGAGAAAATGTGTCAGATCAAGTCATGTCATTTTCTGAATTTTCTCACATTTGAGAATGTAACTCTCACTAGCTGATCCAGAGTGGACTCAGATGCCATGACCAGCCCGTGTTTCAGCCAGCTTTACCTGGATCAAATGTAGATTGGGGTGGGGGGGGAGGGGAGACAGAAAACAAGGGCAATAGTGTAGAAGAAAGGGAATGGAGGTTTGAACTAGGACAATGGTAGCAGCAATGGAGAAAAGTGTGATGTGGGAGATTCTGAGGAGGCAGACAACAGGAACTAACAATTGATTGAATTTTAATATTTACCTGCCCTTCACCAACTCCATAAATCTTACTGGACTTCCCACACTCACACTCCTCACTTTAATCAAACTCTACTGCTCATCTTCTAATTTCTGCTTAACATTCTAACAAGTCACTTATACACAAGTGTCAAAGGAAATGGAGTCATTAGGGATGAATCTTACATTTTAGGTGCCTTTAATAAAGACAAATAATGCAGGAGTGTGGGCAACATCTGTTGCCTATTTCAGAGGGGTGGGGCATGGGAGAAGACTAAAGATGGGAGACGGTAAAAGGTTTAGTTTGGCACCTAAGGATCAAACAATGAATGGAGATGTGCAGTAAGTAGTGGTATAATAGTCAATCACATGGACTCTAGAACCAGAATGCCTGGGTTTGGATTCTAACACTACTACTTCCTAGCTTTGTGACATTGAGTAAGTTACTTAACCTCTCAGAGTCTTGATTCACTTTGGGGGATACAGGGGGAGGTTAATAATTGTGCCTAACTCATAAGGGTAGTTCCAGGGTGAGTCTGAGACCTTAGAAAGAGACATGTGCCATCATAGGTATGGACAATAAATATGCTCCCTTGGGAAGACACTGGAGAGGGAAGAAAGCCAAGTGCAGAGCCTTGCTAACAGGTAGAGAGGCAGCTGAAGCCCTACATAGTTCCCAAATGTGACTGCATATGTTAATCACCGGGAGAGCTTCCAAAAATATGATGTCTGGTCTCACCTCCAGAGGTACTGATTGAATTGATCTGGAAAGTGGCCTGAGTGTTGGGAGTATTAAAAGTTACCTAGGTGATTCTAAATATATTGCCAACTTTAAGAAGCACATCCCTAAAGGAAGACACCTAAGAGCTAGGATTTCTCTTTTAAAATGGGCTCTATCCATCAAAATGTAGATCTAAATGTAAATTCCAACAAAGTCCTTTCATATGACATTACCATATGTCAAGGACTTGTTGAAAGATATAATAAAAGTAATAGCTGCCATTTACTAGCAATTAGAGTAAAATAAAGTACTGATTAATGAGCATGGGCTCTGACAATAGGCCTGGATTCAAATCACAGCTCTACCAATTTCACTGTGTGAATTTCAGAAAGTTACTTACTCATCTTTCTGTTCTTTAGGGTTATATCACTTCTATTCCACAGGGTTATCTGTGGGGTAAATCACCAATATATGAACAGAACTTAGAACAGTGCCTGGCACAGAGTAAGAACTTTATAAAGGTTTGCTATTATTATCCTTATTGTCGTGTTTACCTTCTGCCATGCACTTTATATGCAACAGAGTGAATTACTGAGATAATAGTTCATGTCTCATCTTTCTGCTACTGAGGACTCCTCAGCAAAAATAAAGATTAATTGCATCTTTTCCTCTGGAGCAGGGGCAGGGTGCCTTATTGCTGCCAAGGGCCATTTGGATATTTATAAAATCATTCGCTTAATACAGTTCACTTAGTATAAATTTATGTTGCTATGAAAAAAGCTCCTAGATTTATTGAATTTCGAGTCCCACCTGCAGTTGCCTTGGCAGGGCCAGACCAAATGATTTCAAGGGCCTTATATGGCCCATGGGCCAGACGTTCCCCACCCCTGCTCTGGAGAGATGACCTGATAGACCTTCAAGTTATGAGTCTTGTGCTCTTGTGCCCTGTGACGACAGATTTTGTGCCCCAGGCCCAACTTGGAGGCTTAAGCTCACCTATAACAGGCGTGGTGGATGCTGTGGTACATTCCCAGGATGCTCCTTTCAGGACCAAGACACTCATTTTCCTGATGTCAGGAGTTGTAGCTGATGATGGCTCAGAACTGGGAGCCTTTAACCATCTTCACAACTTTGGGCTTATCAGGTCTCCAGGCCCTGACTTGCACACAGAAAATATTTCCCTCCGAGTAGATGCCTACTGTGTCTCTTGATACTCTCCTACCCAATTTTAAAGGTCGAATGTCACTGTTACGGACCAAGAAGGACATGGAGACCAGTCGCTCAATATAGTTCACTTAGTATAAATTTATGTTGCTATGAAAAAAGCTCCTAGATTTATTGAATTTCGAGTCCCACCTGCAGTTGCCTTGGCAGGGCCAGACCAAATGATTTCAAGGGCCTTATATGGCCCACGGGCCAGACGTTCTCCACCCCTGCTCTGGAGAGATGACCTGATAGACCTTCGAGTTATGAGTCTTGTGCTCTTGTGCCCTGTGACAGTGACACATTTTGTGCCTCAGGCCCAACTTGAAGGCTTAAGCTCATTTATAACAGGCATGGTGGATGCTGTGGTACATTCCCAGGATGCTCTTTTCAGGATCAAGACACTCATTTTCCTGATGCCAGGAGTTATAGCTGATGATGGCTCAGAACTGGGAGCCTTTAACCATCTTCACAACTTTGGGCTTATCAGGTCTCCAGGCCCTGACTTGCACACAGAAAATATTTCCCTCCGAGTAGATGCCTACTGTGTCTCTTGATACTCTCCTACCCAATTTTAAAGGTCAAATGTCAGTGTTACAGACCAAGAAGGACGTGGAGACCAGGATTCAGACCCCTCAAGGATGAGGGTAAAGGGTTGCCTCACAAAAAGAGCCACTTTTACCTGCAGAAGTGGTGAGTAAGGGTGAGGAGGGATGAGTAGTAGAAGAGAGAAATGATGAGTATCAGTGTGACTCTGAAACCTGATGCAGTGGAGGAGCTGAGGTTTCCCCTGGAAAGAAGCTAACCAGAATTCCTGCGGCCTGTTTCCAAATGGGGCTAACTTAATACCTGAATACAGTGGATCTGAACACGCAATGGGTGTTTGCTATAGATGCTGTGGTGCACTGTCCAGGACCAAGACACCCAAACCCCTAGATGCCAGGAGTGTTGGCCACTGGCAATGCACAGCAGAGTCTCTTTCAGGAATTGCTCTTGACTAAAGAGGGCTTCCTTGCTCAAAGTCATACCACCTCCACAGGCAGTCCATATCCAATGGCTGGTAATGCAGGCCTAAAAAAAACAGGTGCTCTTACCTCAACTCTGGACAAGCCTAATGGGCCATTATAATTCCAGAGTTTCCAGCTGAGGCCTTTGTTACAAATACTTCACAGTACAACTTCTCCCTCTGCCGATCCTAACTTCCTGAGCTCCCTCATATAAGTGATTCATGAGAGCACTCTCCCATAAATATCTTGAATGCAAAGAGTCATCTCAGAGTCTGAGGGAGTGGACCTCAAGCACCAGAATAAAGGTTTTTGTACCTAATGGATAAAAGAGAAGTTCCAAATCTGCTCTTGATCAGAGTGGCAATGTCTGAATTCTAAGGGAGATTTTCTGCATCCAAAGAATATAATAATAAAAAGAAAAAAAGCAGTGATGCCAGGGAGAGTTTCCCCAAAAATTCTGATTTTCCCAATAATCACTAACCACAATACCTTGGATAGCAAACTCCCCCTGCTACTTTCAGCATAGATTCATGTGTGAGCATAATGAAGAGGGAAGAGTTGGCTCTCACCCGCTGGACATACAGAACAGTGTCTCTCCTCTGGGGAAATAATTTTCTGCTAAAATGTCTGAAAGGGTTTCAATGGCCCCACTGGTCTCCTGTATTGAGAAATGTACCTGAGATACAAACAATAAAATCATCATAATGATAAAACATAGTTCTTTAAATAGTCCCTAATGGGGAGAAAGGAAAACAGAGCTTGTGTCCAACCTCCTCTGTTTCCTGAACAGAATCTTTAACCTTGGCCAGGGTGTTTGCAGAACTGCTTTATACTAACTTGTAACAGAGATAAAATCTCCCTGTTAAAAGAGCTATAATATTAGTCACCTCAGGGGGATGCTGTCAGGCATTGTAAAGTGCTTTGTAGCTTCTCAGATAAAAGCGGAGATAAAACAGTAGTGTTATTATTTTTCAACTTGGAGGGCTATTTGGCTAACCTTCTGCATGAACTCATTCTAATAAACCAACTCAAAAGCCTTATATAAGCCATAATTCCCATGGCCCACTTCATTTCAGTGATGATAGGGAAAACAAGATGACCACTTTCTTCCAGGGCCTCAGGAAGTGTCAGACTCCCAGCCTGGGGAGCCAGAGAGACTGAGCAATGAATATCATATGGTGCCTAATGGGGGTATTATCACTGCCACTCCCGTCACCTCAATAGTGTGTCTTTGGAGAAAATCTTTTATAGATTTTCTTGATAATAACCAAGATGCTCATTATCAGACCCCAGCTGCCACTGTTGCCGCCACCTCCTCCTCCTTCATCTCTTCCTCTTCTTCCTCATCAACCTCCTAACAGAGACAGGGGTAGCTAAGTACATACCAAAATCTACACTCTCCATCCTGAGCTTAGAGTAGTTCTGGGAAGCAGATGCCAACCAGGTAGGGCTGTTCTCACTCAATGATATGTGTTGCTTTAAAGCCTGGGTAAAGGTTAAAAAGAGTTGTGTTTTTCCCACCCTTGTCTGCTGACAAACTGCCAAGGGCTCTGACTTCCCAGGAGATGGTGGAGTCGCTGAGCAGAAGAATCCCTAAGAACAGCAACAGCCCCATAGAACAGTTAGATGAGTGAAAAGTGGACCTTTATTGTGTTAAGCACTGAAATCAGGCTTATTAGTACAATGTCTACTGGTACCCTAACTGTACAAGAACACTATTTGAGCCATTGCTATGTGTCCCAAACTTTTCCAAGCGTGTATCCTAGATTTCTTTAATCCTGACATCAAGCTTACAAGTTAGCTACTTTATTACCCCCATTTTACAGATGAGAAAGTTAGGACAGAAATTTTAAGCAAAATGTCCAAGGTCATACTGCCGGTAAGCAGTGCTGGATTCCTACCAGCCCCAAGATGCTGCCTCCAATTATCTTCTTTCCTTTCTCCTTGGGCTACAGCCTCACCAGGTCATGCACCTCATCACAAGTATTACTGCTGGGGATGGCTTTCCTTTCCTCCATCTTTTCCTGTCAAATCCAATAAGGCCCTGGGGAATTTCCAGATGCTTCTAGAGCCATCCTTCCAGGTCAGGACTCACCCCTCATCCCCTCAGCCTCACTCTGTCCTCCAGTTGTCCTTCTGTCACCAGAGAAGAATGCCCTCCCTGATGGGCCTCCTGGCAGAATGACTTGTCCATGTGTAGATGTCCCTCCCACTGGGGATCCAATGCTACCTTACCTACCCCAGAGCTTCACACATTACCTGGCAGAAGCAGGTGCTCAGGAAACGGTTACTGAATTGAACACATGCACATGAAATACAGAGGGGGAGACAAGTGGTTATTTTCCTCAATAACATGCAGGGAGAACTGTTAGACCCTTGTATCAAACCCAGAAGAGTCTGGGTAGGCAAAGAAGAGGCTTTCTCCAACTCACTGCAGCTGAGCAAGGTGCTAATCCCGACTCCAGTTCCCAGCTCTGGTCATACACAGGGTGGGAGCTGGGTACTTATGGTCACGTTTAAGAAGCACTGGACTGGAAGGGCTGCTACCTAAAACTGTATCTACCTTCCATGCCCTAGCCATAGCTGACTGATGCCTGAAATTCTACAGTAAGTGTTCATTCCGTGATAAAGATTAAACATTTTCTGATATTTACAAACTGATGCAAATGGGTTTGTTAGGTTCTTTCTAAAGAGTGGGCTGTGGAAAGGAAACAGAGAGTATGAGAACCTCAGTGTAAGGGCCCTTCAGCTTGAGTGAGGGATCAAAATTGGCAAAGAAGGGACAGATGGGGAAAGAACAATGGGACATGGAACACCAGGTTTGCCTGCTTCATAGGAGCCCAAGGTGGGTCTAAGCCCAAGATTGGCCCCTCACAGAATTAGATGCCTATTCATAGAAGGAGGAAGCCATTGACAGCCTCCCTGTGTTATTCTAACATGAGTCTCCTTGAAAGAAGACTCAAAAAATCCTGTCCTGGGCCAAGACTAACCACTAACTGACTTAGGACTGCAAATGCCACACAATTAGTGTCTAGAGCTTCATTCATTATCACTGTCAGTTTCAGGAATTGCCTGTCATTATCTCCCTCTAGTACCAGACGATAAAGTATGAGCAGCATAAAACAATGGAAGAGCCAGATTTTGCCAAACTAATCCTGGACTTATATGTCCCAGGGCTAAAGGTTACAGCTGACTATTAACATACTATGATGGGCTAAACATTGATTTCCTAACTATAGATAGCTAAACAAAGCTAAAAAGTATTATCAATGCTTCTCACTCTAGGGGCTGCAAAAATGTAAAAAAAAAAAATTAAATTTAAATCACGATAGCCCCAGCCTCTCTTTCCAAATTTCCTTTGACAGAACAAAGCAAGTCACCTGTAATAGTTGTTATTTATTTGATTAGTATTTTCCCAAAGAACATTCTACCATAGTTGCTATCTTCTGAATTCTTTCCTCTATTATATCAAAACTAGAGGCCGATGCACGAAAATTCGAGCAAGAGTAGGCCTTTGCAGGCCCGGCTGCCTCGGTCCTCACAGCCCGAGCTTCATCCGGAAGGTCATCCGGGAGGTCTTCCGGATGGTCATTCTGCTGTTCGGCCGTTCGGTCGATTTGTGTATTATGCTTTTATTATTATAGATTCTACTCATGACATGGGAGTTTACATAAGACTATCTCTATAATATGAATTCAGATTGTGCCACAAAATCCCCAATGGCTAAATTCCTTCTTCTCCAATCTTATTACCACCACCGTCTCTAACTGAACCTATAATTTCATGCTTAGAGCATCATCCCCTCTGGCTTAAGTCAAATTCTAGTTTAAGATGTAAATCCCCCTAAAGGGAAAAATTCCTAAACCCCTTAAATGAACTGAGACTATAAAAGTAGCTTTTATTAATTCAACCATGCAACAAGTAATATCTTCAACTCCTACTATGAGCTGGACATACTGATTTGATAAAAGTAACCCTTGGTTTTAAGTCACAAGGTGAAGGAGGGGGTTACCAAGGAAAGGCTGAGAGACTACCACAGCCAAGAGGAGCCTAAGAAGCTATGACAACAAATTGCAGATAGTATCTTGAATGGCATCCAGGAACAGAAGACAGATGTTAGGTAAAAATTTAAAAATCAGAATAAAATATGGGCCATATTTAATAATGATGTTTCATATTAGTTCATTAGTTATGATAAATGTACCATACACTGTGAAGTGTTAATAATAGGGGAAACTGGGTGTGTAGTATATGGGAACCCTCTGTGCTATCTTACCATTTTTTTCCCGTAAATCTAAAACTATTCTAAATAATAAAGTCTATTGTAAAAAGAAAAGAAAGGAAGGCTGAGAGCACCAAAGTGAGTGGCATAGGAATCCATACCCCCTCCTTTTCCTAATAGTGTCTTTAACTCTCCTCTCCCTTAACTTCAGTCAGCAGCTTGGGAGTGATTCCAGTTCCAGTGAAGAGCTCTGGTTGGTTTAAGTCAATCAGTATATCCCACCCACCTCAGCCACAGTGATTGGTTTAAAAATGGGCACATAACCAATCAGAGCAGTGGGAGTCTAGAAAGTGCTTGCTGAGACCTTAGGAAAGAAAGCTTTAATACTTCTCTGGGCCTGGGTGTGAAAACATGAGGCTTCTGAGGCTGCAGCTATCTTCTACCAGAAGAAAATGAATTGTAGAGATGCAATGAGAGAGCTCCCATCCCAAAGGAAGCAAAGCTGAGAAATAGGGCCTGGTGCCCTTGTCTGAGCTTTCCAGACTATGATTGCTCCTGAGGACAGCACTGCATTGGGGTCTTTGCTACTTACAACATGAAAAATTCTCATTCATCTTAGGGATGTTCACAGTTCACAGTGTTGCCCATGGTGGCCACCTGATTAAGCAGGGAAGGGCACACCCAGAGAGAAGCTCCTGCCATGCTCAAGCCACTGAGCCTTGTGGCAAAGTTAAATTCATTTAAAGGGGCACAATTTTCACAATTTCATGTTCCTTGTTTAAGAGTTTAAAACAGCAACAAGAAGAGTGGGTAGTGTTAGGCAATAGGTCCCTCTGTTTTCTTTCCAAAAGGTCTATCACAATCAAGTTACCTTTCAGTTCTACACAAGACTAAGTACAGGTCAAAAGGTCAGGCTTTACTTGAGTTTGCACTGAGTCAGAAATAAAAAGCTGAACCTCAACAGCCATGGAGGCAGGGACCATTTCTCTCTTGTCCTTCCTGTGTCCCCAGGGCTTAGCATACCAACAAGTGTCTAATTAAGAGATCGACAAATGTATGCTGAGTAAAATAGAGTTCTGCCAATTGCCTTTATTTAACAGTAGAATAACTTTTTAGATTCAATTTATATTCTGTTATAATAGCACTAGAGGCCTGTTGTAGGAAGATTCCTGCAAGTATAGGGCTTCCTGTGGCTGGACCAAAGCAGAGAAGGGAGCGAAACCCACAGAGGCGGGCTTCACTCCCGCCTCCACCGCCCCACTTGCTTCCCCCCCGTCTCTGCCACCCTGCTTGCTTCTTCTCCACAGCTTTGCTCCCTTCTGCAGTGCTTGGCTTCCTTCTATATTGCCTTCAGTCTTCACTCCGCGCCTGCATATGCAAATTAACTGCCAACTTTGTTGAGTTAATTTGCATACTCATCTGATTGGCTGGTGGGCATAGCAGAGTGACACCAATTTGCATGTTTCTCTTTTATTAGTGTAGATGTCTGATTGAGTGTCTTCAAAACAGAAACATTGAGGCAGGTCACAGGACTGGACACTCAAAATCAACATTTTCCAGGAGAGCTCAGTGGATTTCTCAGAACTCTTTGCCTGAGCAAAGGGGATGCTGTCACACTGAGGCTTGTTTTCACTCTTCAGAAAACTAATCATGTGATTCAAGATAGCCTTTAAAAGATGACCAATCTGACATTCCATTTTCTTTCACCAGCAGCACGTTCAAAAATGCTGTGCTGGTTTAGACCTGCTAGTTCAGATTGATGAGTGAGAAATTTGCTGCTCTGTCATTAGCTGCATCTTGCTAGACAGGAAGCAACTCTTCAAAAATAGCAAGCGATTCAGGCTGGTGAAAAAGAAAGTAAGACAGAACATTTACAGTCACCTTTCCTCCCATCTGAATTTGCTGAGCTGAGAGAGTGAGCACATTTTCTGCTGCTTGAAAGCAATGGCTGTCTCCTTAATATCTAGAGCATGTCAAGCTACTGACCTGCTCATGACTGTAGCTTCCATTTGCTGATTATAAATCCTGAACAACAAATGCATGAGGGTTTCAACCTGGCTTTCTACAATGTTTGGGTTTTGTGAACTGTCTTACCGTTAAAGAAGCAACTCATAACCTATGCAACCAGATTGGCCACTGTATCATCATATTTGAAGGATTCATTTAATTATGGTTTGGGATCCTAAAAGTTGGGAGTTACTCATCCAGCCGTTGTCTACCTATTCGATCAATCCTTCCTTCCTTTATTCATTTAACATCCATAGTGTCTACAGGCATTGTAGTGTTTATATGGTGCTAGGAGACACACAATTGCTTAAGCTGACATAATTAGATCAAACCCAAACCTCAAAAGTTCAACCCTCACTGAATCAATCTTCACTATAGCATTATTTTCATATTGATTATCCCCTTGGCCTGTAAACTCTTGATGGATAAAGGTAATTGTAGTGATTTTTAAATATGTTCACAAATTATGTGATATTATTCTCTTAAAAGAGTGGAACCTTAATCTCTTTCCCTTAAAAACAGAGACCTCCTGCTAAAAGTCAGCAAAAAACTGAGGCTCCTGAAAACCGCCATGTGAATGAGCCATCCTGGAAGTATATTCTCCAGACTTCGATGACTATAGCCCCAGCTAACATCTTGGCCTCAACCTTGTCAGATGCTGAACCAGAGCCATTCAGCTAAGACACTTCAGATGTCCTGACCCTGAAACTATGAGATAAATAAATATTTGTTGTTTTAAGCTGCTAACTTTTAGGATGCTTTGCTATGCAGCAATAGATAAGTAATATGATTGTCCAATAGGTTATGTGAATATAGTAGACTGGCACTATAGAAGTTTAGAAAGGCAAGATCCTTTCTAAACTTCTTCTAGAGTGCCCTCCTGTTTACCGACACTAGAAAGCTAAAAACTGTATTTCTGAAACATCCTTGAAGCGAGTGTTCCAAATGTGATTTAGACTCTACCACTCAGAATGCACCACTCAGAAGAAAGGAAAGGCTTGTTTCTATTGCCTCTACTAGCAAGCAAAGTGGTAGAGGTTTTCTTGTTTTGTTTTGTTTTTGGGTGGCAGCTCTAGAAGAGGTCCAAAAATCCAGTTACTAGTCTTATGTGTACCAAGAGTCAGGATTCAGAGCATCCATTTCTCCTTTGTGAATTGTACTGGGCCTCATGTGGCTCTGGAGCTGACAGTAGCAGGGGAAGAGAGAGGGTTTGAGATCATGGAAGTTAACTGATCTTTGGATGCTTCCTACTTGTGGCTTTGGGGCCATAATTTTGAAAGTAGCAACTTAAGTGGAAGCCTCAAAATTCAACGTGCAACTTCTTGTCACAGAAAAATAAGTAGTTCCTTTGGTGGCATAATTTCACAGTAGGACTTTTGGAGATGTTCTTACAAACTCAACCCAGAGTCTGTTTCTCCAGTCCTGTTGAATTCAGTAAACTTTTTAAAATATATTTTTTTATTGTTTTCACAGAGGAAGGGAGAGGGAGAGAGATAGAAACATCAATGATGAGAGAAAATCATTGATCGGCTGCCTCCTACACACCCAACATTGGGGATCGAGATCGCAACCTGGGCATGTGCCCTGACCCGGAATCAAATTATGACCTCCTGATTCATAGATTGACGTTCAACCACTGAACCACACCAGCCGGGCAAATTCAGTAAACTTTTATTGCCTTCTATAAGCTCCCTTATATGTCGTTGGCCTCTCAAACCAAAAACCAACAGTTAGTGGTGAGGTATCATTATAGAGAGGAAAGTATGCTGGGCTAGATAGGAATCAGAAGAGTCAAACTTGAGAACTGACTCCATCTCTTTCTTATTGGGCAACTTGGGTAGCTTATAACCCCTCTGGGCCCTTGTTTCCTTCTACAACTGAGATAATAATACTGCCCTTAACTACTGTCCAGATCTGTTCTGAGGATTAAAGTACTCTACAGGTATGTGCTATGCAAATGAAGGGGCCATTATCTATCTTGATGTTTCCTTCCATCAGAGCAGAATACAATGAATAGGTGAGACAGCATACAACACGGGTGCAACGTGAGAGTCAGATAAAGAAAAATGGTATTGGTATAAAGCACATATGCATATAACCTTAACCCACAGAGAGTGTTGCACTCTGAGATAATAAAGCTACTAGTATTGTTGCCCTCTGAATATTCACTTGTGCCAGGACTCCTGCTGCATTCCCACCAGGAAAGATCTTTTGTAGCTGATTATAGGTCTGCAATGACTTCAGTCATCAGAGTGAGTGGTTGCATCACTAGGTAACCATTCACCCAAGATTAAGCGGTTATCAGTCAAACAGAAGCTTGTACGGAACCATCAGTTTCGGAGACCTGTGTTATATCCTAGCACATCCTTGCCCCATGATGGGTCCTTTTCTGACTATTACTGCTAGTAGCAAGACACTCTCTTACTTCATGTCACCCACCTCCCAGTGAATTCAATATGAGGGTACTGACACCGCAAATATGAGAGGGGCTAGAAATGAAGAAATGTTTCAAAAGTTGTTATTGTCTGGTGTCCCTTCTGAACAGTTTCCTTGGATTTGCTTAAAGTACCAAGCATACTTAGAAAAGATAGTAAATTATAATAATGTTCATTATATGCTTGCATATGTCTCATAAGAAAAGAACATTGCTTCTTCTTGAAGTCAGCAGCTGTGTCTTACTATCCCTAGAGCAAGCACAGTGCCTGACACAGGGTTGGCACTCACTATGCATTTATTTACTAAGTTGAATTAAATCAAAGCAATGTTGGTTTCCAGGTCAAATTCCAGCACTGGTATAAACTGGTATTGTATCATATTTATATTCTCTTACCTTCACCCCATTTTTGGTCCTGGCATTTAATCGTTATACAATACATATTTTCTTAGTGCCATCTATAGTAAAAGTCGTTCCTTTTTTGTGTTCAGCTCTGTGAGTTTGGCAAATGCCTACAATTGTGTAGCTACCAATATATTCAAGGTAAAGAAGAGTTTTGTCACCTCAAAAAATTCTCCGAGCTTCTTCAGTCATTGCATCCTCCCACCTCCAGTTCCTCGCATCCCTAATCTGTGCGACTAGTGTTTTTATTCACTTTGGTAAATACATAGGAGTGGAATTGCTGGGTCACATGGTAGATATAAGTTTAACTTGATTAAAAACTGCCACACTGGTTTCCAGAGTGTCTGTGCCACTTCACTTTCCATTTCCACCAACAGTGTGGGAGAGTTTGATTGCTCCACAT
>NW_005356905.1:1372732-1403340 GCF_000412655.1 Myotis brandtii | reverse complement strand
AATCAGATATCTTTTTAAAAAAATATATTTTATTGACTTTTTTACAGAGAGGAAGGAAGAGGGATAGAGAGTTAGAAACATCGATGAGAGAGAAACATTGATTCAGCTGCCTCCTGCACACCCCCTACTGGGGATGTGCCCGCAAACGAGATACATGCCTTTGACTGGAATCGAACCTGGGACCCTTCAGTCCCCAGGCTGATGCTCTATCCACTGAGCCAAAAGGGTTAGGGCTCAGATATCTTAATAGGCACTCAGTGGTGCCATAAATTGCTATATGTGGAATGTTCAGCAGGGGGAAGAAAGAAGAGGACACACCCAGATTCTTATATAGGTAAGAAATTTTTTTATAATTAAACCAATGATGACCATTCAGAAGGAATCCCATTGATAGGGGTCACTGAACAATAATATTGCTAAACTATTCATTCCTGTGACTGGAGGAAGAAACTTGAGGGTGCATTTTCTAACCAAATGCCTCCCCATTGCTTTTCTTTTAATGGTAAAAGAATTCCTGTCACTAATGGGATTTTTTGAGATCTACCTTCTCTTTCCAGGATATAACAAACAAATAGAGCTTTAATGAACTACCCACTGGTATTTCCAGGACACCATCAAAGCTGAAATTGCTTTTTGATATTCACCTCGCTACACAGTTGAATCTCATATATTTCATCAACACTTTGTACAGTATTGTGCACCCTGCAGGAGATAGATTATTCAATTGAAATAAATTTTGCCTTTCCTCTGGAACTTCTTTGGCCAATATGATACACCCCTAGTCAAGATGCTATTGAGCACTTGAAAATGTGGCTAATGCCACATTTTAAAATTTTAAACTGAAGCAGTATAAAACAAAGAATGCAAAATATCTCATTAATCTTTATACTTGGGTTAAATAAAATATATTACTAAAATTAATTTAACCTATTTATTTTAATTTTTTAATGTAGTTACAAGAAAATTTTAAGTTACATATGCAATTACATATGTGACTTGCATTACATTTCTACTAGGCCACACTGCTGTAGAATACAGAACTACTACTAAAGAGAGTTAAATTTTAGTTATGTCTCCAAGATCTATGGGGCATTTCAAAATCTAGTGCTACTTTTAAATAAATATACAGTGTTATTAAGTGTAGTAAGATAAGTTATATACCTACTGGTTAAATATTGTTTTTTTTATAAAAACTCATTCATTCTATATCAGTATTCTAAAATGGATATAACAAGTCTAATTACTATGTTATACACCTAAAACTAATATAATATTGTATATCAACTGTAAGTAAAAAATATTAAAAATAAAATGGATATATCAAATTTAAAGGAAAAATACTTTAAAAGTAAAATAGACAATACAAATCAAATATTGAATAGTAAAAATAAAAATAATCAAAAATTTAAAATTAAGGACAACTTTAGCTATTTAAAAAGCATGCAAATAAATAAAAGGGAAATCCAAAAACTGGGAGAAAATATTTGCAAAATGTGTATCTCATTGAAGACTTTTATTCAGAATATATAAATAATTCCTACAATTGAATATTACAAAGTCAAGCAATTTGGTTAAAAATGAACAAAATATTTGAACAGGAACTTCACCAAAGAGCTTACATGAATGAAAATGAGCACATGAAAAGATGCTCAACAGCATTTGCCATTTGAGAATGCACACACTCACTTAGTAAATGACTAAAATTAAGAAGACTGACAATTTCAGGTGTTGATGAAGATGTAGAGCAACTGGAACTCTTGTGCATTGATGGTGGGAATGAAAAGTAGTACGGCCACCTTGGAAAACAGCCTGGCAGTTTCTTATAGAGTTAAACATATACTACCATACAATTCAGAAATGCTAATTCTGAGTATTTTACCAAGTGCACCAGGGTGAATAGTAGCTTCATTCATAATAGCCCCATACTGGAACCAACCCAAATTTCCATCATGGGCCATCAATATGTAGACTATCTATATGGAATACTATTCAATAAGAAGAAGAAACAAACTACTGATACATGAACAAACTGGATGAATATGCTAAGCCAAATTCTAGAACGAGAAAAATTAATGATTAAAAGCAGACCACTGATAGCTAGGGGTCAGGGGTAGGAAAGGGGACTGATCAAAAAGGGACAAGAAACAACATTTTGGAATGATGGAAATGTTCTCTATCCTAATTGTGGGGGACTGCATACATTTGTTAAAACTCATTGAATTGTACATTAAATTTAGCAAATTTAATTGTATGTAAATTATACCTCAATAGCGCTGATTTAAAAAGTAAAAAGCAATAAAATTATCAATGACAATGTGAAGTTAATAGGAATTGTCATGCATTGCTGGCAGAGGGGAGTATAAATTGATACAGTGACTTGGATAGCAATTTGGCACTGTCTAGCAAAGTTGATGGTAAGTCCAGCTTAAGATTCAGATATTCTATTTTGAGTATATTTTCTTGAGAGATTCCCAAATATGTACAAGGTGAGACATGTACAAGAATGTGTGCTCTATATGCATCAACATAGATCTCAAAATATGGCTAAGATTTAAAAAATTTCAAAATAGCACAACATATTATTTTTGTAAAATTTGAGAAATATAAAAAACAATAAATATTATTATAGATACATTGTTGTGTAATAAATGTGCACAAATCTGGATAAGTATGAATAAGTATTATAACCCATAGCTCTAGGACAGAGGTCAGCCTTCGCAGGCAAGAAAAGGAAATGGAGGATAAATAGAACATATATTTTACGTATATGTTAAACATAAATTTTAAGTATCTATAATGATTATTACTCTAAAAATAATCGAAATATTCATTATAAATAAACATTTGTCACATTTTTTTCCGGGGTGGAAATACGGGTGTTTATACTAATCTCTGTGCTTCTGTGTACATTGAAAATATATTTTTTTAAGAAATTTTTAAATGTGTTTTTAAAATTTATTTTAGAGAGAGAGAAAAGGAGAGGGAGAGAGAGAGAAACATTGATGTGAGAGAGAAACATCGATTGGCTGCCTCCTGCAACCCAGGCATGTGCCCCGGCTGGGAACGGAACCTGAACCTGCGACTTTTGGTGCATGGGATGAGGCTCAACCAACTGAGCCACATCAGCCAGGGCAAGAATAATTTTTAAAGCTTTCTTTAACCACAAAATATAGATAAGAACTATAAGCAAAGGAGTCTTTATACTCAAGGAAAGAGAAATATTTAAATAATCACAAAATTATTTTGTTGTTTAAAATCTTTAAAGATACAAGGAGAAAATAGCAAACATCAAACAAGAATAGGACTTTATGAAACAAAAATAAAATAATACAAAACTAGAACTGAAAGATTTTAAAAAACAATTAAAATTATTATAAATAAAAATATGGTCATTGAAATTTTTAAAAATCAGTAGATGAGAATATTGAAAAGGAAATGCAATGAAAGAATTAGTGAATTAGAAGTTAGAACTGAGGAAATTTCAAATAATACAACAAAGGAATATAAAGGGATTAAAAATTATGAAAAAGAATTGATATATATAGAGAGAATTTATTGAGAAAT
The DNA here is from genome assembly GCF_000412655.1 of Myotis brandtii. Taxonomy (NCBI): domain Eukaryota; kingdom Metazoa; phylum Chordata; class Mammalia; order Chiroptera; family Vespertilionidae; genus Myotis; species Myotis brandtii. Next base: position 1,399,776 of record NW_005356905.1, on the reverse strand, counting down.
TTCAAGTGTGTGTAATAGAACTTTCAGAAAGATATAAATGCATGAAGTTTCAGAATTGCAGAAAAAAAGCATGTCATCAGAATTAAAAGAACACATTATAACCAAGCAGAATAAATAAAATTAAATTCACATCCATGCATGCTGTAAGAAAATTTCAGAATATCAAAGAAAGAGAGCTAAGAAAGGCAAAGAAAAATTACCCAGAAGGAATGACAATTATTTGGCAGCAAACTCATCAGCAACAAGAGATGCAAAAAAAATGGAGAGTATCTCTAAAGTATCGTCGGAAAACCTAGAATTCTTTACCCTAATTAATTAGAGAGAGTGAGAATAACAGTGTTTTTATGTGCATGAGAGAGTGTTTACCCACAGATCTGTGAAAGAAGGGATGGACTTCAGCAAGAAGAGAAATTATCCTGGTAGGTAAGAGTGCAATAAAAGGAACAACAGTTAACAAAGACATTGGTAAAAATTTTTAAAAATATGTTTCCATTAAAATTGCAATAATATTAACAGAAAATATATCCTCCAAAAATACATAAAACACTTTGGTTAAAGATATAAAAATCATCCTGAGTTCCAAGGACATCTCATTTCTGAACACTGTGTTAACGTCAATAGCTTAGAAAATAAACTATAAAAATGGCTGGTACAATTTAAAAAAACAAAACAAAAACAGCATTATGGAACTTCCATTTGACCCAGTAATCTCACTGTTAGGAATGTATCCCAAGAAAACAGAAATACCAATCAGAAAGGACATATGCACCCCTATGTTCATAGCAGCAGAATTTAAAATAGCTAAGATTTGGAAACAGCCTAAGTGCCCATCAGCAGATGAGTGGATTAGAAAACTGTGGTATATCTACACTATGAAATTCTACGCTGCTGTAAAAAAAAAAAAAAGAAGGAATTCTTACCATTTGCAACAGCATCGATGGAACTGGAGAGCATTATGCTAAGCAAAATAAGTCAATTAGAGAAAGATAAATATCATATATCTCACTCATTTGTGGAATATAATGAACAACATAAACTGATGAACAAAAATAGAACCAGAGACATAGAAGCATCAAACAGACTGTACAACCTATGAAGGAAGGTGGGGGCGGGGGTGGTGAGGGGGTAAGAGATCAACCAAAGGACTTGTATGCATGCATTTGAGCATAACCAATGGACACAGACAGGAGGGGGATGAGAGCTTGTGCTTGGGGGCGGGGATGGCCAGGAAGAGGTCAATGGGGGAAAAGGAGATACATGTAATACTTTAAACAACAAATAATTTAAATTTTTTTAAAAAAGGAATGCTTAAAGACCAAATGCAGAATATACTCATTCTTGCCAGTTTAAGTTCTGGGAACCATACTAAGGGCTGCCCACAGTCTCATCCTAAGGATGACATAGGTGTTTATGGCAGGCAGGTAACCTGGTCTTAACAGAGTCTGCAAAGCAAGATTTCCCCTAAGCCATCTAAGTTTTAAATCTATTTTAATTGTGGTGACTAAACTCCTGAAATAATACCCCCCATCATGGGATTTGATGTTTTATTTTTTTTTACATGGTGACTGAGAAAAATAACTCACAGCTCCTCTGGTGAACCAACACAGAACCCAAGAGTATGATTGGAGTTTCTTACAAATCCTTTAGACATTGTACGCATAATGACTAGAGATGAATGCCTTATCATTCATCATAAAAAGGAAACATCAACATGCCCCGCCTCATTTTTTGGCTGCTCTCTGCCTAATAGGAACCTTTAAGCTCTTTCTATGTCACCTCAGAGGTAATTAACATCACTCAAATCAGGAGCTGTAGGAGAGAGAGCATGTGCTGTCACCTTGGAAAAGTTGCAATTAGGATCTGCAGGCAAACATGGAATTCTTAGAAATTTCACTTCAAACCAAGATAAAACCACATTATCATGAAAAGAAGCGGTAATGAGTAATTTGATGCCAAATATATATATACTAGAGGCCCGGTGCATGAAAATTCATGCACTGGATGGGAGGTCCCTCAGACCAGCCTGCCCCCTCTAACAGTCTGGGAGCCCTCAGGGGCAGGAGGTGACCTGGCAATCAGGGGAAGGCGATGCATCATCACACCTCTGCTGCTGCCACTGCCGACAACACAAGCTCGGCCAGCCCTGGTTACCTGATCCTCGGGCGGCCCTGGGCGGCTGGGCAGCCGCCATCCAAGGCTTGCCTGCACCTTGGGCCAGCCCTGGGCGGCTGGGGGGCTGAGGGGACTGAGGGTCTCTGGAGGCAGCACGCTGCACGCCTGTCGCCCTGGCGGGGCTGAGGGGACTGGGTGCTGCCATCTTGTGGCTGTGGGCACCGCCATCTTGTGGCTGTGGGCGCTGCCATCTTTGAGGGTGTGGCAGTCAATTAGCATATTCCCTCCTTATTGGCTGTGGGTGCCGCCATCTTTGAGGGCGGGACAACAATTAGCATATTCCCTCCTTATTGGCTGTGGCACCGTTGTCTCTGTGACAGCGTGAGGGTCAATTAGCACATTCCCTCTTTATTAGATAGGATATATATATATATGTAACTTATAATGTATAAGTGCAGTTATAATTATAGTAATAAAATTGGTAAACACAGTCATAGAAAATTTGCAAGTGAATGAAAGAAAAAGAAATGCCAACATCTTGACATGACATTTATTGTTTGGGTTTATTTCCTTCTGGTATATTCTCCTTATGTATACTTTTTCATGGTTGTAATCATAGCACTTATACATGTCTTTATGAGGATTTAAATCACACACTTTTCCATGTTGCCAACTTTCACAGCTATCATCTTTAATGACTCTTCCATTATGAGCATGTATCATGATTTATTAAACCAATCACCTACTCCTAGACATTTTAGCTAGATTGTATTTGATCATTATAAAAATCAGTTCTGTGAACATCAAGTTTATAGCTGTTTTCCATATCTAGTCGTTTTTCTTACAATAAGTTCCCTAAAGCATCAACAAGCATGAATGTGTTTATGATTTTTAATATATATTGCTATAGTATTTCCCAAAAATGTTGCACTTTGTAGTGACACCAGTGTATTTTGGTCCAGTCTTCCAGCATAGATCAGGAGCATCTAAACTTTAAAGCCATGTTCCTCAGTGGATGGTCCCTGGACCAGCAGTATTAACATCACATGAAAACTCCTTAGAAATACAAGTTCTCCAGCCAGCCACAGACCTAACAAGTCAGAATCTCTGAAGGTGGGCCCACCAGTATGTGTTTTAACAAGTCCTCCAGGCAATTCTGATTCACACCCAACTCTGAGAACCCTGGTCTAAAAGCAATGGCCCTTAACTTTAGTTGCACATAATAATTACCGATGGGGCTCCTAATACCTACTGAAGTTGGGACACAGTCCCAGATGTGTCTGGAGAGGGACAAAGGCATCAGTATTTTTTAAAAGGTCCCTTCAAGTGATCTAATATGCAGCCAGGGCTTCAAGCAGTGCTGATTGAGCCTCAAGCAATACTGATTGACCCATGATTCTCAAGTCTATAGCATCAGCATCCCCTGGGAGCCTGTTAGTGGTACAAATCATCAGTATCCAGCCCAGAATCCTTGGAAGATGGGGAGCGGGGATGGGGTTAGGGAATCTATGTTTAACAAGCCACCTAGATAATGCTGATAGATGCTAAAGCTTGAGAATCACTTATCTAATGATCTGTTTGGATAAAGGACAGTGTTCAGTGTCTCTGGTGCACAAGTGCTTGTATATACTATAAGTTATATATTATGCATGTTATATATACAGCCTATAATATATATTATATATATTTCTGTTTGGAGTCATAACACTTATACATTTTTATTTGAGTCTTTTAAATATATTTTTTATTGATTTCAGAGAGGAAGAGAGAGATAGAAACATCAATGATGAGAGAGAATTATTGATCGGCTGACTCCTGCATGCTCCCTACTGGGGACTGAGCCCATAACCCAGGCATGTGTCTTTAACCAGAATCAAACCTGGGACCCTTCACTCTGCAAGTCGGTGCTCTATCTACTGAGCCAAACTGGCTAGGGCTTATTTTAATTTAAATCATACTTTTCCATGATGCCAACCTTCACAGCTATCATTTTTAATGATTATTCCATTATGGGAATGTACTGTAAAATATTAAACCTGTCACCTACCCTTGGGTGTGTGTGTGTGTGTGTGTGTGTGTGTATGAATGATACCTGGTTGTGTTCAGGAGATACATTAAGACAGAGAGAGATATATTGGCTAATTTCATGATGGGAGAGTGTTGAATGGTACCTCATTGCTGATTTTATTATATCTCTTCAATTACTAGTGAAACTAATCATGATCCATAGGTTTTTACCCACTGATTTCCTAGAATAATGACTTTAAACATAGATAGAATTTGGATGTTTTGATTTATAGAAACTTAAAAAAAATAAATTGGCTGATAACTAAACAATTATAGAGGAGGTGAAACTTTTGTTTAAGCATAAGGAGAAACAAGGAGCATAAGGAGAGACCAAAAAAATTATGTAAATGCAATCATGCCCAGGAGAATGACTAAGGAAAACATTGCACCTTAAATAACTGAGAATGGAAAGCTAATATTAGATGATACTAAAACGAAGGATGACTTCACTTTCACTGCTCTTTTTTTTTTAACTCGGGTTTTGAGAGAAGGCTGATGATGAGTCTACGGCTGAGGCTTTGGGCCAGCCTGCCACTGGGCACAGGCCCTCTGAGGAGCTATGGTTCACTGCCCCCTCAGCCATGGTGACCAGAACCATCTTAGCAGCTTACCCCAGCCAGGGCAATCTCTGATTCTGACCATCACAGTCAAACTAAAACAGAAAAGGAAGAGTGAAGATCCGTGAGAATACTAGTAGAACATTAGGCTGAGAGTCAGAGGGATGCCTGGCTTTTCATCTTCTGAAGATTTTCCTGTCACTCACTAAATTTTTGTTTAATCCATTGAAGAGTATAAAAGAAATGCTCATTAAGGTTTCAATAGTTGTAGTCTGATTTCAAAATAGCAAACTAGCCAAAATTGAATGTTTGTGTCCTTCCTGGTCATTAGAACTGTCCTGGTTAGATACGTCCTCAAAAGTTGTTCACATATGTGAGCATTCTAGCAAAATAAAAAAGAGGCATCATATTGTTTGAATTCTTATTACTTCTTTTTTTCTCTCTTTTTTCTCTGTCTGTCCCTTCCCTCCCCCTTCCTTCCTTCTTTCCTTCCTTTTTCCTTTCTTCCTAGTTTACTTTGTAATCTCAAAAAAAAAAAAATACTAAAAAACCCCACTCATCTTTGACACTAAACATACCTTAATATTTCTTCTGAGTGGACTGTAAGAAGTCTCTGAATGCCCTAACATTGTAAATGTTGAGTTATGTGCATGTGTATTGTGCATCTTTTTCTGAGGAGGGAGAATTACAGTGTATATCATATTATCAAAGATATCTGGTCATCAAGAAAGATTAATAACCTAACTATTAACTGAGAGAAAGGAGTCTCCTTCTAGCATTGAGTCTTCAGACTATATTCAGGAGTTCAGGTTTAGAAATTAAGTTATGGACCCTGAGGGGGTGCGGGTGTGGGCAATAAGCCAAAGCTCCCACATGCCCTTCTTTATCCCTTATGTTTATTCTGGCAACTAGCTAGCACTGTGGTGTGATTAAAAACATGGGCTTTGGAAATCCTAAATGAAAGAGAAGTTACAACCAACACCACAGATGTACAATGAATCATTAAAAAATACTGTGAACATGCCAATAAATTTGACAATCTATAAAAAATGGATAAATTTCTAGAAGCATATGTTCTTCTATTTAGGCTCACCTCCAACATTTATTTCTAACGTATATGTCTTTGGAAAGTTATTTAGCCATCTGAGCCTTGGTTTCCTTGTAGGAAAGAAATACGAGCCCTGTCAGGTGTGGACCAGTAGTTAGAGTGTCAGCCTGAGAATCAAAGAATTTCGGGTTTGATTCCCAATCAAGGGCACAAACCTCGGTTCCCTCCCAGCCCTGGTCCAGGAGCATGCAGGAGGCAACAACTCTTAGTGTCTCTCTCACATCAATTCTCTCTCTCTCTCTCTCTCTCTCTCTCTCTCTCTCCTTCTCTCCCTCTCCCTCTCTCTCTCCCTCCCTCCCTCCCTCCCTCCCTCCCTTCTACTCTTTCTGAAAATCAATGGAAAAATATCCTCAGGTGAGGATTAAAAAAAAAAGAATAGTAACCCAAAAATAGTTTGAAACCCTGTGCAGGAAAATTTTATCTCTTGTCCTTTCTCCTCTCCTTCCTCTGTCATGGCCAGGATCCAATCATCTTGCCCAGGGCCTTCCCATCAGAGGTAGCTTTAGATATAGACAAAATAAATATCTTCTGTAAATACAAATGAGCTGCCTGGAATGTGAGACTCATGACAGCAGGGATTGTGTCTGTTTTGTTTCCTATGGTAATACCAGGGCCTGTCACATGGTAGAAACTCAATTAATATTGACTTATTAATTGATTAATTCAAGAATTCTGCCTAAAAATGCTATCTTCTGTCTTTTAAACATTTCATGACACCTGAAGTTCTCACCTTATTGGATTTTTTTAAAGTATGGCATTATATTCCAGGATTGAGATTCAAATGTTATCTGTAAAGGATAACATTTTAAGCTACGATGATTCGATGAGAATTTAACTCAATTTATTATATTAATTAAGCAAATACTCAACAGAGATCACTGAAAAAGAGATACAAGACAGAGAAATTGTGAACTGCAACTCTGTGGCAAAAGCCCTAATCTGAAAGTAGGAAGTTTTGGGTTCTAATTTCAGCTCCACCAAGTTGGTGACCTGTTTTTACCATTTTGGAAAATGTAAATAAAGTATTCTGCCATGCCTTGTTGATATGGTTTCCATGGGAAGCAAATAAGATAAGGAATGTGAAAATATTTTATAAAGAGCTATAGAAATACAAGAATTCCTCACTAGCTGAATCCCATGTTTCGATGGCAAGAGATACCTATGCTAGGGTTATAGGTAAATGAAACATCAGATGCGGACACAAGGAGACACAGCAGAGGAAGTAAATACCAAAGAAAAACTGCCACTGTCCATTTGACCAAAGAAAGCCTGTATGTACTAGACCACCATCCAGGGTAGGAAATACTGAGGTTGCCTCTCTGGAATTTAATTATATGGTACTAGAGGCCCAGCATGTGAAATCGCATGTGGTAGCCCACCGCTGCTCGCAGCCCCGCCCATCCGCCTGTCGCTGCTAGCTGCGCTCACTGCCCCGCCCGCTTACTGCCCATCTTGCTGTGATCGGAGCCTGTGGGCCACGGGGAGGGACCGAGAGGTGCTCAATGCACCTCATAGTGACCAGTCATTTGGTCATCCTGGTTGTCACAGACACTGGCTTTTTATATATAGATGGTTAGAGATAAGTTTCCATCATCCCTCATATTTTCACATGTATTAGACACAGGACTCTTAGCACTAGAATCTTCCCCAGCTTGCCAGGGGTCACTCCCAATGACTTCTAGGAAGCCATGCTGGGGGGACACACCTTGGATATTCTTCCATCTTTCCTCCTGGGAAAATTCTGAGGCTCTGTGGGTCTTACGATCAACTATAGACTGGTTAGTTCAGGTCATCCAACTCTTCCTGTGCACAAAGTAACACCCCCCACACACCCTGAAACCTAGGAAACCATTCTCCAACCTTCAAATAGCAGCAGTTCTGATAAGTATATGTTAATGTCCCCAGTTATGTGGTTATACTTGGTGCTGGGAAGGGTAGTGTTTCCAAATTCCTGAGCTAATTCTCTCATACAGGAACACTTGACTTATTTAAAGAAGTGAGGGAGTTAAAGTTTAATTACAATCCAGTGCCTGCAAAGAATCCACTTTTCCGAAGCACCCAAGACTTGGGCTAACATAATTTTAACTCAAAGGACATAAAAAATGGATTACAAGAATCCTCATGTGGATGGATGGCAGCCTCACAATGCCATAACTGAGAGTGGAGCAGGACTTCTAACTGTATTTGCTATGTTTCACAGTTAGCTTGACCCAGGTCTGAAACTGCATCTTTGAAGACTGTGACACTGCTGATGAAAGCTACAAGAGTAGGAAACAGAAAAACAAAAAGATGACGTAATTTTTGTAAGTTATATGAGTTTGCTTCAAGTTGTATAGAGAGTTTATCTAATTTTTCACATGCTGCGGACATTTAAAAGGAAGGTTGGTTTTGATTTTTTAAACACTGAAATGGTTGCTTAGCAACTGCTTCCTGCATTGCATGATGCTGTTATGATTTCCACCTGCCAGAGAAAAAACATCAATAAAATTATTTCTTTGCAAATCAGAAAAGTGGGAAAATGAGTCACTGACTCAAATGAATGTATGATACACTTGCAAGATTCCAAAGACTTCCAACGGCACATATGCATTTACTTTTTTGAAAACTAGCTGTTATATTTTACAAAATGTACTTTAACAAAATTTAACCATAGCTCAGGCTTCCCAAAATAAGGCTTGTTTCAGGATAGTATTTTGAATGTTCCAGTACACTTTCTGTTGTAACTCAAGAAATACAGAAAGAGCTTTATATTCAGACAGAATAAACAGTTGCCTGTGTGATATAATCAGAGGTGGTGACCCAGAAAGTTCTGCCATCCCCCAAACTTCCCACTGACACGCGGTACCTAAAGTAACCACCCTTGGAGGCAGTCTCTGAGTCGAGTTTTTATTCAGAAGACCCTGTTAACCTGATGTGCACGGAAGGGCAAGCACTAGCACCTTGCGATATGCACTATCATCACGTTATTTATTGGGCTTGCAGATACAATGTCCAAGATATTGATTTGCCCCATTAGGGAACTGAGTGTAGCTTTGCTGCCCTAGTGGTGCTTCAGTCATAACTCAGGGGTGAAGACAGAATGTGGTAAAGGCTGCTGACTGCATGCCTACATCTATGTTCCTTCTCTTCCGCAGCTGTAGACCCCCTAGCTTTTAGTTTACTACATTCCTCAGTCTCCCTTGCCTAACGTGAAATTTGTGCCTAATTTTGCCCAATAAGACATAAGCACAAGTATTGTGTGGCAACAGGTTTCCTTTAAAACACTGCTGACAGACACTCTTTGCCCTCTTCTTTCTCTTTCTCTATCCCGCTCTTTGGAATAAAGATGTTATTGCTGGAGCTCTAGCAGCCACATTAGACCACAAGGTCAAGTGCCAAATGTAAGGATAGTAGTTACAAGATCTGAAAGCTCTTAATCATGGCATACCTTCCCAAACCTCTCTGGAATGACTGGAGAAAAACAAGCCTCTCATGTACTTAATGCACTGTTATGTTGGGTTTTCTGTCTCATGCAACTAAATCTAAGCCTAATTATAGTAGGCTTGTACAGTAAGATAAAGCTTTACTAAGAGTGTATGAGCTTATTTTTCCCTTATACTTTTAAAAACAATAATATCAAGCAGTGTAAATTAATTTAAGAAGCAAAGAAGATATGGCCACTCCCTAATTTATGAATACCTGAGTTATACACATCCAATACTGTAAAAGTGAGGTCAGTGGGAAAGTAACTCATCTAACCTGAGACCTCGGTTTCTTTCCTACAATAAAGCCAGTTGTTATCATGGTTCTGGCAGAGCGACCAGGGACAAGCTTTTGCTATGACTCAATTACTTCGGGGTTTTATGGCCCCTTATAAGTTATAGAAAGTAAGCTTCAAAGAGGTTACCACTTGGGTAGTTTAACTTGCCAATTAATTTATTGACAAATATAGTTAACCACACCTTGAATTCATATTCAGATTTTTTTCTAAGTCACCTTGAATATTTATCCTAAGTCTGGAGCCTTCTGAACCCAAGGGTAAGTACTCCCAGATTTGCACTCAGATTGGCTTCCAAGCTTCTCTATAAGTTCAGACAGTTAAGCGCTATGAAGTGCTGATGAGAGAAAACGCCCTGTTCCTGGTGCACATATTCAGAGCCTGGATCCCAATCCTGCTTGTCTCTCAAGCATAGTGTGTGCAGGATTCAGGATGTGGGACCTGGGCCCACACTGCCCAACTTCAACCTGGCTCTGTAATCGGCACTCCACACCTCAGTTTTCTCACCTGTAAAGTGAAAGTGATGACCACATCTACTTCATAAAATTTTTAGGGTCAAATGAGATAATACATATAAAATATATAGAATTGTGCAAGGTATGAGATAAGTGCTCAATAAGTCACAGCCATAATGATTATCTCCTCTGTTTAGCACAAGGTCAGGTGTGGGAGGGTTAAGAACAGGTGAAGGAGTGGGCGTGGGCGCTGCTGGTCGGGCTAGGGGAGCATCTTTTGCAGTAACTTGTTCTGGTCCTGAGTTTGGCTAAACTTAAGTCCACAATCTATCTATATAAAAAAGCCTGTGGCCCTAATGCCGTAAGGACCAAAGACTGGTGCAAGTGGGCAGGGCTGTGAGCATGGCTGGGTGCAGATGAGTGGTTGGGGCTGTGAGCACAGTGAGGTCGCAGGGATGGGCAGGGAAACGTGATTTCACACGCTGGGCTTCTAGTAAAAACAGAAAATTCAGGAGAGGTTATAAGGCAAGAAACTGTATCTCTCTTCAGAGCTTAACACTTCTGAGTCACGGAACACTTGGCAGCCTGGTGAAGACCATAGCCTCCTTCTCAGAAGTGTTCATAAATACAGAATCTAAAGTACAAAGGCTTACAAAGGAAGCTAGATTGAAATAGAGTAATTAAAATATTTTTAGACACACAACTATGATAATGTAGTACCTGTGCTTCATTATGAATGCATTACATAATAAATATCTAGTTGTACCGAGTATATTTATTTCCTGTATTTTTAATGCTTTGGCATTTGGGCCCTTGATCCTGGAAGGACTGCCCCTCCCTGGACTAGCTAATCCCTAGAGGTAGCAAATGACTCCCTTGCAAACACACCTTTGATTTAGGAACCAACCAATCCAGAGCCACACCCCAATCATCTGCTTTATCAAATTCCCACACACCAAGCCAAGATTCCCCCTACCCAAAACCACCCCAGTGCCAGGTACAGGATACCTAGGGACCACCTTCATAACTTGCCAAAATTATTCTAACTATCCAATCCTAAATTTATTCAGCATAACTACACTGCCTCACCCATTCCTCCCTTGAAAACTCCAATAAAGGATCAGAGCCATGCTGTCCCCTCTCTCCCTTCTGCCTCCTAACTGACCCTGTGTTTCCCCTTGTAATCTTGCATGGAGTAGCATGATTTTTATCTCTAGAGATCTGTGATTATAAAACTTCCTTTATGAAAACCATTTCTGTGTCTGAGTGTTTTACCATACCTAATTTTTTCAAGTCTTGGGCACAAATTTTAGAACATTAGCTGTGGGTCTAATAACTTCATCATTTCAACATAATGATGAGTATAAATGATGTTTCAGAATATTTGCAATGGCCATAATGTGATATGGATATAACTGTGATTTCTTCAGTGACAAAATCACAGGTACTGTCAATTCTATTATCATTTTGCCTATATTCATACTTGAAGAGAATATTTAATTTCAGACAGAGGTTAGTACAAATAAAAATGCAATTCTTCTCATTTAATTCTATGATCTGTTGATCTTCATTTAAGAACCCCGGTAAACAGATGTGACTCGTTTTGTACTGTTTATGAAGCCAGTGGCTCTCTGAAACTTCCCTTCTAAATAGCTACTGGGGAAGGAAGGCTAATGAAATCACCAAGAAGCTTCACTACCCCAAACACACAAGGTTTCTTATGAGTAACCGTTTAGAATCAGAAGGATACACAAGAACCCAATAACAGTGGTTATTTGTATGGGGATAAATGGGAATCATCTAGCTGGTAGACAAAACTGAGAGGGGAAATTGCTCCCTTTTACCTTCATACACACCTATGTTTATACCTATACATCCAAACCTATATCTATACCTATAGACATATAGAGGGAGCACCTACCAAAAAATATCTTTCAGAGAATGCCTCCATGGCTTTACCTCACACCTACTAATAGGCGAGAATGAGTTTATTACTCACACTGTATAAAGATAAATGTTTGCTTACAAAGCAATATTGCCCAAGGCTTCTTCTGACCAGAAACATTATTAAATGTTTGTTTTTACTGAAGAAGATAAAGACAATCACCAAAAATAACCACATGCAGGATAGTGGCAAAAGATATAGCCCTTATACTCATGAATTTTAATGGGAGCCACTTTCAAACACATTTCTTTTGAGCAGACTACCACAACTTATAAACGGGTTGACCATTCCACAGTTGATTGTAATTACCTGTGAGGGGATTGTCCACAGTGCAAATGATGTGTGACAAATTCTAAATCCTGAGGCAGTTTCCCTAGACAACAACCCTTCTCTCTTCATTATCTTATTCTCAACCTCCACCCCTTCTCTCCAACTGTCCAGCCACTGTGTGCTCAGGGAATGCAAATTAAATTCAACATTAGACTAAGCAAAACACAATTAGGAAGGTAACTGTTATTGAAGAGATCAGGCAGCATAGTTCAAAACCAAATACAACTGACTTTTGGATTATCTGCTGCTTGGAAACACTGAGTCCCTTGGTAAAAATAGTCTAAGTGTAGGTTGTAAAGACTTAAGAGAATGAAAAACAGCCACTGGCTGCTCTCCTGGTAGCCGGTTGGGAGTTGAGTCTTTGTACGTTACTGGTCCATGGATGGGCTCAAAAACCTTTCATGTTTCTTCATTAATTGTGACACTGGTTTTCATACTTTTATTTAGTACTAGACCCGGTCACTGCCTTCTAAGCCCAGCTTAAGACCCTCATCAATGCCCCCTTCCTTTAGGAACTCTTGCTTCTTCACATCGAACTGGTCATTTTACTCATCTCTTTATAAACACATGCAATTTTCCCAATAAAATCAGAAGCTCCTCAAAGAAAAAAAATCCAGTTTCATCTTAGATTTCTCTCATTGCCAAGATCTAACACACAGCAGAGCTTAAGAAATATTTGATGAAAACATGTAGGGAATTAGATGAAGTCAGGAGGCTGTCGGAATGCATAAAGAGTGCTAGATAATGTGTATATATTCAGAAATGAGATGGCACGTATTCAGCGTCTCTGGCATTCCTTTCCAGGTACATGTTATGGCTGCAGTTCAATTTTCAAAATAGGGTGGGTAATTTCAACACCGGCTAGAAAAGCCAAATTCCACTACCTCACAGCTGATGTACAGTCACTTAGTAATGTTCGCTGAGTGCCGGCTGGTGCCTGTGCTGCTGTTTGGTGAAATGAGTAATAAATGTTACTTTAAAAAGCTATGAGTTAGCCCTAGCTGGTTTGGCTCAGTGGATAGAACATGGGCCTGCAGACTGAAGAGTCCTGGGTTTGATTCCAGTCAAGGGCACATGCCTGGGCTTCGGGCTCTCGATCCCCAGTAGGGGGTGTGCAGGAGGCAGCCGGTCAATGATTTTCTCTCATCATTGATGTTTTTCTATCTCTCTCCCTCTCCCTCTCCCTTCCTCCCTGAAATCAATAAAAATATATTTTTTAAAAAGCTACAAGTTAATATTCATTTCTCTTTGCTTAAAATATTAGCCAAAAAAATTTCAAATGATTTTATGTTCTTAATGCCTTATGGCATTCATTTCTACAATACCCTTTAAAAGGGTAAATTGAAATTGGCATATAAAAATTAGCCTGAGTGACTGAAAATCCATGATCAGTATTTATTATTTTATGTCAAAGCCTGAGATAAAAATTATCTTGTTTACAAATTCCCTGTATTTAAATCTTCTGTAACACCATAAAAGACTACATGAAGACAGTGTCCATATTTTTAAAGCAATACACGTCCCCTTCTGTAAAGTTCTTTGGGTTACACAGGAGGAGGGATCTAGATTAACTAAGTGTTTGGCAAGAAGAAATGACAGACTGGTTGCTGTCTTCATTAAAGACCAGCCAGAAACATCCCTTAGAAAATACACCCTTGTGCTCAATGAAGGGAATATCTGCTTCATTTCCAACCAAGATCTTAGTCTCACTGGCCCAGGAGATGGAAGTGTGGACATTAGGAGAGGGGGTTGCTGTGGAACCTGAAAGGGAGACAAATATAAAGGAGAAAGTAGAATGGAAGAGAGGAAAAAGAAAGAAGAAGAGAAGAAAGGGGAAAGAAAATTAGAAGGTAAAGACCTGAGAAAATAAGAAAAGAGATCTATGTATGTATAAGAGGATACTGAGTGTCAAATATGGCTCTTGGCTACAGTTATGACACCAGGCTGCTGTGACTACAATGCTAAATGACACCCTGACTAGATATGACCTGAATTCACAATAACTTCAGAGAGAGATTTTCAACCAAAGAGGCTTTGCTTGGAGCTCCCAGAGCTATCAGATCTGAAAGGGCATCTCTAAGTTTAAAATGGCCTTGTTCAAAGAGCCCTAGAACTGCCTGAGCGGGGGAGGCCCAGAGAAGCCAATGGTGGGGCAATGCAGGAAGCTCCCCCTTGGACATGCCAGAGGCCTCCAATAGTATGGAAATCTCTGCACTTGACAAAAGGCTGGCTGACACAAGGTTGGTTCATCAAAGTGATTAAAGATGAAAAAATTTAAAAATGATTCATGAATAATTTAACTATTTTATTTTAAATAAAAATGTATCAAGGTGCATTCATCTTCCACCGCTTGATGATGAATCCATGTCTTTCTCTCAGCAGAGCCCACTGACTAGAGTCCCACCACACCATGTGCACCACCATCACAATGCCATGGCACCGATTTCCAGTTTAGGTTCCTTTAAAATGGAGCCATTTCCAACCAAGATCTTAGTCTCACTGGCCCAGGAGATGGAAGTGTGGACATTAGGAGAGGGGGTTGCTGTGGAACCTGAAAGGGAGACAAATATAAAGGAGAAAGTAGAGTGGAAGAGAGGGAAAAGAAGGAAGAAGAGAAGGGAGAAAGGGGAAAGAAAATTAGAAGGTAAAAACCTGAGAAAACTCTCTCCCTCTCCCTTCCTTTCTGAAATCATTAAAAATGTTTTTAAAAATGTTTTAAAAAATAAATAAGTAAAATGAAGCCAAAACCATAAGGAAAAACTGTGAAGCCATCTCAGTGGGAAATCTTTCTAATCATTTTTATTGTCCCACAACCAGCTTGATCATTTTTGTGGAGGGTTTTCTTGTACTGTTTGGGGTTCTTAGTTGCAAACAACAGAATTTACTATGGCTGGTTTGTAAAGAAAAGAAATGTATTGATAAATATTTGGAGACTTACAGAATTGGGGGAGGGAGGACATATCGAAGCAGGCTCAAACCAAACTTTCAGGAATTACATCATGGAACTGATCTTCTGAAGGAACTACCACCACAGCCAACCCTAGAGCCATAACGGGAAAGAGATGCCCACACCCAGCCCTGTGTGTGTTAGTTACCGGGGCACCTGATGTAGAGAAGGAATTTAAAAGATCTTGGGTGGTCATAAGGGACATATGTCCACTGTAAGTTTTATCTTAATTCTCATAAAAGTCAGCAATCCTCCTATCACCCTTAGTTTTCATTAGTTAATTGTTTAAATACTTAATTAAGTTACATAATTATAAAAGCAAATTCAACTAGAATACAATGAACACTGGTCCCTGCTATATTTTTGTTTGTGGGGGTGGGGCAGGGGAGTGGCAGGGGCAATGGAACATATGCTATGGTCCCCAGCACGTGTCCCTTTTGCTCCCAGCACTCCAGCACACACCTATGTGTCCGACTGACCACATCTGCAATGCTCCATCAGTCTTCTTTTCACAGCCTTGCACAGGCCAGAACCGACAGGGATTCGATGCCTCTAGGAGTAGCACTCAGCCAGTGATGGATAGGAACTGGAGGGTATACTTGCTTCGCCCCATGTGGCCTGACTTTGCACTGGCACCCAGCATTCCCCAGCAGGTTCCAGCCTCGGTGGCTCATCGTTAACTGCTTATGTATAATACACCTTTCATTGGCTTGCTTCACTTCCCTCTCTCACCCACTTTCCTACCAGTACTTCTTGGAATTACTTCTCCAAAAATGATTTTCAGTCAAAATCTCTGGCTCAGGTTTGGTTTCAGGGGAAACGCTCCAATACATTCAATCAATAACCAATTCTGGGAAAGAGGCGATGAGCACTAACCTAGGTTTAAAGAAGAGAAAGTAGGTAACAGAGGGAGCATGGGTGTCAGTGGGTAGGACATGCTGTCATGCTAGGCAAATATGACAAGTGTAAGGAAAAGAGACAAGGAGAACCTTCCTGATGGACAAAGAACTTAAAGGACATTGTAAGGGCTTGGATATAAAGGGATTGGGGGGGGGGCAGGAGAGATGACTTACTGGAGGTACAGAGGGGTGCACCCTAGAGAGCCTTGGTTGCAGACTCAAAGCTTGGTGTCAAATGGGGCATAAGAACAATAGGATCAGCAGAGTAAATCCCTTCAATCCAATTTACCTGCGTTAAGACTGCAGCGAATGAGAATAAATGTTAACTCTCATCTCCTGAGCAATGCTTACACCAGAAGACTGCGCTGAGGCTTTCAAAGGCTGAGTTAAAAGGAAGAACACTTTCTCAGGAATATTACATTCCCATTATAGTTCATTTTCTCTTTTACCTGGGGAAGTCTATGAATTAGCCCCCAAACAGCCTCTTAATGTTTAATGTTTTGCTAATACAACCCCACCCAGGAGCACCCCAGAGAAATCGGGAATAGAAGGGGGAAAAAAAAGCTCTATTTTTAAAAACCCCCAGCAAAAAAGACGCTGCCTGTGAAACTCTACAAAAGCTGCTCGCATCCAATATCTGAAAGAGCTACCGTCGGTATGAATAATTCAAAAACAGCTCCAGACAAATGATCTTGGGATTATATGGAAATAGAAAAAACCCTCCGCAGTCTGCCGCTCCTTTTATTAAAGCCTGGTTCACACTGAACACTGTTTTCTCTGGGGTTATTTCTACTACAAATGAGCAGGAATGAGCAGTCAATAAGGCAGAATCTCCCCGCGATCAGGCTGATGCGGGCGCCAGAAGAGAGGTCGTTTTGATCTTCTATTCATTTTTACCTTGTAAATTATTAACTAATGTGGCTTGGGCAAAAATTAAAAGTAAGCAAATTAGTCTTCATTTGTTTATTTTAATTATTTAGTGGGCTCTCGAGCATCATTATAAACCATCCAGGAGGATGAATCTTCCCCTAAATATTTGTGCTTGCCGCACAGATCTGACACCATTAACCTCTAGAGGTGTCATCCGTCCCTAAGTTAAATAAAATAGGGCTTTGGTGGCCCAGATGATATGGCTGCCATCAAGCTGCATCCTGACTCGGCTACTGATGGCTTTGCTGCCAAAGTCTGTCGGAGCCGTTGGAAGGCGTGGATGCTGTGTATGTGAATTTCCCTGAAAGCTGACATCTTACGTACCCTTTGAAATCATCCACCTTAAATAAAGGCACCTGTAAGAAAAACCGCTCTTTTATAATCACTTCTGGCTCTCAATGTGTTCATAAAGCCATTAGGTGGAGGTGATTTTTCAATGTCAAAAAGAATGACTTCGATGGCAAGGGAATCCTTGATGAAAAATGTCACTACGATTAGGAAAAGACAGGGCCTCTAAGAGGTAAATAGGAGTTCTCCGTTTCGAGGTATTTAAGTTCATGGATCCTTGTACTGGAAAGATGTCAGTATGTGAGAGCTATCTGATAAAAGGAGCCTGGCTATGTCTAAACAGCTTTTCTCGAGAATATCCCAAATGAAGATCTCACTTTGTACATAAAATAAACAGAGAACTGACACCAGGAAATTGTATGGGAAAATGCTATCTGTTTGTTACTCATGCTGATGGACAAGTTTGGTATTTAATGCCCGGTCTTTCAAAATATTCAACATGC
Source organism: Myotis brandtii (assembly GCF_000412655.1). NCBI lineage: Eukaryota > Metazoa > Chordata > Mammalia > Chiroptera > Vespertilionidae > Myotis > Myotis brandtii. Next base: position 1,381,878 of record NW_005356905.1, on the reverse strand, counting down.
TAGCATAATTGTGCGGGGAAAGTGGGGCAATGGGAAAATAAAAATGGAAAATAAAAAGTGACCATAGGATCTTGCCCAGGCCTAAAACTTGGCTGTCAGCTTCCTAGCAGACAATAATAAATAGGAAAACACATTCATTTTAAGGTTAGTCAGAAGGTTCACAGAACCCATTGAAAACAAGAACAGTAAGTAAAGAATAAAGAAAATAAAACTATATAGCCAGGTAACCTAACTTTCCTAAAGTCAGATGCTATTCAACTTCAGTTCAAGAAATGAACATACCAAAATGCACAGCATACTGAACCTTGTATGAATCTCAATTACCTGGAAGGTTTGCACAGGCAGAGCGTACTGGGTCCCACCCCCAGAGAGTCAGATTCAGTAGGTTTGGAGTGGGGCCCAAGAATTTGCATTTTGAGCAAGTTCCCAGATCCTGTCCATGCTGCTGGCTCAGGGCCACCTTTTCAGGGCCATTGGTATAAACAGATTTCACAGTTTTACAGTTCTCTTGCTATGGTTAGCATCCCTAGAAACTGTATGTCATACCCTTTTTAGTAAGTTTCAGAGAGAGATTTAGATGTAAAATTTATATAGACAAGACACGCACAGATTTCATATGTTGGTTATCTTGGAATAAACCAAGACAGCTTATAAAAAATTCAGTAACAGTAATTAGTTTTGTAACATTAATGATTCTGTTACTTCTCACTCCTTAACCTCTCCCCTCCCCAACCTAACCTTCACCAAGAAGAAAGAAAAAGTTGCTGAAGTTTTGCCTGCAATTTGTCCAAAGTCACCGAGGCATTTTGCAGGATGTTTCAGGACCTAGGTCAAGGTCAGTCCTCTCAGAAGAGTATAAAGTTCTGAGAAAGAGGAAATCTGTCAGCAGAATTAACATCTGTTCTTTTGAAGTTTTGTTGTTTCTACTCTGTTGTGAGAATATAACCCATTATTCTGTCTAGATACAATAAGGAAGGAGAAAAACAAAGGTGGTGATTGAAAAGTAAAGTGCTCATCTTCAGCTGATCACATACTTTACAATCTGCAGCAAATGATAGTCTTTTTCCCTTAATGAATAGTTTAAACTCAGTCCAAATTCCTGGAGCAAATAAATAAATCATTCCCCTTTCCACTAAACAAGTGCTTCTATACATTCTTCCACCCTTAAATTAAAGGAGAGCAAATGGAACATCATCTTGCTATGAATGCTTGATTCCAGTAAAAATTAGCATAAATTATACATTGACATATTAAAATAAAATGACACAAACTTGAAAAAATGAATAGAATTTTCTCAAAGCTAAAGCCTGGCACTGAATGGGGAATATTACTTAATTCATAGATGCTGAAAAACAGGGACACAGACTTTGTTCATTTGTTTTCATGACTGACATTGATTTTAATTATTTATGATAATTCTTCAAAGTGTATTTTTAATAGTAATGAAGTCTTAAGAAGCTGAGCCCACCTGACAGCCCTTAACTATTTAATTTTGGCTGAAAAATGTGATGTAATAAAAAAGTTCTTAGAGAGAATTATATAGCTTATGAATTAATGAAATTAGAATTAACATATTTCTTTTATGTCTGAGGCTTTTATTTACACACATGAAAATATATTTTAAAACATCACGTCCTTTTCAAATCTAATAGCATGCTCTCATAAAATGTTTTGGCTTAGAGGTTGGTCTGTCCTGACGGATGCAAAATCTCAAGTCTTAAGAAGTTAAATGACTTGTCCAAGGTTAAACGCAGAGTAAGTGTCAGAGCCAGGCTCCAAACATGACTGCACTATTGATTCTTGCCCCTCACTGTCGATGGCACCAATCCACGTGGAGGTAGGGTGAAGGGAAGGCTGTATCACAAAGTGAAGGACTGGAATTTGCCTCAATTATTTCATGTGGCTGAAATCTGAAGCCTTCAAATCTAAAACCTCCAAATCTAAAGCTCCACGTGTTCATTTCCAAAGCCTTTCCATCCACCCAAATAATGGCATCAATTTGCCATATGTTCAGTCTAGAGTTAACACCATGCCAAGCTGAGCCCCTGCCTTCCAAAGGCCAGTAAGTGAATAGCTAAGAGGGTTTCTACAAACATCATCAATCTCCAAGGCCAATGTAATTGACCCTTTCCAATCACTACTGCATGAATTTCCCTCACCTTCTTCCTTCCCTCCTACCTCCTATCAAGAGCCTACTCGCCCTAATGTCCCAAATGTCTCCTTCAGGCACCCTTCCTTGAGGTGGAAATAGCTTCTCCATGGCTCTGATGATGATATCCTGCATTATGGTGGTCGTGGGTCTAAATTCCCCACCCTATCCCTGGTATGATCACTTGGAAGACTGACTCTACTTAGCTATGCACCCCACATATTATAGTGCAGGTAGTTAATGCCCAATCAATATCTTTTCATTTTATTCATACTTCCTGAATTTATTCATATATATGGAACCTAGTATAAATGGTAAGTATTTTTTGAATGAAAGAATAGATGAAAAGTTGGAGAAATTAATAAATGACAAGCACATAAAAATGTATTGATTCCTCCACTTTTCCCCAAGATAAGTCTTTCTCCTATGATTTCAAAAAACATTTATTAAGCATAACCTTGAAAACTATTGCAAAAATCAAATGTTCCCTGTCACAAAAATTTCTTTTACAATTCATATTCACTTCTCTTGTTCCTAGAGAAAAAAAATCTTTGGAAACTTTTAAGGCTACTTAGAATACATTTTGCTACCCATGTAACAAAAACACTTCACTGCTTCTTCTCAAATGCAAACAGATTGTGATCAGTGTGGATGAATTAACAGTAAATTGAGAAGAACCTATGACTCTACCCTGTGAGTGCACATGGGCCAGAAATGCCCCCCTACAGCCCTGCATTCCTTTTTCTAGGTCTGAACAGCTTCTCCACCATTCTCTTCAACATACTCTTTCCCTTTCTTCATTTTCTATCTATACTGGTTTGAAATCACCATAGCAACAATCTGAAATAAATCAATTCCGCTACCATTTTCTGGATGTTACAGCCTTGTTCAGAGGTCAGATTTCAAAGAAAGCAAAAGACTGAAGCTCCTGACAGATAAAGGAGGCAGAATTTTCTGCTAACCTGAATAACACCAATGAAAGGAACCAGAAGGTGATCTCATCGCTTCGAGCTCGGAGTGAGACAGGTGTAAGGATAAAAAGATTTCCTTTAATGATAAAAGTCACTGATTGATATCCTCCAGTAGGGATTGAAGTTGTCTTTTTCTACCCAAAGAAGATATCAAGATCTTGCAAAGTTTTCCCCATTGTACACTATGATTCTGGACACAACAGTGTGTGTGTATGTGTATATGTATGTATGTGTACATGTGTGTATGTATGTGTGTGTAGGATAGAATATAGCAGATAGGTTGAAAAAATAGACCAGAAGTCAAAAGATATCTGGGAATTATTTGTGGCTCAATCATTTACCAGCAATGTGACCAGAAACAGGTCTGGCAGCATCTCTGATCCTTGATTTTTTTATCAGTGAATTAAAGCTAACAACGTCTGCAGTTTACCTTGCAGGGTTATTGTGAGGACTCAAGACACAGTGTGCCTAAAAGGATTTGTCCACCATAACACTGCTCCATCTGTGGTCAGCGTCAAAGACCCTCCTGATTCTGAAACCATGGCAAATGTTTGCTAGCTCTTCTATACCACATACACAAAATCTGCAATCTAGCCTGATTGCTCATAACTGAAAACTCTTCAGGTGACTATTCTGCAAAACCATAGTAAGTGAGGGATCAAAGGCTTGGGTTCTAGTCCTGGACCTGCAGGTGAATAGATGTTCACGCCCACACGGGATGGGACGGGTCACCTAGGAGAGCGCCAATGTCCCCCTGGTGCCTATTATACCTCCTGGAGCTGACATTCCTGGAGAACACATTAAGAATTGACTGGTTATAATTTTGAAGTAAACACTTGTTCCTCCTTATTTTGGAGGCAATTATTTAGAAGTGGAGTTTCACAGCTTTCTTCTCTTCCTCCAACTGTCAAGACCACTTGGGCGGAGAACACATTAAGAATTGACTGGTTATAATTTTGAAGTAAACACTTGTTCTTCCTTATTTTGGAGGTAATTATTTAGAAGTGGAGTTTCACAGCTTTCTTCTTCCTCCAACTGTCAAGACCACTTGGGCAGGTACTGTTTAGCTTCACCTGGCCAACCCTTGCCCTGCTTCTCTGAGAACAATAACAAGTGTCCATGGAATGCTTGTGAGGAGAAGAGAATACGATGAGGTATCATGCAGGAAAGCTCAACGAAAGGAAGAGGAATTGACTGATAAAAACAAAAGTCAGCAAAGGTGAGCCTGGAGATTCTTCTGGGATGGGGGCTCGGAAGGTACCAGAAGGTTCAGGCTAGTAAAGAATAGAAAGTTCAAATATGATTAAATCTTGTATTTTCACAGACATCATTTTGGGCACAGTGATGACAAACACATGGCCACTTAAATGACCAAAACCCAATATATATCAGTTATAGAAATATATGTCACGTGCATATATTTGTGTGTATATATACATATCTATGTGTGTGTGTATATATACATAATATGAATTATAGAACCTTCTTAGGCTATATGTTTTTATTTTTAAAAAATCTGTTGTAATGATCAAATTAAGACTAAAAGAAGACTCAGTGGTAGAGGTGAAAGTCAGTATTATAGATTTTTAGGTATCATTTGGCAATCTTGTATTTTCACAGACATCATTTTGGGCACAGTGATGACAAACACATGGCCACTTAAATGACCAAAACCCAATATATATCAGTTATAGAAATATATGTCACATGCATATATGTGTGTGTGTATATATATATATCTATGTGTGTGTGTGTATATATACATAAAATGAATTATAGAACCTTCTTAGGCTGTATGTTTTTAATTTTTAAAAATCTGTTGTAATGATCAAATTAAGACTAAAAGAAGACTCAGTGTTATAGGTGAAAGTCAGTATTATAGATTTTTAGGTTTCATTTGGCAATACTGTCCAAAAATAAAGTAAAAGTACTGTCCTCTCAGGGTATGGCCTCTAGGTGACAAACTGCACCTCTAGCATTTACCATCATCAATAACTAAACAACACAACCTTCTCACTGATAGCCCTTGTGGCCATGTGTGCCTGCTGTGAAGAACATAAGATCCCATGTTCTTGTGCAGGTACCAACAATAGCAGTTTTCACCTGAATGACTCTTGGGAACCTTCAGGAAATAGACTGAACCATGATCAGTACAATTGATAGTTACAGGTTTCTGACTAAGACTGCAAACTAGAAAACTGAGTCAAATATTTATCCTCCATTACAAGGAATTGTGACAATCAGCTGTTGAAATGGAGGACACAGAATAACATAGACTCTTCAGAGGCATGACTGGTGAGGATTCTGCAGAATGCAAGGTAAGCAACTACTCCATGCTTCCAATTACTCAAACCAACTGAAGAACAGACTAAAGGAGGACGCTAAATCCTTTATTTTTATTTCATCTAGCAACAACAAAGGTACAACTCGAGCTGATTAGCTTATATGCACTTCAAGTAATCAAAGGGCAATGGGACATATTTGAATATTTCAGCATATATAATTTGTTCCATAAGAGTAGATAAATTCATAACATAATATGTAATTAAAACCTGAGTGTATAGGATATTTAAGTGATTCTGTTAGGGTCTATCACAGTGCTTTCTGTATAGTAAGATGCTCATCTGATTTGGAATAAAAATATGGTTTAGTAGTAATATGGTTAGTAATTAAAAATATGGTTAGTAACTAGTTTATCAAAATCATATATCTAACTTGTAAGGAGAACTTATTAAAATACCAACTTTCAATTTTAATTACTTAAAAAGATGTATGGTGTTTTTACAATATTTGATGAGGATTTATTCTACTCTCTTGGTCAATCAGAAATTTCTCAAAACAAATATGGGCTTCATTGCAAATGATGTAAGCAACTTCATTGCCTTATTTATAGTCATAATTACCTATGGAAAATTCTTCTTGATTTTCAGAATTCTAAAGCATTATCAGCCCTTCAATGATTTCCCATCAATTTTGCAGATCAAAATCTTTAACATGGCCTACCAGGTCCTGCGAGATCTGTCCCCGCCCTCCTCTCCAGCATCACTGTCCATCCCAGCTCCTCATCTGATGCTCTCAGCCTCCCTGGACTTCCAGGTTTCCCAATATCCCAACATGAGATAGCTCATGCTCTCCTCGCTGCACGGGATCTTCTCCCCCATATTACCTTTTGCCAAGTTTATCCCTGAATATATATATATTCTAGAGGTTAGGACTTCAACATATTTGGGTTGAATTATGTATCCTCCCCCAAATATGTTGAAGTCCTAATCCCTGGAACCTATGAATGTAATATTATTTGGAATTAGGGTCTTTGAGGATGTAATCAACTTGAAATGAAGTTAATCTTAATTAGGCTGGGCCCTAATCCAATATGTCTCGTGTTTTTATAAAAAGAGGAGAACAAAAGAGACAAAAAGACATAAAGGGAGAGCACCAGGTGCTGACAAAGGCAGCGTTTGAAGTGCTCCAGTGGCGAGCCAGGAAATGCCACTGATCTGCAGTGAACCACCAGAAGCTAACAAGAGGAAAGGAAGGATTCTCTGCCACAGGTTTCAAAGGGAACATGGCCCTGCTGACATTTTGATTTCAGATTTCAGCCTTCAGAAGTGTGAGAGAAAAAAATGTCAGTTGCTTTAAGCCACCCAGTTTGTGGTACTTTGTTCTGGCAGCCCTAGAAAACTGATACGGGTAGATACCCTCATTCTCATTTTACAGGTACAAACCTGAGGCATGGGGCTGTAAGCAACATGCCTAACATTTCACAGTTCGTGTGTGCCAGAGTCAAGAGAGAAACTCAAGCACTTTTATTCCACAGCCTACACTCGAAACCCCTATAAAATCCAGCCCCTGTGTTCAATTCTTTCTTTCACATCCCATGCTTTGCTCTTAGGTGTCTCTATGGAAACTATCTAATGATTTAACACTGTGGACATGTGACAAAATTTAAAATGGGTGATCATATCTTACATATAGTACTATTCAAAAACTAAAGATGCTAGGGTTTGTAACAAGCCCAGCGTCTGACACACAGACCTTTGCACCCAGCTTCTCTATTGCAGTCCACCCACATCTGTTCATCCCTGGGCCTTCCCTGCCTACTCCTGGGGTTGCTGGGCCCTGGAAGAGTCACTAAACTTGGAGTCGGAAGACCTTTGTTGTCCCTCTTTAAAAAATGTACAGCGAAACTATTCTGGGTGATACTATAAATGGTTGATACTTCTCATTATTCATTTGTCAAAACCCATAGGATGGATACCACCAAGCATGAACTCTAATGGAAACTATACACTCTGGGCGATAATGGTGTGTCAATGTAGGTTCATCAATTGTAACAAATGTCCCACTCTGGGAGGCTGTTGATAGTGGGGAGGCTATGGGTGTGCAGGCGGGGGCAGGGGAAATTGTCCTTTCCAATCAATTTTGCTGTGAACCTAAAGCTGTTCAAAAAGATAAAATCTATTTTTCAATTTCTATGCTACCATTTTTAAAAAGGTGACTTTAGGGTGCTCAGTCAGAAGACCTGGGGTTTGATCCTGGCCCTGCTTATCCCTGGAGGTGGAACTTTGGGGAACAGGTTTATGATATGGTAGGGTATGATCTGATATAGGATAGGACATATTTTTCATTAATAAAATGAGCATATATCCAATCTTCTCACGATCTGTGACACAGGTATAGGAGAGCATTGAGTGCAGGGCCTAGTAGAGACTATAAGTTCTCAATAAATATTTGTTTCAGGCCTGCCTTGTTGTCAGTTGCCTCAAATGAAGGTGAGTGTGTGAGGAGGATCTTTCTGTTGAGCTGCCCCGCACAGATGTATCTGCCCACTGCTGCTGGATTACTGGGCTCCTTTGCAAGCCCACAGGCCATTTCTCCTGCTGTCTTTATTGCAATTGTCCCAACAGTTGGCGCCCATTCTCCCTGAGTTGCTGTGTGGGGTCAGCCAGCCACGCAGGACTTTGGAAAGTGGGCTTCAGCCTGGGGGAAGAGCAGAGAGCCAGGCCTCGTGAAAAGGGATCATTTAGCAGCTTCACAGTAACGATATGTGTAAATAAACCCAGAAAACAAGGAACTGCCTATGAGCCAGGAGCGAGAAGTTGGGACACACCCAGGTCACACAGTCTCACAGTAAAAGAGCTAATAATAATATGCCGTCATACAAAATGCATTTTTCCAAGTAAAGCTGTTTTTAAATACAGTCCCATAAAAAAGGAAATAAACACAAAACAGCTACTTCATTTAATTTTTAAATTGTTACTGCAGGGCCAAAGAGTCAACAGAACTAACTTAGAATTCACTTTTCATTAATTGGGCTGCTAAATAAAAACCCAACATTCTTACTAAGCAGAACCCAAGGAAGAAAAAATTTTCCGTGATTTTCATATCCTTTCCTCACTCAGAAAAATTAATTTTATGAAGATATGAATGCAAATGTATAGATTTCCTTATGTGTTAGTTTGGCTTCTTACAGAAATAAAACATTGTTTCAAAGCATCAGAGAAAAGATAACTAACTGTTAATTCTAGTCTGAGTGACAAATAAGTCTTAGATCTTGTTTTCAGGATCCTTAGAAACAAATAACTGCCTTTCATATAAAAACAATCACTAATTTATGAAGAAATCTTCAAATTACTTCTAATTAAAGAGCACTATAAATAAATATATATGCAAAATCAAGTATGAAATATCAGATCAAGAGTATCAGTCCCTAACATAAAAGGGAACAGTTTCATCTGAAAACATTGGAACACACCTAGCAGGTAAGCTCAGATGCTAGGTATACAGCATGAACATAGGCATACCCACTCAATCAAATAATGCACACATATGACCTCCACATGGTCATATGCAAATGACCATTTTCTCCCTCAAATATTGGTTAAGCCCCACACCAGTACCAGTGCCTAGTCACCTAAGCTTTAATGTTTAACTCTATACAGGTAGGTCTAAGTGCACACAGAGTACTTAGAACAAAAGTTTTATTTTGAAAGAAATACAGGAAAAACACAGAATTTTTATCGATA
>NW_005356905.1:1358326-1372002 GCF_000412655.1 Myotis brandtii | reverse complement strand
ACCGTACCCTTTTATGTAATGATGTTTACTTTGAATTTATATTAGTTCACACAAACACTCCATCCATGCTTTTGTTCCGGCCCTCCGGTCCAGTTTAAGAACCCATTGTGGCCCTTGAGTCAAAAAGTTTGCCCACCCCTGTTCATGTCATTTATAAGATAGGCTCTAATATGCTCACAACTTAATCCAAAGAGATCAGGTATATGGTCTTGGAACTTAATTAAAAGGTCCCCCTCAAAAACTCACATGTTAAAACCTAACCCCCAATGTGATAGTACTTAAAGGTGGGGCCTTTGGTAGGTGATTAGGTTGTGAGAATGAAGCCATCAAAAATGGTATTAGTGCCCTTATAAAAGCAGTTCCATTCCACCATGGGAGGAAGCAGAGAGAAGACAGCCATCAATGAAGAAGCAGCTCCTCACCAGAGACTGAATCTGTCAGCACCATGACCTCAGACCTCCCAGCCTCCAGAACTGTAGGCAATAGATGCTTGTTGTTTATAAGCCACCAGTCATTGGTATTTTATTATAGAGGTCTACATGGACTAAGACAGTTACGTGAAACATTTTAAAAATTGCTAGAATTCTAGATTTATTTCAAATGTAATTGAAATGCAAAAGCAAAAATACTATCGCAAATTTTTCTGTTTAAAGGTATCATTTTCCTATGATAACTCTGATAAAAATCTGAAAGTTCAAGGTAACAGTTTAAAAGACAGATCTTTAAGTGTTGTTCATAGACTGCTGCATGAAATGTAAAGGTCAGATCACCAGCTGCAGAATATTCTTTAATACTCTGTAACCTTCAGTCATACAGAAGTATGACGGTCACATCAATATCTCTATGTATTATTTTTTAACAATAAGTACATGTGAGTCATGTGAGGGATTCTGTATCACTTACTAAATTCCTTAATCCCAGGGGTTGCGGGCATTACCTGACAGAGAAACATTCTGAGTCTTTGTGCTGTTAATTCACACCATGCTGAAGACCTCATGACAGCTTGACAGTAACAACACCAGAAGTTAATTCATAGTCCTGCCCTGTCCCTCTTGGATTAAATGCTCTTTTGCCTCAGATGAAATACTCATATTTTTGCCTATAAAAGTAGCACCAGCCCTAGCTGGTTTGGCTCAGCTGATAGAGCGTCGGCCTACAGACTGAAGGGTCCCAGGTTCCATTCCGGTCAAGGGCATATGCCTGGGTTGCGGGCTCAATCCCCAGTAGGGGGCATGCAGGAGGCAGCCAATCAATGATTCTTTTTCATTATTGATGTTTCTATCTCTCCCTCCCTTTTCCTTCCTTTCTAAAATCAATAAAAATATATATTTTGAAAAATAAAATAAAAAAGTAACACCAAAATGCTGAGGGGTGCACACTCAAAGCTCAATCTATAAAAAATATATGTGGCCATGAGAAATGTCAAGTTCAGTGCAGGGTGGAATTCTTCTGACAGAGACACAGCAATTTACTGCTCTGGTTGTGTGTTTGGGGAGTTTCCTCAACTCCTGCATTATCTATAAAATGGGAACACACTGTCTTTCCTCAGGAGGCTTTAGATATTCAATTTCCTTACCTATAAGATGTTATTGTGATGAAAGAGTCACAGTGCTGACGAAATCAGAATCTATGTAGCATAGCAATGAAACACAGACCTTGAAACCAGGATGCCTATGTCTGTCCTCTCACTCCTGCCACGTACTGGTGCCATTATCTTCAGCAATCTGCTTAACCTCTCTGTGCTTTAGTTTTCCCATATGTAAATGAGGATAATAACAGTACCTATCCCATAGGGCCTTATAGGAATTAAATGAGGTATTATTTGAAAATCGCTTAAAGCAGTATCTGGAACATATTAAGTTCTACATAAATGTTCAATAAGTTAAGCATTGGTTATTGTTCTTTACCTCAAAGGTGATGCTTACTGAGTTTTCCCAACATGCATTTGGGCTGCCAAAAGGTTCCATGTGGCAGAAATTGCTAGCTAAATTTTCCCCTTCTACCTAGCCACATTTCCCAGATCTCCTTGGTGTGGCCTGTGAAAATGAGAAGTGATAAGCATTCCTCCAACCTTAACCCATGCAATCTTCTTTGCCTAACCTTCCATAATCTCCCCACGGCTTTATGACTATAAACATAGTAATTGGAAATATGTGTGTCAAAGATGGCAGAGCCACAGAATGGAAGGAGCCTGGGTCCCACCATCTCTGCATCTATAAGAGAGATGACTGACAGGAATGTCTGTGTTATCTTGTTGTGTCAAGAAGAAATAAATTCTAACTGTGTGAATTTCCTGATATTTTGTTTCAGCAGCTACCAATGCTGTCTTAACCATACAGTCCAGTATCTCTTTAATACTGTGTATTGAGGTAAATAATTTCATCCTTCAGTGCCTAGAGGGGATGGCTGGGTCAAAACTGGGGTTGAGCCAAGATCAGATGCCAGGAAAGCATGGATGACACAGAAAAGCCTTATCCAGAAATCAAAGTAGAGTTAGGGGGAGACCAGAGACAGATAGAAAGTAAACCATGCAAGAAATATCAAATCCAAAGGATAAGCACAGACAACTAGGAGAAGGTACGAGTTGAAAGATGGCTGCATTAGCAAAGCTGCCAAGGGTATAAGAATAAGGACTGATCTAATTGGCTTCAGGTAGTTCCTAGAAGAGAGTCTTTTTATTTTTGCCAGAGTTCCTATTCCCATGAGAACAGCCAACTGTCTTTGAAGCATAATTTTCTAGGCCTGCATTTGTCATAATGTGCCCAAACATCTTCCCAAGTGGTTTTGCCTCTGTGAGTAAAATCCCTGTAATTCTTACAACCATGGGCCAATAATAGTGTTGCCCCTTATTACCATGGAAATGCAATCTGTGTTACATAACAAATAAAGTCTTTATGGTCATTTTCACCTCTAAATTCTTGGGTTTTGTTGCTTTATAAGAACAGTTTCCTAATTGCTTGTAGCAGTGGTTCTCAACCTTGGCTGCACATTAGAATCACCTGGGAATCTTTTTAAAATCCTGATTTCTGGGCCTCATCCTCCGGAAATTCTGTTTCTTTGTTATGGGGTCAGGCCACAACATTAGTGATTCTAATGTGCAGCCAAGGTTGAGAACCACTGGCTTATAGGGACCTGAGGGAATGGAAGGAGGTGAGGGCAATTTTTGCTGATGGAAGGAGGACTCATCTTCTCTGTGGATGCTGCCAAGAAAGGCAACTTTGGGTTTGTCACTTTTAGGGGAAACACTAGTCATTTGAGTGCTAGCAAGCCTCTGCTAAGGGTCCCAGGAAGACAGGCAAGGGCACTGAAAGGAGGATGTATAAGCCTTTTGTAGAAGTGTGGTTCTGGTCACTCCCAGATTAGTCCTCTGGACAAGCAGAACTGTTCTAAATGCCTAATCAAAAAGGCTGATTCAGCCGAAGCTGGTTTGGCTCAGTGTCCCAGGTTCGATCCGGTCAAGAGCATGTACCTGGGTTGCGGGCACATCCCCAGTGGGAGATGTGCAGGAGGCAGCTGATCGATGTTTCTCTCTCATCGATGTTTCTAACTCTCTATCTCTCTCCCTTCCTCTCTGTAAAAAATCAATAAAATATATATTTTTTTAAAAAGGCTGATTCAATTCATGCAAATGAAGAGATTCTTAGCAGTCTCTTTGTGTTGGACAGACTCTATGTTGACTCCCCCGTGACCCCTAGCTCCCAGTATCGACAATTCTATGTAATCATCTCCCTTTGACTATAGAGGGAACTTATGATTTGCTTCTAATTTACAGAATATGGCAAAGGCAATAACATTTCATCCTCAATAGCATTAGGATATATAAGACTGTCTTGCTATCAGACTTACTCTGGAGACTCTTCTTGTTGACTTGACAAAGAAAGCAGGCATACTGGGAAAGCCAGCAGGGCAAGAAACGGCAGCAGCCTCTAGGAACATTGGGCAGCCTCTGAAAGCCAAGGGCAGCCTCCAGCGGACAGCAGGCAAGAGGGCAAGACCCTCAGTCTTGTCCTACAACCATGAGAAAACGAATTCTGCCAACAACCTGAATGTGCTCAGGAGATGTTGCTGCAGTTGAGGCTGAAGAAGAGAACACAGCCTGGGTGACACCTTGACTGCAGCCTGAGAGACCCTAAGCAGAGGACCCATTTAAGTGATGCCTTGAATCTTGACTCACAAAAATCATAAGATAATTAATGTGTTGTTCTGAGCTGCTACGTGCATGGCCATGTGTTACACAGCAAGAGATAACTGATACACTCTATTCACAGAAACAGTGACCACAATTCCAGCTAGAGAATTCCATTCTAGCAAACTATAAAATGTTGCTCCTACATCCCCATCACCCCCGAACACATTTGAAGTCCCTCAAAGTTCCCATGTATTTTGATACTTTTGGAGGTTTCAGCCCACATCACATAAATAATATCAATTGCACCCACATCATACATTAAATATATTTTTCTCTGGAAGAAAATGAAAATGAACATAACATTTTTTTTAATTTACAATTTTACCTTGCAAATTATTTGGCTCAAAAACTCATTTAATTTAGAATGTCAGCGATTTCGTAGCAATTATCATGCATGCTTGGGAACTTGTGAAAGGAGAACATCTCACCTTCAAATGTTTTACAATATAATGGAATTTTCATATATACTTGATTGAACACTTAGTGAAGTTGGCATGATGTTATTTTTAGGAGATGTTTAATTAAACATTTATTAATTTCATTTTTGAGATGTTCTCTAAGCATTTTTGGAGACAATTATTCCTCTTTCAGATCTCAGTCTGTTTGAGTTCTCCTAAGAACATCATCTGACCTGGACCTTGTGCCGGTCATACCTGATGAATAAAACACCCCGTTTTTCTTGCAGATATCTTTTCCTTTTTAATTAAAGTTATAATTTTTCACATAAGCAAATGCCATGAATAGGTCAAAGATAAAGTTATTAAAGAAAAAAATGAAAGGATACACACATTCAGATATAAAGGAAACTGAAGCCAATAATTAGTTTTCAGAGATTGTTAGCCAAAAACACAAAGAAAGCAAGCATGTGCATACACACACACACACACACACACACACATACACACACACCAGGATTTTCATCTTAATTTTAAACTGAGAGGCATGTGGGTTGGAATTCTCAAGCCTCTGTTTTTCTTTCCAAAAGAGTCTGTGAAAATGGGAACTTTCTCTACACTCAAGGTCCTGAGGTCAATAGCAACACTTAGATTACACTTTTGAATTCATTACCTGCCAGGGCTGACCAGCAGACCCTGAGCGACGGGTGAATGATTACTCTGACATATCTGTGAAAGAGAGGGCAAAGGGACTGCCTGGCTAAAGGAACCAGACAGCCCCATTCGCCTGCCTCCTTAGGCTTTTATTGTAACAACAGCTTGAACTAAAATTAACTATTAGATACTAGCAGTAGGGTAAGCATCCTTGAGAAGACACATGCGTCTGCAGAGTCCTTTAAGCAAGGACATTTAAAGACTAAACATAAAGATTCCAGTAAAACACCCAGGGGCTCAGACTTGTTTGGAAAAGTCAAGGCAGGGGCTGCAGCCTTCGGCCAGATACCCCTGGAAGCCCCCCGACCTTTCGGAGATTCCTCCTTACAGACTTTCCAACCAAGTCCCGTGCTTCCCCACAACTATCCTTACAAACTAGAAAGGACATCTTTCCAGTGAGTGAGTATGTTCCTGACTGTGAGCCTCACAGTTGCCTTTCTGTAAGCAGTAAGGCTCCTCCCAACTCTGAAATCCCAGGACTCTAAGTATCCAGAGGTAGAAACAGACTTGAATTAGACCCTGAATATTAGCAATCATATCCTTTGTCTCTGGTCACACAACTGCATTAGTCTTTCTCTTCCTAGAAATTGTATAACAAAAAATCATTTCCAATTACCAAAGAATATTTGTAAAATTAATTATATTCATTCAATCATTTAGGGGAAGAAGAAACATCTAATCAGAAAGGTATTCAAACGGCAGCACTTAATCCCTACCTGGATATCATGGGGAAGGGGATAGATTTCTTTCCATTTTTCTCCAAATCATATTCCTTAGTTACCTAGAGTTTGAAAGGACTGGATGCCCATCTGCCATGAGTGATGTTGAGGTTGTATAAAGAAGGGAAGCTGAAGGGCATACACCCCAGGTAGCTTCCAGTTCTGAGCCTGAATCTTAAAAGCAACAACAGAATGTTCTCTACCTTAAAACAGGCTCTAAAAACTACAGAAGGGAGGCTAAGTAGCACATGATCTTTAGCACTTAATACAAAAAAATCATAGTTTAAAAACTAGGGTGGGGATGAGGGTCTAGGTTTGGCTAGAAGGGCAGGCAGAGGAAAAATCTGAGACAGCACAATCTCTGTGTGGAAAATCAGGCAATCAGGCTCACTCTACTTCTTCGTCTTCTTTTTTTTTCCAATCCTCACCCAAGGATATTTCCATTGATTTTTTTTTTTTAGAGAGAGAGTGGAAGGGAGGTGAGGTGGAGAGGGAGGGAGAGAGAGAGAGAGAGAGAGAGAAAGAGAGACATCAGTTGGTTGCCTCATGCCCACTCCCTGATCAGGGCCAAGGATCAGGGATTGAGCCTTCAACCGAGGTAGGTGCCCTTGACTGGAATCAAACCCAGGACCCTTCAGTCTGCGGGCCAATGCTCTATCCACTGAGCCAAACCATCTAAGGCTTACTCTACTTCTTGTGCATTTAGTGTAAGAGAGTGAATTTGATGTAAGCCATGAGGAACAAAAGGCAGTTACTCTGCACAAAAATGAAGCACAAAAAATAAACAAAATGAGAGCCTATCAACCCTTGTTTATCATTATGTGCCAGGTCCAAGTTAAATAATGTTCATTTATATTTCAATGTAAGCCCTTCCCACCTGTACCAGTTGGAATTTCAGCAGGAATAATAATCAGTGCAGCTGGTTCAAAGGAACAGACCTAATGAAGGTACAGAGATATAGATAGGATTAAGGGAACCAGTAAGGGCTGGCAAGGCACCCAGAGACTAGCCGCAGGAGGAAGCTATCACCACCCTCCAGGAAAGGATAGTGTTCCTAGAACCCAGGCAGAACTGCAACTGGGGGAGGGGGGAGGGTTGTGGCTGTCCAGGATGCTGAGTTCCAGAAGACAGACACATCCCTTGCCAGAGACAAGGCATTGAAGCTAGAGAGAGCAAAGAAGTGCCCAGCCTCTTTCCTATCACTGTCTGATCTGCCAGTGCCTCCCACTGGCCAACTCAATGGGTAGCCAACTGGCAAAGAAGCCTGGATAATGTATTGAAAGGGATCAGACACCCGAGATACAGAGAAAAGCAGCGATGGGATTGGCATAGGGAGGAAGGCAGCATGGAGAGTAATCAGAACACAACCTTAAGAGAGACATATATATGCAATGGCATTCCTGTGGGACATGTTAGAAAATAGGCTCAACTTCTTGTTCCTGACCACAAACTAGCACAAGGTGGCTGAGCTGGGATTTGAACCCAGGACTGGCTCTAAATATGTGCTCATTCCTCTATGCTACTCTCATGATCCCTCACATTTGCAGGCCCTTTGCTATTTACTAATTCTTTCACGTACTGTACTATGTCTGTTCCCTAGAATAACCCTGAGGGGTAAGAAAGTTAGATTTTAGTTCAATTTTACAGATGAAGGAGGTAAAGATCAAAGAAGCAATTAACAATTTTCTTCTAAAAGGTGGGTGATAATTAATGGCTTTGATCAAACAGGAGAAAGAAACAGGCAATAGAGGGTAGGGGCTGCCTGGTACATAAATTAGCAAAATAGAAAAGATTAAGCATTGATTGATAATACTCAATATTTAAAATGAGGAAGGAACTAACAGTTATTTATTATGATAATCTTTGTTAGGTTTGCATGCATCTTTCATCATTGTCTAAATTTTATTTTTCCCTAGGAATTTATGAACACAGATAAGAATTAACATCTAGCCAAGTGCTGCTATTCGAATGGCATGACTTCTAAAAAAAGATCACCCAGTAAATCGAATTTCAAGGTGTGATGCAAAACTATTTCCCATTCTAAATCTTTGTTAATTACCTTGGAAAGGATTATAAAATGGTAACAAACAAAGGGTACTTTTAATTTATAAAATACTCTTATCCAGAAGTATGATTTTGCTAAAAAAAAACAAACAGTTAAACAACACAGCTCTTCTGTAGAAAAGTAGATCAGACTATATTATGTTTTAGTCCTGCTTTCATATGTTATCTGAAGACAGACCCCACTTAACTAAAAGTGGATCTCTCACAGAGCCCCATCTAGCCTTGCCCATCATTATATCTGATCCTGGCACTTCTTGGCATATAACATATGCTCTATACATTTTTGTTAAATAAATATACACCTGAGGAGATACTGTGTTTCAAATTCTATGTGCCAGAGAAGGAACACAAAGTATGCATTTCATCTTCACTTCAACCCTATGAGGTTAATGTGATTATCACCCCATTTTACAGATGAGGAAACTGAGCTTACTCAGCTAGCAAGTGCTGTAGTTAGAAGGCACTCTATGGCAAACATTATCTAATGCAATGCCACCTCTGCCCTCTTGCCCCTTGTAGATCTAGGTGTGATCTAGGAGGTCTAGGATCTAAATCTGTGTCTTTGAAAGTCAAAGCTCCTGCAAACTCCTGCCAATTCACAAGAACTCACATTCCATCTCATACCGTCTCTGCATGGCATCAGTTGTAAATGCAACAGTGAGCAGCGTAGACTGTCTTGAGATGCTATGATGAAGATGGCGGAGGAGCTTCCAATACAATACTTCCCAAAAATATTCCTGTTAAAGATTTCTGTTTACTGTATGATTCCATTCATATAACATTCTTGAAACAGCCACATTATAGAGCTGGAGAACAGATTAGTGGTTCCCAGAGGTCAGGGGAGGGTAAGGGAGGGAGGTGGCTGTGAATTCAGAAGGCTACACTAGGAATCCTCATACTAGATATGTTCTGTGTCTTGACTGGGGCAGTGGTCACACCAGTCTTTATGTGTATAACATTGTATAGAACTAAATAAACATGTGAGCACATACACGTACACACAGATGCACATATACAAATGAATGTATATAAAACTGGTGAATCCAGATAAGGTCAGTGCTGTGGATTGTAGCAATGTCAATTTCCTGGTTGCAATATTAAAGATGTTACCACAGGGGGCGATCTGGGGGAAAAGAATATGGGATTATTATGTGTAATATTTCTTAAAGCTGCATAAGAATCCACAATTACCTCAAAATTTAAAATGAGAGCATTAATAATTACATCAGACTTTGTTGTAATTTTTCTCTTTTCTAGTTTCCAACTTGTCAATAAGGTTGGTATCATGATTTTCTAATTAAAATAAAAAATGTGTTGTTATGTTTGAACATGTGATGGGTTGGCACCTGCAGTTGGTTTTACCAGTGGATGGGACATTCGCAGATGAAGATGGGGATAACAGAGAGCGTGTTACAGGCTAAAGGAGTAGGAGGAGCAAAGGCACTGAGGCAGGAAAGCAAAGAGCATGTGTGTTCAGGAAACGAGGGGAGCCCCATCTGGATGAAACAGGAAGGAGTATGTGTGAGTTGGGCTGTAGAAGTTGAGTTGGGCTGTGTCATGAAGAGGAAGTCTGTGCTGAAGGCATTGTGGGAAGAAAAGTGTTCTGTGCGTTTTGGAGATGTAGTGGAGCCATAAGTTTCGACTGAAGCTTTGGGAAGACTGATCTGGCCACACAGGCAGGCCAGAAGGACTGGAAGGTTTGTGGACTGGAAGATAAGAATGGCAGTGAGAGACCTCTCCCGCCAGAGGCCTGGCAAGACATAACCAAGAGGGATAATGCCAGGGTGATATCCAGCATCTAGAAGGGTTCAGGAATCTGGAGAAGGCGCTGTGGCATAAATTAATAAAGAGACTAGGAATATAATATAAATTTGTAATCCATGGGGGAGCCAGAGGAAGCTTAGCTGTAGTAGCTAAATTCTCTCCATCTCCAGATCCAGGGCTCTTTTTATTCCCACATTTTGCCCTATAGCAAAGTAGATATACATATCAAGGGTAAGGTTTAGTATACAGTAGGCATTGTCAGTTTTGGGGGAACTGCCTTCAGCTGTTCAGGTGTTTGGCCAGCAGGAGGCAATAACATGTAGATTAAAATGCCCTGGGCTGTCTGGCAACAGGTAATTATTTATGTACCTTCAGGTTTGGGGAAATGCCTTCAGCTATTCCAGCAGGCAATAATATGTATCTTCAGCCCTTGCTGAAGGCTCAAAATTCCATCAACCTTTTGATAAAACTTCTTGCATTTATGACATGCTGGAATTAGCCTCCAGCAGAGGGACGTGTAAGTCTAGAAACAACACTGCAAAGAATGTGGAATGTGGGGATGAAACTCGCACTTGAGAAGGGAAATTCTAACAGCCATTACTAGAAAAATATTTGTGAACTCTGCTTGTGTATTCCCAGATAACAAGAGAGGAATAACATATCTCTAACTTTCTTTTCATTATCAGATGGATCAGAATAATTCTGTCTGCACTAGATGAAATGACATAAGCAGTCTGAAATTAATGCTTGATGTCTGAATTTCTAGACATTCCTCCGGCTCCTATATAGGCATATCCATAAGCAATTCCAATCTCAGTTATTACTAATTTTCAGTCCCAGGATGTACTTCAAATTTGCAGACTCCAAAATTTCTCTTATAAATGTATTTTTTGATAGTCTCAGCTTATTGTCCCATGAATTTTAACATGTAAGGTTACCTGATAATAAAACAGAGCCTTCTCGCTAGTCTATGGTTTATTCAGCCAAAATGAAATTTTAAAATTTTCTGAACTGTTTTATAGGTTTATGAAGATGGTAACCAAGAAGCAATGATTTCCAATATTTCCTTCTACAGCCTTTCAAAAACACTATAATAAAAGTGACCACGGTCTCTTACATAGAGAGCAGGAATAACTTATGAGAGATCAATGATAACCATTTATCACATAAATATGCACTGTGAAGTTACAGAACTCCCAGATTAAATGAGAAGCATTTATTACACTTCAGCATTGCAGTAAAATCTGTGGTAAACATTGTACAGAAAACCCAAAGGCAGTCCCCTGTTGGTTTTTAATTAAGTGTCATTCCCACTGAGTTAATAAGAATGCTATCAAAACATGTCTTTCCTTTAAAGTTTTGATAATAATGGTTCAAACTATATTTTGTAATTACTGATAATAAATTTGATAAAATTCTCTAATTGTCGGGACTAACACAGCTAAATGTACTATGCCTTCTGTGTCCAAGAACAATCAGTCTCTCCATTTCTAAAGCTTTAAAACACAAATCACGTGAAACTGATGGTCTCATGGCTAAAGAAATAGCTACTGCCAAGATTTAAAACTGGTTTCCTGAGCTCTCTTTTGTACCAGGCACTGTGCTAGGAATCTTTATGAGCATTGTCATGAGTGCTCACTGTAAAATAAGAATCAATACAATATGCACAGGCCTACTGGGGCAAAGAGAGGTTAGTTACCTGGTCCAGTGTCCCACAGCTGATTAGTGGAGCCAGAATCCCAAAGACTGTGCCCTTTGCACAGCTCACCAATTCCCTCTGTAGGTAAACATTGTTCACTCACTGGATAAATGAGGAAGGCAGTATTTGGCCAAATGAACCATAGCTTGGATAACATCACATCCACTTGTCTATGCTGATGCTTTGCCAACAACAGACACTCAAAACATGCTTGTTAACTTCATGGAACTCCTTGTTACCAAATTAACAGAGGCATGTTAGCATCATGCCCATTTGCCTCACCTCGGTGCCCTCTAATCTGTGCAATGCAGGGGCCAAAAACACATGAACATGGTACCCAGGAAGCATTAGTGCCCACTGTGGCCAGTGGCCAAGCGAATCTGCCCAGGGCTTCCAGCTAGGCATTGTCTACCATTGACTAACTCACCTGTGTTAACCGCCAGTATTTGGCTTGACCTACTTTTCTGCCCTCCAAGTAGGATCAGCCCAGGCTGAAACAAATGCATTAGTGCAGTGGCGAGCTGATTTCTGTTAACTTGGAAGCATTTTATTAACAGTTGATGATCAAAATACTTTATCAACCAACTGAAACAAATATCAGCATGTCAGTCAAAAGAATCTCTACGTAAGTTGAAAGAAAGCCTTGGGTACCTCCCAGGGGTCATTAGTTGGGTTTATCCACTTTTATCTAACTCCATACAAGTAAGCATCACTTGAAAAATACCCAACCTTTTCTGTTCAGTTTAATTCAATTCAATTCAGTTTAGTTAAATGGATCATTTGTTCAGAACCCACCCTGCTCTACCAGACACTGGGAATACAACGATGAATTAAACATGATTCTCTCCTTTAAAGAGTTTGTGGTCTTGTGGGGGCACAGTCATTATAACTGATAGCAGAGACTGAAACCAGTTCTTAATAATACAATGTACTATTACCCCATAAAGAGGAAAATGGAAAAGAGACGAAGGAACTCTCTTACTCAGCATTTACATGTTATGTCCAAGCCACTGAGCTAAATGCTTTCACAGTCACTGTTCTCTTTCCTTTTTCACAGCAACCCTAAGGGTAAGAATTTCTATCCCTGTTTTTTAGAGAAGCAAATTGAGCCTCTAAGATAGCGGTTCTCAACCTTCCTAATGCCACAACCCTTTAATACAGTTCCTCATGTTGTGGTGACCCCCCAACCATAAAATTATTTTCGTTGCTACTTCATAACTATAATTTTGCTACTGTTATGAATTGTAATGTAAATATCTGATATGCAGGATGTATTTTCATTGTTACAAATTGAACATAATTAAAGCATAGTGATTAATCACAAAAACAATATGTAATTATATATGTGTTTTCCGATGTCCTAGGCGACCCCTGTGAAAGGGTCGTTTGACCCCCAAAGGGGTCGCGACCCACAGGTTGAGAACCACTGCTCTAAGAGGTTGAATACTTGGTCTATTGTCACATGACATGACTAGCAGAGCCTATCCATTCTAAGGCCCTGCTCTTCCATTGCTGACTTCACACTACTAGGGTTAACTTTTTCTAGGAGGATCAGAATAGTTTCATGGATGACATAGGTGGGATTTCAACAAAAGGAAACTGAGGAAAGGATGGTTGAGACATCAGCAAGGAATCCATTCCTTCTTCAGCATAAGTTGTTGGGGAAATTGCCATACTAGCAGCCTCAGATGAGCCCAGATTAAAGTGTAAGGAGTGTCCCCATGTCCCATTAGTCACTACCTACAATCCTGCTCCAACTTGCTTAGAACATTGTTCCTAAAGCACACCCGTGGCTCAGTCCCCAGATTGGTGCACTGGGGGAGTTGAGAATACCACAACTCAGGTCCAGATTTGGACTGACTGTGCCAAATTGGCACCCTGGAATTTGGCATGTTGTCTTATCTTTCAGGGACAGCCTTAAAGAGAACTTCACAGAGTGGTGCAGAGGTTAAGAGCAAGGAACGTGGTCAGATAACAGGAACCAAATTCTTGGCTATGTCCATAGCCATCTCTGTGACCTTGCCTTTTTTTATAATTAAATTTTAGTTTTTAGAACAGTTTGAGGTCTACCAAAAAATGCAAACATTGAACAGAAAGTTCCCATATACCCACCACCCAGTGTGCTATATTTT
>NW_005356905.1:1340328-1357241 GCF_000412655.1 Myotis brandtii | reverse complement strand
GTCCTGGGGGGGGGGGGGAGACACATAACTATGAAAGCAATGTGATAAGGGCAGTATGATGAGGGTGCAGAGAGTGAGGAGGAGAGTGGTATGAGGAGAGGCTGGATGAGACCAGGTGGAGCCTATGGGTGATTGCAGACTTCAAGCAAGGAGTGACCTGATTCAGTATCAGTTTCAAAGAGATTGCTCTAGCCACAGAATAGAGTTGAGATTGAATGGGGTCATAGTAGATGTGGGGAGGCCAAGCTACTGCAGGGATCCATGTGGAAATGATGGTAACTTGCATCAGACAGGTGGCCACGAAGAAATGAGAAAAGGAAAAACTCCAGAGCATTCCAGAGGACTCCTAGCCCTTAGCCCCTGGCCTGCCCGCTCCTTCTGGTTCAGCATAAGTTGTTGGGGAAATTGCCATACTAGCAGCCTCAGATGAGCCCAGATTAAAGTGTAAGGAGTGTCCCCATGTCCCATTAGTCACTACCTACAATCCTGCTCCAACTTGCTTAGAACATTGTTCCTAAAGCACACCCGTGGCTCAGTCCCCAGATTGGTGCACTGGGGGAGTTGAGAATACCACAACTCAGGTCCAGATTTGGACTGACTGTGCCAAATTGGCACCCTGGAATTTGGCATGTTGTCTTATCTTTCAGGGACAGCCTTAAAGAGAACTTCACAGAGTGGTGCAGAGGTTAAGAGCAAGGAACGTGGTCAGATAACAGGGAACCAAATCTTGGCTATGTCCATAGCCATCTCTGTGACCTTGCCTTTTTTTATAATTAAATTTTAGTTTTTAGAACAGTTTGAGGTCTACCAAAAAATGCAAACATAGAACAGAAAGTTCCATATACCCACCACCCAGTGTGCTATATTTTTAACATCTTATATTATCAATATGGTTCATTTGTTTAGAACAGTTTGAGGTCTACCAAAAAATGCAAACATTGAACAGAAAGTTCCCATATACCCACCACCCAGTGTGCTATATTTTCAACATCTTATATTATCAGTATGGTTCATTTTTTGCAATTAATAAACTGATATTGATTCATTCTTATTAATGAAAGCCAATCTTTTTTCTTTTCTTTTTTTCAGACTGCCTAAGTATTAACCGAATGTCTTGTTTCTGTCCCAGGACCCCATCTAGGATGCTACACTACTTTAATCTTTATGTCTCCTTAGGCTCCTCTAGCTTGTACAGTTTCTCAGGCTCTCCTTGTTTTTAAAGACCTTGTCAGTTTTGAGATGGATAAATCAGGTATTTTTTAGAGTGTCCCTCAGTTGGAATTTGGCTGATGTTTTCCTCATGATTATTCTTGTGTTTGGGAAGAAAGATCACAGAAGAAAAGCACTATTTTCATCATATCATATCAAGAGAACATACTATCAATATAACTTATCAGTGATGATGATGACTGTTGATGTTGACCTTGATCGCCTGGCTGAGGTCATGTTTGTCAGGGTCCTCCACTACATAGGTACTCTTTTTTATTGTCTTTATACTGTACTGTTTGGGAGCAAGTCACTATGTGCAGCCCACACTGAAAAAGTGGGTGCTTTGCCGTTTTGTGCCTCAGTTTCCTCATTTGTATAATTGGGGATAATAATAGAACATACTTTGTGGATATGTTGTGCATATTAAGTTAATACATGTAAAGCATTAATAACAGAGGCTGGCACAGAATAAACAGTAAGTATTAATGACTCTTACTGTTATTTTCCTTTTATTCCAGCTTCCTTGTAGAAAAACACATTGAGATAGTCATTCATACATTTATTCATTCATCCATTCAACAAACATGGTTTGAGATCAACTCTGTGCCAGGCACAGTGATAGAGCCTGGGGTTATGATGATAAGCAAAAACAAATCAGCCCCTGACCTACAGAATAGAGTAAAGTCTAGCAGGAGATATATTAATGAAGTAATCACACAAATGGACCCATACTTTCAAATAGAAAGAAGTGCAATGATGAAAAGTCATGTGGTGCTATGAGGATATGTTCCAGGGGAACCTACTTATTTCTTCTCTGAAGAAGTGCGTTGAGAGGGCAGCTGAAGAATGGACACATAACTATGAAAGCAATGTGATAAGGGCAGTATGATGAGGGTGCAGAGAGTAAGGAGGAGAGTGGTATGAGGAGAGGCTGGACAGGTAGGCTGGACAAGACCAAGTGGAGCCTGTGGGTGATTGCAGACTTTAAGCAAGGAGTGACCTGATTCGGTATCAGTTTCAAAGAGATTGCTCTAGCCACAGAATAGAGTTGAGATTGAATGGGGTCATAGTAGATGTGGGGAGGCCAAGCTACTGCAGGGATCCATGTGGAAATGATGGTAACTTGCATCAGACAGGTGGCCACAAAGAAATGAGAAAAGGAAAAACTCCAGGGCATTCCAGAGGACTCCTGGCCCTTAGCCCCTGGCCTGCCTGCTCCTTCTGGCCCTATCTCCATACCCACCCTGTATCATGAAAGACCTCAAGTGCAAGTCTACGGATGATCCAGCCAACTCATTCAAGCTCCAAAACACCCACCTTCACCACCGCCAGGAAAAGCAGCCATCCCTTAGCCACTTACACACAGATTCTAGAAGCCAATTAGACAAGAGTGTCCAGGGTGCTAGGCAGCTGTGGTGAGGTCTGTAAGAGGATCATGTGTTCCAGGTGGGCAGTGTGAACTCTTCTCCCACTGGCGCTTACTTCAATTACATTCCCCATTAACACTACTGTTGTATGACCTTGCTCATAACTCACCTACTGCCTGTCACATTTAAAATTTACTATTTTGAAAGAAGGGGAAAATTTAATGCCCCTACCTTTCCAAATCTCATGACTGACTGAAATAAACATTCGATCCGGCAAATGGCTCTGCGCAGGGCTTGGGCGGGGCGGGCTCAACAGGGCGGGCGGAGGGAGCCGTTATGGTGCCCTCAGTCCTGTTCCCAGAGGCTCTGCTTCTCAGAACCCCCGGAACCGCTGCAAACCTCGGAGGGAAAGCTGCCTTCCAACTGATGCCAGACACTCCCGCTTCTCCCGTTTGGGTCCGAGTCCCCAGCGATTCGCCCGTATCTGGAGCTCAGAGTCTGAGACTCCCCCCTGACCGAAAACGACAACCGCGCTCTCAGCCACCAGCCCGCTTTGCGCGCGCACCTCCGCACCTGAGTTTTTTCCACACTGCGCCTCCTCTGAGCCTCGGTGTGCTGTTATTTTTCCTTCTAGTTGAAGAGTCTCTCCTCAGCCAGCCTTCCTGTGGTTCTGGGTGATGTCCATTCTGTCTTTTAGTTGTATTTTTGAAGTGGTTGTTTGCGGCAGCAGTCTGCGGTGTTTACCTATGCCGCCATCTTGATTCTCCGGGCCAAGATGGAGCTTTAAATGCTTGTGCTCCTATTTACATAGAAAATGTGTTTCAAAAGACGCTCTCCATCTCGTGTCAGTTGTCAGGAGGAGCATTTGGTAACTAATACAAGATGGGGCTTTAAATGCTTGTGCTCTTATTTACTTAAAAGATGTGTTTCAAAAGATGTACATGATAGTTAACTAAGAGGAAATACACATGTAAAGAATGTCAACCTCAAAGAAACTATGGCTTCATTTATAGAGCCAGTTATAAGAGATCTTAGCAGCCAACTTGACTTCAGACCAATAAATTGCAAAAGCATAACTTACTCCTTGGTATACACTCCACTTGGCTCCAGAACAGCCTCCTTTCACCAGGCTGGACTCATGCAGAAGCTGAGATTTTTTGAATTATCAAATGGCTGCATGCGGATAGCCATTTTTTCTCTTCTTTCTAGGTAATAGACCTGCTAATTTGTTCAGGTTGGCAATATGCTCAGCTTAAAACAGTTGTTTTGCAGACTCCCTTGCAGCAATGGCTGGTTATGTTGGTCCTGAGACACAGTTATGGCCAAGGAGGTATGAGCGAAGTCTACAAGGAGGGGTCTCTGGGAGACTTGCTAAATAGGACAGACTCAACTGTCATTTGCTTTTGCTTTTGTTTTTGTTCTCATCCTTCATCAAAAAAAAAAAAAAAAAAAAAACCACAGCAAGATGTCTGGGAAAAGACCAGCCATCTGGGTAAAGGAGTCTAAACAACAGAAATAAGGACGCTGGAAAAGGAGAAAAGAGCCTGAGTCCCTTCCGATTCCCTCGAGCAGCCCACCAGTCTGGACTGCTCACACCACACTTCTTATAACATGAGAAAAACGAAACCCTTCTTAGTCAGCCAGTCTAGGTGGGCTTTTGTCACCATCGGCAAAACATACTCCTTAACTGAAAAACAGGCACAGACCCGCCTCTCTGAGTGTCTCATTCAACAAACCAAAAGTAAAGTGAGACTTCACAAGGGAGACGCAGAAGAGAATCTCCCCTTCGGTGGAGCATTCGTTCTGTTGGCAGAAACGCTGTAGGCAGTCACCAAACACTGCTTTCATGGCTGAGTACATTCTGGAGCTTTCGCCAGATGTGGCTGAGTTCTGGCCAGTGAGACAGGGAAGGAAACGATGTATATATACCATTTGCAGATTCAGTGCCTACTCCCCCCATTCACCATGCTCACTTTTCCCTACCCTCCAGTGGAATGTGAAGGACAAGTTCATGAAAAATGACAGTCACATAGAGGAAGAGGTCCAGGTCCCTGCCCCAGGGGACACACACAAGAAGAAACATTTACTATGGTAAGTCACCAAGATTTTGAGGTTGCTGTTATAGAACTCTAGGAATGGTCTCCAAAGTGGAAGGCAAGCACTATGGGGGGACGGAGGGGTTACATAACACGATCCAATGGGGTACAGGGAGAAAGTATTATAGTTTCCACTTAATTGCATTTTTTATTTAACCAATTTTGGCCATTTTAAATGCACACAATATGTTGGTAAAGTGCTAAATGTATAAAACAATAAATATGCTTATATTGAAAGTATGCTCAAAAGTGCTTTATTAATGGGATACACAATTCTTTAAAAACACACAACATTGTTCTAGAGCGTTTTTTTAAACTTTTTAAAGCTACAAAACTAGTTCTTCGAATGAGAACATCCATGTGAGGAGAGTATAGATAACAGGTGTGGCACTGCGACTCTGGTTAATGAGGGTGGGAGCCTGAAACCCCACCTCGCTCCGTCCCACACCCCAAGAAGTGAGGCTACACGGGGAAGGGAGGAGAAGGCTCAGTGAGGTTTTGCGTGAGACTCTAATTAGAAAGGGGATCGTATTGCTTAACTGGCTTTTAAAAAAAATCACACGCTACAGAATCTATGGAGCAAAGCAACATTCTAAAGATCTTCAGAGTTAACGTATCTCTAGTCTCCTTGTTCTTGGTTCAAATTGGTCAACTGGTTTGACTTGGTCGCTTGTACACTGGCTCTTTATCCAAGGTGAAGGGAGCTGAGAGACCTGGCCTCTTAGATTTGCTTGATTCTACTGCCAAAGGTCTTCACCTTCATCTAAGATTCAGGAACAGAGCAGGGGGAAAAGAGGAAGTGGAAAAGCTAAGAAAAATAAAAAAAGATACTGTTTTGGGGGCAGTTTGAGAAACCAGGGGCAGCTCACACATCTCCACTGCAGATGCACCCAGGAGGCCAGGCAGAGGCCGTGGGTTCTTCCTTGCTCCCCCAGTCCTCTTTCCTTAGGTGGAGGGTGGAAAGGAACTCAGGCTTTAGCCCAAAGAAACAACTTAAAACAACTTAAAACCATTTAGAAACAAGAAGTCTTGCGTGAAATTAAACCTCTGTTACTGATAAGTGTGAAATACAAGAGAATTATTCACTCACCGAAGAACCGCAGAAAATACAGGGTACTTTTTCTATGCAAAGACTACCCGGAAACCCAGTGCATTCAGGGAACATGGGGCCTGTTTCAGTCGCTCTTCAACTGATAAAAATGAGGACAGCAAATTAACAAGTGTCGATTTTAAGTACACAAACTTCTGAATAATGTCTTTGTGTTTTTTCTTCAGGATGGAGAGAAGGAGAAGGAAATAATAGCAAATTCACCCCTGGCAGCCAAGTGCCGAGCTGAAAGGAACAATCCACTAGAACTGTGATTTGACTTTCTATTGTTTCCAACAAGCTTATGCTGTCAAGTATTTACATCTATCCTTAAGCTAGCACTGCCTCTTAATTTTTTCAGTGTATAAAAATAAATGTTTTTCGACGTTTCCCCCTATTATGGCGCCATCCGTCTTATATGCTATTCCAGGCTCCATTGAGTCCGTACAATTTATCTGAACAGAGATCATTGAGTAAGCAGTAGTTAATTAGAGCTGCGAGTCTTCCATCCCTAAGTGCTTCCCCACCCACCCCTCCCCTGGCTGCTCTGGCCTCTGACAGGTACCGATGATGTAATTACTATCTCAGCCCACTGGATCGAGGTGCCAGGAACATCACTCCGTATTGGGAGTGTTGTAAGGGCAGAGCTATCTTTGGACTCAGTGTTGCTTATTAAATGAACATAAAGCAACTCAAAGGACAATAAAAAGCAATTCTTTAAATGGAAGGCCCCTATAAGAATATTCATTTGCTTCTCTGTGACAGATGCTGTCACGAGGCTTCTATGTAACTTCTCTTTCTTTTCCTCCCTTGACTATGTTTGCTGTCCTGATGATAAATCTGCAGTCGACGCTGAGCAGAAGAAAAATAGCTGGGGCTTTTCTGTATGCCGAGGCTGTGGGCCCCATCCATCATCCTCGTGCTTCTGTTTTCCTTTAATTATCTCACTTCAGTCAGAAACTTGACTTCAAATCATAAGCCTGAGGAGAAACTAGATTTTAATTTACAGAAGTGCAGCTAAATATTTTTGCTCTCAGACTATATTTCATAATAAAGATGGGAGCCCCAGGGCTCTTTAAACCAAACGGCAACTATAAACATTTTTCTTCATGGCATGGCCTTTTGCTTCAAATCAAACCTGAGTACACCTACAGCCCATCGACCACAAAGTTATTTTAAGATTACATTCCCCTTTTCCAATCCGCCACCCAGCACACAATAGCCTGAGTTAATCACACATTAGAAGAGAACTGTTCTTAAATGGGCCCTTTATTTGGAAACTTTCGACAGTGGATTTAGGCCTCTAGTCGGGGCTAGGTGACTGGGTCAGAGGTGAGCCCACTCTACCCCATTGGGAAAGGGCTCCCTCTTTCTTTCTCATTGTCCCTCCAGCTCTGCAGGTCCCACCCCAGAGAGACTAGAGAAGCTAATAACCTGGGACTGCATGGAGATTGCTCAAACAAGCTCCCCTGTTCATTAAGCACAAGATCTGCCCTGAGACACCAAAACTGTGTTGCCCATAGCTGAGTTGCTCCAGTTTCCCCAGAGCCCCAATGCAAGGATGTGCAAAGCTGTGGCTCAAGCCCCAGGTCTGCCATGGTGCCCAAGAGATTTCACACCAATTAAGAGAACTGATGGCCCCGGGATCAGAGGGAGGAAGGGGACAGTTAACACTCCCCAGCCTTCTGTCCAGCAGCGTTTGTCAGAGATATTAAAGTTCTTTCAAAGGGGATATATTAGTTCTATATGCCCAAAGGTCTGGGCTAAGTGCTTTCCTTTCATATTTCTTTTATTTCAAGGGGAAAAAAAATAAAAGACTGTACAACTTCCAATAAGAAAGGTGAGTTCATGTTTCAATAAAATTGATGGAAAGAGCTCAAACATTGCAGTGTTGTCAGTGATGTCTAAGAAGATGAAAAAATCCAATTTTATGGGTCAGGTTGGGTGACGCAGTGGAAAGGTAAACAAATGGTAGAAATCTGCAGGGCTTGGCTCAAATTTCAGAGATAGAAGGAGCTAGAGATCCATAAATCCAAATAGGTTAGAAAAGGAAACTTATCTGCGACTTGCTCACAGTTGCCCAATGAGCAGGTGGCGGAATGAGGGTAAGAATCGAGGGATCTCCACAAGCTGGGAAGGATTTGTTGAGCACCTATGGCCTGTGATATGCCATATAACCCGGGGCTCTTGGGTCACTGACAAACTTTCCCCCCCAAATAAGCATCATAAGTGGAACCCATTATAGCATTTCTCAAAATGGACTAATTATATGGTTTTCTTTCAAAGAATTAGAAGGGAAAATACACCTCAAGACACAATATTGCTTTACATTAAAAATTATGTTATTTAAATATGTATGAATGTAAAACTAAACCCCTTATGCTTATTGTTCTTTTAAGCAACTATCAAACCAGAACAAATTTTCAAATTAGATGCAAAAAAGACTACAAAACCAATAAAATCCAATTAATAGCATTACTTTAGTGTGACAAATGTATGTGCTTTTGCTGAAACCAAATCTCTTTGGGAATGTACCTGTACTGCCTGCCAGGTACAGCTTCTTTGGGCTGAGCAGGCCCATTCTGCCATGTGCAGATGTCAACTGGCCAGCGCTGATCTTCCTCCTTAGCCCAGTCTAGGATGTTGGGGTCATTTGGCACCAACACAAGCAGAAATGCAAGCCCAGCATTCAGTTACAGAATGAATGTCTCAGAACATGCTGAGATTAATTATCAGACTATCATAAAAACAAAAGACCTAATTTTAAAGATTCTCAACAAACATCCATTGTGCCTCAAAAATATAGCCTCAGACCAGTTTGAGAGATACTGGTCAATTTATTACTTTATTTTTTTTCATTGTTTTCCACTTAAATCATATAATCAGAGTATAAAACGAGCTCAAATAGAAATATTTTCAATATATTATGATTAAGACAAAAGAGTGTTCTTGGAAAGTTTACCATTTATTTATTTACTTACTTACTGGTTTTAGAGAGAGGGAGGGGGTGGAAATAGGGAAGAGAGGGGGAGGGGGCGGGGGGAGAGAGAGAGAGGGAGAAACATTGAGTCATTGTTCCACCTATTTATGCTTTCACTGTTTAACTTTTGTATGTACCCTGACCTGGGACAGAACCCACACCCTTGGCATATCAGAACAATGCTCCAACTAACTGAGTTACCCAGACAAGACAATTGGATAATTTCATATCATTTCAAGTTACAGCATCATTTTAATACTTGAACTCCATCCCCCACCACGAATGTACTCCACCCATTTTCTGTTAAGAGATTAGAGGACACTGTATTCAAAAGGCTTGTCCTAGAGCTTATTGAGAATATGAAAATCATAAACATAAATAAAAACTGTGGCAGTTACATATAAGTCTCCAGTGAGGACTAAACCACTGGGTAGGAATATCAGCCACCTTGAGATATGTAGTAATAGCAGGCCTAGGACAAACATATGAAACTATGTCTTGCAAAACCACATCAATAAGGTCTGCTGTTAGCCTCTTCTATTATCATAAGGGATCTAGTCATTTTCTTATGCAGGTCATTTTCTTTTAAGTTCCATTGTGTCCAATGTCACATGAAAATCCTTTTGACCACAATTTCAGATCTTATACTTTCCTTTTTTTCTGGGTATGGAAACCATCTCAACTTGATGCAGCAGGTGGAAAAATATTTTTTATTGTTAAATGCCCTCAATTTTCAGATTCACAGTCCTTAGTCTCTTTTACACCAAGTGCAGCACAGCTCCACTTGTCTGTTAAAAATTCATCTGAGTAATCATCCATGGAGTGTCCATTGTCTGCCAGGTAATGCACTGGGCGATGGGGATACAACAATGAACATGAAAGAACAGTTTCTCATAATGGTCACCATCTAGACAAGGAGAAGAGATTGACTCCATAAACCATCATCATGGCAGGGCATCTAATGTAACAGCAGAATCAAGCACAAGGTAAGGAAGGAGCCCTGCAGAGGAACAAGTTATTAAACCTGGGCTAGAGGTGAGGAGAGGCTTCCCAGAGGAAGTGACATTCTAGCCAGCTTTGAAAAAAGGAAAAGGAGTTCACTAGGAAAAAGACCAAGTGGGAGAAGATGCAAAGGAAGCACAGATACAAAGATACATAGGCTAAAACAGCATATAATTCAATGACAGTGCTGATAATCATATTAGTTAATCTTCACTGATCGGATCTGTGTGCCAGGCACTGTGCTAAACACTTTAGGTGCATTGTTTCATTTAATCTTCAAAACAGACCTATCCCCCATTTTATTGATGAGAAATATGAACCTTAGAGAGATTCATCAGCCCAAGATCCTACAGCTAATAAGTGGCAAAGTTCAGGTCAAACCAGAAACAAGGTATTTGCAGCCTACATTTCCACCTCTCAGCTCTACTGTTCAGGAAACTATAAAAAGTCTGACATTGCTAAAGCATAAAGTAAAAGCAAAAAGAAAAAACACATCTGATTGCTAGAATACTACATTTCTATCAACGTTTATATGTATGATTATGAACTACTAGAGGCCCGTTGCACGAAAAGATTCGTGCAATAGGCCTTCCCTTCCCCTGGCTGCCCGCATCAGTTTTCCTCTGGCACCTGGGACCCAGGCCTTTGCTCTGGCCGGAGAGCATAGCCGCTTTGTGCCTACGTATGCAAATTAACCGCCATCTTTGTTGGGTTAATTTGCATACTCTCCTGTTTGGCTAGTTAGCGTAGCAGAGGGATGGTCAATTTACATGTTTGTCTATTATTAGGTAAGATAATAAAACCCTCTCAGATGTTGTTGCCAAAGATAGGAGTGATGCATCACACATAATCCATGTTATTAATGTTTATAAATATTAGAGATGTTTGTTATGCCAACTTCTGATTTCATTCTTCTTAGGAAAGGTGGGAATTTTGTTTGTTCATTTATTATTTAAATACTGAAGTGGATTTGATAAACATCTCATGTCTAAATAAATCACCAATTAAACAAATCCTTTATTAGTCTATATGTCCCAATTCCATGTTCAGAAATACACACACACACACACACACACACACACTTTCTTTCTAGAAAAGTAGAGCTTTAGCTGGCATACAACACAAAATCACAAGAACTGGCATAATTTTAGTTAAAGCAATAAAAAAATAGCCCATGGCACTATGTGCTTTCTTAGTCTTTGAGAAATTATATTTGCTGTTTTTTAAATTTGGCTATTAAAATACAGTTGTCTCCCTATTTGTGACTGTAAATGTAATTAACATAAGGTTCCTTAGTAAACCTCTTGTGGGTTGTATGATCATTTCCTTATAAATGTTCTACTCTCCTCAAGTGAGCCTGACAGAAAGGATGGATTTACATATTCAAATTACCACAGTTGGAGAAAGGCCTTGTAGGGGACCTAATCCCTTCTACCCTACAAAAGGGAAAAATCATAACAAAAACAGCAGGAAGGCAAACAACTTTCAACCTCCTCAGTAAGGACCAGGTGCAAAATTCATTGCACCTGGGTTCCAGATTGCTATAAGACTGGAGATGAGCGGAAATGCCCAGGTCGAAAACTTCGGTTCATCTTAGTGCTTGCCATTGGTAAATTAGGAGTGATTTTTTTATCCACCTCTCAGGGTTGTTGGGATGATTAAATTAGATTATGTGTTTAAAGGAAGTAGCTCAGTTGGTTAGAACACTGTCCAGATGTGACTTCAAATAGTTGCTTCTGTGACCTGGAGGTAGCTGTTGGGAGGGCTTCAGGATGACAGGTATCTTGGGGCTTGAAATTAACCAATAAATCACCACAGCTAATACACGTATGTAAGTTACAGTTTTTTAATAAGACTCAATTTAAGTAACCAAATAGAATATAAGATATTTTTACAACAATCAAAAAAAATAATAATACCTGTTTTTTGTTTTCTTTCCTCATCACCTATTTATATAGGGCGGAGGAAACTCCTTTTCAACCCCAAAAATTAAACAACTGAGGGGCCAAAGAATGGCATCTACTTTTAAATAAACAGAACTATTATAAGTTTAAGCCTTTATCGCCTTTAGTCTTGTTGCCATCTTTAAAATTTGTTTTATTCTACAAGATGAGAAAATATTCAGGTTTTCAGGGAATGAGTGATTAACAAAATGCATGCAAATCAAGTAATTAATTTTAACCAGATCTTCGGTGTCCTTCTTGCTGACAGAAAAGGGGAGCTGGGAAATTTAATCACAATTTGTCAATATTTACAACCTCTAAATAAAACAGCAATCACAATGGCAGCTTCTTAGGGCTCCTGACAGGCACTTACATTATGCAAGTTCTCATTTCATTAACTTGAACTAGTGTCATCTTTGCCTACCCAATATTAAAGTTTTTTCATGTCTATCAAGTGGTTTTCTAAAAAAATTTTTAGAAAACCACAGATGCAACATGTACATTCTCAATTCACACAACTATTCAGGAAAACCCTGGTAAGCATGAGCTGTTCTTAGGGCGTGGAAGCCTGTTATCCTTATCTATCACCAGTGCCCAACACATCGAGAGCACCCAATGAGAGAATGAATAAATGAAGACATTCTACCTTGGTGGTTAGAAAGCTCAGGCTCTGGGTACTCAGGCCCTCCACTTACGAGATGCCTGACCTTGACAATTTGCTTCTTACCCTGTCTGGGCCTCAGTTTCCTCATCCATATGACAGAGTAATAACAGTACTTAGCTCATAGGTTGTTGTGAGGATTACATGAGTAAATAAATTTAAAGCACTTAGAACAATGCCTGGCACATGGTAAATGCTTAATAAACAATCATTATTACTATCAGACTTATTTTTTTTTTTTATTAAATCTTTATTGTTCATGTTACATTTGTGAGCCTCGGTGTGCTGTTATTTTTCCTTCTAGTTGAAGAGTCTCTCCTCAGCCAGCCTTCCTGTGGTTCTGGGTGATGTCCGTTCCGTCTTTTAGTTGTATTTTTGAAGTGGTTGTTTGCGGCAGCAGTCTCCGGTGTTTACCTATGCCGCCATCTTGGTCTCTCTCTACTATCAGACTTATTGATATTACTTATAAGCTTATTAATATATCTGTCAGGTTCATTAGCATTGTCCTTAAACACACTGGACAGAAGCTTCATTAGCTGGTAGAATGTCATTTTTAAGAAAATAAATTTAAAGACTTTAAGCACATCAAGCAGTTAGGTCGGTCAGATAAAGAAATGAGAGTTTTACTTAAGAAGGAAAAAAGAAACAACACCTGCTACATGACTCACAATCTTAGAAAAATTAGGAGGCATTAATTTGCAATAAAACAATATTCAACTTCACAAAATGACTTCCTTCTAGAAAGTGATATTAAGTAACAGAATCCTCTGATGCCTATAAAACAGAATTTGATTTATAAAAATACAAACAACAAATCAAAAAGCATGGACTCTAGTTTTTCGGCCACAGTATGGGAAGTGGGTCTTGGGAAAGTCATTGATGAGCACAGTTTTTGCCAAACCCAGTCAACAGTTTCCTCGTTTTATGATACCTAGCAGCATACGGCATAGCTGACCACATTCCTTCTAGAACAGCGGTCGCCAACCAGTGTTCTGAGGACCACTGGTGGTCTGAGGTCTGCAAGGTTGGCAACCGCTGTTCTAGAACACACTTTCTTCTCTCTCTCTCTCTCTCTCTCTCTCTCTCTCTCTCTCTCTCTCTCTCTCTCTCTCCCCCCCCCTCCCCCCTACCTCACTGGACATTCCTTTAGCCCTCTTCTCTTTCTTCTCTAACTCACCTCGCTTCCTGGGACCTGGATTTAGAACTACCTTTACACAGACAGCTCTCACACTTATATCCCAAGACCTAACCTTTCCTCCATGGCCTGGGTTGTATGCCTATTTGACAAGACCCCTGGATGTCTAGAGATATCTCAAACCAAGCATCTCCAAGACAGTTCTCATTGTCTGACTTTCTACTTGAAATCTTTTCCATCCTCAGTGTTTCTCATCTCAGTCAATGGCTCCATCATTCTCTATAGGCAACTGAAAGTGTTTCCTTCCTTTCACTCACCTCCCCCACACCCAGTCTCCTCTCTTTCCCCAAACACACACATTCAACCAACTTGCAATTAATATTTGTCCTACTTTGAAATATATTTCAGATCTGACTACTACAGCTACCATGTTGAGTTACAGCAAGAGTCTCCTGACTGGTCTCTCTCCGTCCAATCTTTTTGCTGCTATAATCAGCCAAAGTGATCTGTTTAAGACATAAGTCAGGTCACGTAGCTCCCTGGCTTAAAACTTCCCAAAGGCTTCCTGACATACTCACAATGTCTTCATCACGGCCTATAAGGCCCTATGTGATGTGTCAGATACTATTCATCTGCCGTAGTGAGAATGCTCGTGCTCATCCCAAATTCATATGTTGAACCCTAATCCCAAGGTGATGCCATAAGGAAGTGAGGAATTTGGGAGGCCTTCCCTCATGAATGGGATTAGTACTCTCTATAAAAGAGGCCTAAAAGCACGCTCTTGCCCCTTCTGTCATGTGAGGATACAATGAGAAGTCAGCAGTCTGCAGCCAGGAAAAGGGTCTTCACCAGAACCCAACCATGCTGGCACCCTGACCTTGGACTTCCCAGCCTCCAGAACTGTAAGCAATACATTTCTTCTCCGTCTAAGCCACCCAGTCTATGGTATTTTGTTATAGTAGCCCAAATGCACTAAGAAACCATCTACTTCATCTCCACTTCCCTCTGCCCCACCTCTTGTTAACCACAATGCAACCTCAAGGGCCTCCCACTTGTTTGTCAACCCACCAAGCCTGTTCTCCCCTCCTAGCCTTTACACTTACTCTTCCTTCTGCCTGGAACACTCTTGCCCTAGGTTTTTCTGTGACGAGCTCCTTCTCATTCCTGTCTATTCAAATGTCCTGACCATCCAATTCAAATTATCCATTACCCCCACAAGATCTCTCTCAAGCCCTTTAATACCACCTAAAACCATATGTTTACTTACTCATTGTCTCTCCCATGAGTATGTAAGTGCCGCTGCAACAAAGATTTTGCTTGTTACCTCCACCACTGTACACAAAGACATATGTATTTGAACCCATCTCCATGACTCATGTTAAAGTTAAATGGTAACTTTAACAATTTAATTCATCTTTCTAAGCTTCGGTTCCAAATAAAATGGGATATTATTACCAACTGGCCATATCATTAAGAGCACTAAGAGCTTCTGGGACTCAGCAGTCATGTCTTGATTCTGTTTATACATTTGTTCATTCAATCAACAACAAAATTTTTATAGAGTATCTACCATGTTCTAGACATTGGGCTAATTACTGAGAAGTTAACCATTCAACACTGAGCAAAGCAGACATGATCCAGACCCTTGGGAGCTTTTTGGCTAATAGAGCATTATAACCAAGTGCCACCTTAGTTTCAATAAGGAGAGTATTGCATACAGTGAGTAAAGTACAGGAGCCCAAGCATACTCTAGAGAGGAGATCAGGAATTTACACTTAAGGAGAAATATAAAAGATGTGTAATAATAAGTATTACATGGGCGGTGAGCATGGGGCCAAGGAGGATATGCAATGACTTCTGCTGCTTTAGAGGAATGTAAAGAAGTCAATGTGTCTAGAATTCAGGGTGTGGAGAAAGGGAGGGAGGCCAGTGAATCACATGCAGAGAG
Organism: Myotis brandtii; assembly: GCF_000412655.1. Taxonomy (NCBI): domain Eukaryota; kingdom Metazoa; phylum Chordata; class Mammalia; order Chiroptera; family Vespertilionidae; genus Myotis; species Myotis brandtii. Next base: position 1,341,813 of record NW_005356905.1, on the reverse strand, counting down.
CAGGACTTTAGGAGAATAGATAAGTACGGTGGTTTTACAGACACTGTGCAGAATTAGAAGAAATGAACTAGCTTATAGTGCACACACACACACTCACACACACACACACATATAGATAGATATTTAAACTGTATTAAAGAGAAAATGTAAAAAAGAATGAGAGCTTCAACATAACACTTATACAAAGTTAAACACACACACAAAAACATGCATACAATGAGAAGTCAGCAGTATCATCATACTAACATCAAACACATTTGAGTAGATGTCTTGGGGAGGGAGAATAAGTTGTGATTAGGGATTAACAGGTAAATAAATACACAAAATAAAAAAAGGACCTTCCATGGGCCATTACTGAGATTGCTAATGAACTGAGGAGTGAGATTAACTCACTTCTAAATCCAAGTCCAACGGGAAGGAACAAAAGGAGGAATAGCCTGGGAGAAGGCCAGTAACTAGATCTCCAGGAGCCAAGGCGAGAACACTAAGGCTGGGGAAGAGCAAATGGTCCTGTGTGGCTTGATACTTCCGCCCCACCCCCTGAGGTCAAAGGCCACATTTGCTTTGCTCATTTCTGAACTGTCGACTCCCCACCAACCAGCCCTGCTGAGGCTTCATGGCCAAGAAGCACAGAGACAGAATGAAGGCTCTCTCTGCCTCACTAGCTTGGTCTTGAAATGAAACAAAGGAACCTATATAGGTGTGTGCAACTTTAATATACATTAAACTAAATCACTTCAGGGTTTCCATTCAAAAATGGGAATCTAAATCTACCCAGCATTATTACTTCTCGAAAAAGTTATATCTATTGCATGTTTAAGCCTCGGCAGTTACTAGGAATTTAAAGTATCTCTGCCTGATATAAAGAGAAGTGAGGAATGCATGTGTCCCAGCCAACCAACAGCGTAGATGTAAAACACTGCAGACAGTGAGTGATTAACTGTCAGCCGGGGGAAGATCCCTCCCAAACTGCTATAAGAAATAGTATTATGGAATTTTAGACTTAGCTGAGAAAAGAAAAATACAAAACTTGTTTCATATTTTATTTCAAAATGGTAAGCTTTAGTTTGGACTTTTGCCATTAATTGCCCTGTAAAACATATTTGCTCTTTAGTCAAGGAGAATGTAGATCCTAAAATATCCTGAAATCAAGTCATAAGCTATTACAACTCCATTTGTGTTTAATTTAGTCACCAAATATCTCAAGAGTGGAATATGACATGTTTCAGGTATCTTTATAATTGTCTATCAAATCACACGCAGTGCCTAAAAGTGGAAAGCATAAGTCCTAATTTACCTACAAAAGAAGTACTTCTGTAGGTGTTAAAAATGTAAATGGACAGCCCTAGCCAGTTTGGCTCAGTGCATAGAGTGTCAGCCTGGCAGATTTAAGGGTGAAGGGTTCAATCCCCATCCCAGTGGGGATGCATGTGGGAGACAACCAATCAATGTGTCTCTCTCACATTGATGTTTCTCTCTCTCTCT